>NC_034412.1:44077410-44377410 GCF_002078875.1 Numida meleagris
GCTGCGCAGTGCCGTGCTGGCTCCCCGCCCGCTTCCCGCCTCCCCCCCTCGCGGGCCGCCATGTTGTCCCCCGGCGCGGCGGCCGTGGTGGAGGCGTGACGAAGCAGAAAGGTGCGGGGAAAACGCTCCCGCGGGTTAATAATTCATTTTAAACGTCCTTCCTATCGCCCCTTCTTCTTTTTTTTTTAAATTTCAATCCTAGATGTTGAGTGTGCAAACATTGGCACTGTTCTTGTAAATACGAAAGATGAGGGAGGTGGCAGCCCCGGGGACAAAAGACGGCCCTGAGGGAAGGCCTGTTCCCTCCTGAGGTGAGGGGGAGCACCTCGCCACGGCATCCACCCGGTCCCCACGTGGGGACAGTGGTGTCTGGGTGTGAGCCATGCACCAAGCAGGCCCATAGGCTGGCTGGGGGTAGGAGCCCAAAGCAGTCCCTCTCTTCTGGGGAGAATCGCCAAGCACTGGGGTGACGCCTTCAACTTGTGTTGGTTGGACTGGATGGTCTTACTGGTCTTTCCAACCTCAACGATTCTATGACTCGATGATCCTTATGGATCCCTTCCAACTCTGGGTATTCTGTATTCTGTGACTTTTCAGGTTGCATCGGAGCCCTTCCTTTGACGCAGAGGAGGAGTTCTGCGTGCAGCAGGGCCACATGTCAGCAGGAGAAGTTGTCAAGCTCTCCCCACCCGTCACACCCCACCAGGGCCTGTCTGTAAGGTAGAGTTTCCTGCTCTGTGCATGTTCTGAGGGAAGGAGACATCGTGATGTTGCTCCTGGGCTGTGTGGGACACCTGGGCCAGTGCAATGTTTGTCAGCACTAATAAGCAGAGTATCTGAGAAGCAGATGTTCTCTGTCTTGCAAGTGCTACTCTGGCTGAGCGTCGCTGAGAAGGCAGCAAGATCTCCTGAAACCTGCATGAGGTGTGAATGTACAGGTTGTAATGATGTCTTAGAGGCAGAATCCCCGCAATCTGATCCCTATGTGCGGAATTAAAGTGTTACGTATCCTGTCAAACGTGCTACAGACACGGATTGGCTTTACAGAGATCTACCATTACATGTCTCCTCATGTCTGCCGTGAGCTATTAAATCAAGGTTATTGGATGTATTCTTCTGCAGCTTTGTACTCTTGGGGCAGATTTATATCCCCATCCCAAAAGCATGGGTGCCATACATCACACCCCCAGATGATGTCTAGTGCTGGAGTGCAACGTGTAAAGGGCTCTTTCAGTCCTTTACAACTGATATTAGAGCCATTTTTGACAGGACTGGGCAGCTCTACTGCCCACGGTATGGTTGTGTGTTAGCAGGATGACAAAGACTAGGTTTCTTCTGCCCTTTTACTTATACACGCTCCCTGATCTCAGAAGATGGCTGTGTACTGGACTGGAACAATACTTCTCTGACCTTTACACGAGCCCAGAACAAATGTGAGGAGAAGCTCTTTCTTTGTCCAGTCTGTGCTTGAACTTGAGGTAAACCTGGGCTCTAGGTTACTCCATTCTCAAATACTTCTGCTTTTCTTCGTCCTGTGGCCACCTGGAAGAGTCCACTCATCTTATATATTAGAGAGATTTGCTTTACAGGATTCTGTGTTTTCATTTTTTAAATAGCTTTTCCTGTTTCTTCACATTGACTTTTTTCCACGTGTAACGCTTGTGTGCTTTGTTTTCTGGTATTTTACAGTCACCTAGAATGGAAGGCAAGGATGTATCAACTTATCTTTTGTTGCTGTTACACTGTCAAAGAATAACCACCATTCCCCAGCAAGAATTATATTTTCCTTTTTTGTGTGTTTACTTTTGGATCTTCACTTGCACTCCCAGCCCCTGCACATTTTGATTCCTTTTTAGATATTCTCTTTTCAGAATCCATCAAGTTTCTGCTTCTTCCCCCTGCAAGCCTCTGCCTTTACCTTCTGGAGTTCTTTTTGAATATATATATATATATATATTATTCTGTGGCTGTTTGAAGTCCTGGTTCTGCTTTGTCAATGTGTCTTCCAGCTTCTTCATGTTGGCTGTCAGGTTCCTCTTCGCAGCGTACTTTTTAGGCATTCTCCTCCCATGCAAGCATTACCCAGACAAAGCAGCAGGTAAACTTTGAACGGGCTTTCTATCTTTTCTAGTTGTGCTTCTGGGGTGTTTATTTGCCTTGTGATCCATGGAAGCAAACTCTTTTGTGGACAGTAGTTTGTAGAATACAGCAGAAATATTGCCCAGTGCCTTATTCTGCATGTAGTAAAGGGGTGGAGGAAAGACGTTTAAACAAGCGTTTGCCTGTCTACTATTTTTTTTGACTTACGTACAGTCTGGGGAACTGGATTTATGATTTGGGTTTCCGTGAAGACTTATGAATTCTTACAGTGTTTGTCATTCTGAGCAAATTTGGCTCCAATTCTGGTATGTATACGTAAGTATCTATTTTCTCTAGAAAATGGTAATGTTCGTATTTCCCAGCGGCCGTTCTGCAGACCTTTGTATTTTTCTTTTTTTGTCATTTTGAGCAAATTTCAACCTCATTTTGTTATATGTGTTTATGTAGTAGAGGGTATCTGTTTGCATTCACCAAAACCAGTTCTGCTGCAGAAGCTCCTGAATCCAAAGTAACTGCTTCTGTGCAAGTAAAGGAGCCAACTACCAAGCCAGCCGGTCCTGATAGAGCTGTATGAAACCAGTAACCACTCTGGTTTCCAGGTGCACCCGCTGCCAGCCACGCTAAGGAGCATGTTACATAGGCTTGTGGGAATGTGCTGATGGCATCTCATGGACTTCACTGCCATTGGTGTAAATCTGTCTGCCTTTCATTTCACACAGCACCACTGTAGGAGCAAAACAAAAATCAGCTGAGTAAGGAACTGTGACTGTGGTTTTGTTTATGGGAGAACAAAACATAGCGATTACGGTACAGTGAGTAAATGAGGCTACTAGTCTGTCCTTCAGAGGATAGCATTTGGTTCTCTTCTCCCTTTGTGGGGGCAAAAAAAATTGGCTATCACATTTTTTGATCCATAATGACAGAGTAGACGAGTTTTCTAACTTGAAAACTTCTCTTTCTTTATAGACAAAAGTCTGGTTACTGGAGCTCTGTACTTCATACTGTACAATTCTTCCTAGAGCTGGACAAAGGCAAAGTGATACTAAGCGGTAGATTTGCTGAAGGAAACAAATTTTTCAGGGAGACCAGATCTGTTTTGGTGTGACATGAAATTTAGTGAAGGCTTATTGCAAGGAAAACAAACAAACAAACAAAAATCATAGGGAGAAAAGGAAAGATTTAAATAATGATTTAACTTTGTGTGGCCTTTTTTCCTTTTTGTGTCAAAAATATAGAGGAGAGGTTTCAATACACTAAAAGCAAACATTTCCTCCTTTGTTCCTCCTTGTTGTTTTTTTTTTTCTTTTTCCTTAGCTGTACTCCCCACTCCCGTAGCTTTTATTCCAAGTAGATTCAACTGAAATTCTTTCTACCCATGATTGTTTTTTGTTTGACCGTTGAACCAGATAATCCAATATTTGCGCAGCTCTCCCTGGAGCTGTGCAAAGAGGTAATGCTGTCATTATGATAGGTAGACCTCAGGAGATAGTGTGGAAGCACAGGGTCTCCTAGCAGAAGCTCCCTGGCCTTTAAGTGTTCACTCTTGGATCTTCAGGATTTCCCTGCAAATCTCTGGGCTGTGCTGTATTAGAGGGGTTGAAGTGGTGAGGGTCTGTGCATTCCCAAAGGAAGGCAGAGAAAAAATGCTATTCAGCAGCAGGGCATGGAGTTCCTGGACTGTTCATGAGTATTTTTCCTCTAGGGAAAGACAAGGCTTCTAGTGTTAAATGGCAGGATTTATTCGTATATATATATATATATACACACACATACAGATATATATATATATACATACATACATTTGAGATTTATTTTATTTTGTGTTTTTTATGATTCTGAAAACAGAGTTATTTATATACGTGTATACTTCTTTGTCGCTATTGGTTCTCGCATAGTTCAATGTACCTCATTCTGTTTGTACAAAAATATCTGTTCCTGATTAAACTCCTTTTCTCCTGTTTGCACCAAAACATCCTGGTCTCATGAAAAGTGCTTGACCTAGGAAGTGGCCTACTTGGACAGGTGGCTTTTTCATGTCTATCAGTTTGCATGTGGAAATTCAAAGCTTTTCTTCTCTCTGCCTTGGAAAGTTAGTTGTATACATTGCCTAAGCAAATGACCACTGTTAGAAGCAGCTGCAGGTTTTGTGCTTGTGAAATTGTTTGCACAAATACTCTGAGCCACCAAATTCTCCACCCAAACCTGCCACAGTTGCTCAGATCTTCTGGCAATTATGTTCTAATTAGACCCGGCATTCAAAGTTGCCTCCAGCACTTGAAACAAAAGTAATTTAGCCGTAATAAAAGCGGTAGATTGACAGCTCTAGAGGCTGAACTCAGTTCATCTGCAAAACATACCCAAGGTGGGAAAGAGCTACAAGAATTGCCACAGTGACTGTCTGAAGGGCTTGACCCCTGCCTTGAAATGACAACCTCCAAGGAGTAAACATATGGGTAATTTTCTACAGGTCCCCTACTGTCACTACCGAGAGTGCTGCTAATTACTGACAATAATTAGTGTTTTGTCTGCGCTACGAGTACTTTTCCACGATAGCAAAACACGTGATTCATTGTATGATAACAATCAAATGCCCATCACGTAGTGACAGTGTTTAGTAAGTTAAGAATTATTCTGAATTTGAACCACAGCTGGTGAGGTGAAAGGCTTTATCCTATTACCAGTCCCCTGAATCGTTCAGTCTAGAGTGTGAGGCACAGGGCTGTGATTACCAATTCATTTCATAAAGGCCAACCATTTAAAATTCTCTCAAACTAGCAGCTGCTTGAGGAATGAAAAAGCTCTTAGGTCTGGTCAAATATCTTTTTCTTCATCTGGGTTAATTTAAAAAGAAAAACAACAATTCCTTCCCTTGGCAAGTGAGACTTTCAATCAGCACTGAGCTATCGTTGCAGAAGGATAACCTGTGTTCGCTTACTTGACATATGGGATTCTTCCACTTCCGGAGGTGAGAGCCATGGTTAGGCTGAAGAGCACTTGACAAAATAAGCTACTTCACGTGACCGGTCCGTAAGAGGAATCATTTAGGTTTAACAGGGAGAAAAGAATAGGCAATCACCCGTTTTAGGGGTTTTTTTTTTGGTATGGTGTTGCTGAATTCTTTTATTGCCATTGCTTATAACCACAGATGGAGGCAAGAAAGACTTTTCCTACTTTCCACTCTCTCTTCCCTTTCCTTCTGTCCACTGGTTGCCTAGGAAGGACCACCGATGACTTCTGAAATCTGTCAGGTTTTAGCTTTCCTCTAGATGCTGAGTTAGAGTACTCCTTGCTGCAGGAGGCAAACCTTAATTCAGTTGGCGGAAGGATTACAGCAGGTATATTTATCCTCAAAAACACTCATTTTTCCATACCTAATTATCTCCTCATCTGCCAAGTCACGAAGAAAATCAAAATCATCTTCTGTTTTAGATTACGTTTTCTTAGGATTGATGGGAGAATTCTGGGTGACATTCTCAAAAGCATTCAATTTATAGGATCAAAAGACTGTGGCTTTTGGGAGCATCTGTTCCTCAGATGTATTAGGGACATTAGAAAACAGTACCTTTGGTTTAGCATAGGTGGAAGATTGCTGCCTTTATTGCCATCAGTATAGGGTAAGATCGTCACTTGTGTTTTCAGATGAGGCTTCGAAAACGATTATCAGGTACATTCTGACGGGAAACCAAGCTGCCCATAGGGCATGCTTCAAAAGAGCGAGAGCTTGCACTAATAATTCTGCTATATTTTTTTCTTTGTCCCTCTGCAATACATTTTCCCAGCAACCACAATCTGCTCCAGAGGAGGAAGGTGGTTTGGTTTTGCGTGTGTCTGTGTAAGACATTTGATTTATGCTTAGGGCAGCTGGGGTTGTTTTCTTCTTTTCTACAGCGTTCCTGTGTGATCTTCACATTACTGTTCCCTAATTGAAAATTGGTTATAAGCAAGATGCTTTTCTGCCTGCTTCATCAGTCTATTCTGCTTAGCCTACAAGCAGTTTCAGACAGAGGCTGTCTCTCATTCCCGAAGCGTGTATGCTTCCAATGGGCATGCTTTAATGGTCTCAAAATACTGTGCTATAACACTCGCTGGCCACTTCTGATGTGGACTGGTTGTACCTGCAGAGTCATGCATTGCACGTCCTTTTCTCATCCCTTTCTGTTCCCTCAGCCCTACTTGAGAAAAACAGAATTTTCTCAATATAACCCTGTCTATGAAGATCCACGTCAGTGTGTAGCTTTTCTCCTCATCTCTGACTGTTTATATCCGTACCAGCATTTTGGCCCAGCATTCAATCCATCACATCCTGAATCTCACCAAAATACAAATCCCAAATGGAAGACAGCAGTGCAAGTGGAAGCATTCCTGTGGATATGTGGACTGTAGAATGGCTTGGGATCATTTGGATTGATAAGAGCTGCATAAGTTTAAAGAACTATTATGTCTCACGCTCGCATAAACTTGCATTCCTCAGCTTTGCATTTTGCTGTGCAGATTAAATCACAGCAGATCTGTCTGAAGCACCCACTGAGGCTAAACAGCGGCATGTCTTCCGCTCCGTTGTTTAATATCAGATGTTTTATTAAGGGAATTAAAATAAAACTTGACCTAAACAAGGCAGGCCTCCTGCTATTTTTAGAATGTTATGCCGTATTCCACGTTCGTATTTCGCAGGCCGGTGTGTAATTAATGATGTGTGTCCTTCCTTCCCTTGCTAATTGATGCACAAGCTTTTGGGAGGTGCGCATCATTTTCAAACGTAATCATGCAGAAATGTGAAAAGTGGAAAAGGGAGGAAATGAAAAAAATCCCCTTTCCTTGCTGTCTTCTCACAGTTGAAGCGTGGGGGGCGTTGCCCTAGCCAGTTCAGGACTGGAACGTCTCTCCCACTGCTGCCAGGCTCCATAGGCTTTGAACAGCCTTTGGCTCCCAACGCCTCCACGATCCTCTTTAGAGAAGTCGTCGTGTGTCTGCTCCTCCTGACGCCCCTTGCCCTGGCGCCTGGCAAGAGGGCAGAGGAGCCTCTCCCTCCATTTTCTGCTCACTGATCTCCATCTCGCTGCCATTCGCTTTCAGGTTGGGAGGCAGGTGTGCCGGAGACCGTAGGCTCCTTTAATCCCTATTAAGAACAGCAGATCACAGTGGCCCCTCTGGCCTTGTTCCCTATGACTATGAAACGAGCTTTAGCTGCACAGAGATTTAATCTTTCTAGTGGAAATGTAGCGCTGGTCAGAGGTCTGCGCTGCATCTTTTAGGACGGTTTCTGAGCTCCGTGAAGTTAATAGTGAGGCATCGTCCGCTCCGAATCACAGATTTTGGCAGAAGGCCTGTGCAGCATACCCACCTTGCTGCAGCTCTGCTCTCTTGCAGGGAGAGGTCCCAAAGAGAAGAACCGAAGGCACGCAGCAGGCCTCTGCTGCAGGCCCCTCTTCTTGCTGCCACCCAGCCAATGAGCAGAGGGAGCGAGCGAGCGGCTGCGGGCTGCGTTACGAGCTGTGTGGGGATGAGAAGCAGCTCCGCGTCATTTTATCTGTAAAACTGACCTGGTGCAGCCCGTCAGCTGCTGCAGATCCTTGCTGAGAGCGCAGACGGGGCGAGCTGGAGTGCCTGCGCTGCACAGTGCTCTGCCTGTGCCCCTGGCAGGGCAGAGAGCAGAAGGAAGGGCTGATGGGGGGCAGCCTGCTCCTTTGGCTGTTCCCCCTAGCGCTGCTCCTCCATCTGCAGTTAATTTAGAGCCTACCTAAAGTGCGTCCACAACTACGTTTAAGCAAAAGTGGTTACCATAGTAACACTGGAGCTTTTCTAAATGCAGTCTGTGATGTAAACAACTGAAACGACTGTCACCCCAAACAGTTGTTTATTTCTCCTGTGTAGTTTATTGAGTATTTAAATCTGTTGTAGCACACACAGATTTACTGCTTCTAAGTATAACTTAGAGCAGTAACACATTTCTTTCTTTTTGCTTCCATTTCAGCTGATCTGTTTCCATGTCAACAGCACACATTGATAAAGAATTGACATTCTGACTGCATGTGGCAGTGCAGGGTATGAGGTGGTAATTAAAGTAAATCAATGTTTCTAATGATGGCGATGTTAAAACTGTGCCAAAATCCTGGGATTCCCATGCACGGTAGCCAGAGATTGCTTCTTGAAGCTGCAGAGAGCGAGGCAAGAATTCTCAAGGGAACAGACTTTCTTTGCGAGGTTTTCAAGCCTTCCTGCTTATAGATGCAGAAATACTGGGAAAGCAAACTCACTCGTTCTCTGTGTGTCTCTCAGAAAAATGCACCTAGCACTGTCTGTTTGTGTGTGCACATGTGTGTTTGCTTTGGCTCATCCAATTCTAATCTAGGTGCAGCCTAGAAATGCAAAAAGCCTGCATTTAAAAAATAGAACTCAATTCTTGGACTAAAAACCTGTTTTGAGTCAAGTTTCTGGCAAAAACTGTGGAGCAGGAGGGCTTAATTAGCCCCCTCTCTACTCTTGATTTCCTTGTAGTGAATATATGTATTGAACTTACTGAGGGACAAGAAACATGGAGGCCCAGAAGGGTGTCTTTTAAAGTCAGAGGCCTGCTCAACAAAGACCTGCACTCCAAACTGTGTACTTGGGGGATGAAAGTGGACTGCTTTTCTCTGTCTATGTGAGCAGCATGTAGATTCACAATTGCCACAGTTGAGGTGTCATTGCTGTGTTTGTTTTGCTTTCTGTTAGAGCCTAGAGCAGCTCAGATCTGCATTAAGCACCCCATTTATACACCCTAGGAGAGATGGACATAGTCCCCAAGAATTCCTAGACTAAGCAGACAGCAAACGAGGGAAAAAAAAATACTACCCCCATTTTGCAGGGGCAGAGAGGGATTGAAAGGAATTTGTTCAGAGCTGCAGATAGGAAGAGTGACTTCCAGAGGATGTAGGCTCCCTACCTGCAGTTCAGGGTGCCAGAAAATCCCTCGTCTGCCATTTGCTCAGGGTCATGCTGGAGTCCTGTAGCAGGCATGGAAATCCAAGCTCCGTGCTCCTTAATTGAAACGTGCTCACTTCCAAGGGTGAGCAAAGTTTGGGTATATGTTTCCATGGAGGCATTCAGCTGTGTGGGGCTGCTCTGTCTGGTTTGAAGTAGGGTTGAATTAGTAATTTCTGTTTTTCGGAGGGGGTCTATGTTAACTTCCTGATATTAGGCATCTAAATAGCCTAGTGATTGTCGCTGCCGTGGGTTCTCTTGGTAGCCACTGGAAAGAAATAGTTGTGTCTAAGCAGCAGCTCAGGTCACCTTCATCAGGCATGTAGCACTACTGCTTCATGAATGTATAAATTCACTTGTTCTGTCTTCCGTATTGTGGGTTCATACCATTTCCGTGTTTCTGACAGACCCATGAACTTTCTTTGTCTAGGGATGTTTCTATATTTAAATTAAATTCTTAGGTATTGTTTTAGAGAAAAAAATGTAAATTCCAATGAGAATAATGTGATCACTGGTACCACTGAGGTGTACGAAAACGTGGTGAGTTTTATGCTGTCATGCAAGCACAGAGGAGCAAACGCCTAACCCCAAAAGCAGTCGTTTGTGTATTGGAGAATGGAGATTTATTATTGTAAATCCCCCACATGTGCTAATGATCATGCTAATTTTATTTCCAGATTGATGCTTTGGAGGATCTCTGAGTATTTCTGAAGAACTAAAGAATTATGCCTCACAGCAGCCCATAAGGTGGTAAGTATTATTACTATATTTTGTAGACGTGAAAGAGTTGTGGGATATTGATAAACAGAGAAATTGCCAAATCAGTCAAGTCAGTGGCAAATAACTTTTTCCTGTAGAAGAATATCACTCTTTCTGATACAAGGAAGGTACAATGTTGATATGCTTCTGCGAACAAGCCGTTGCGGAATGACTTTAATTTGATTGCCCAGGAGTGAGACTCTTTTAGGGTGTGTTCTGTGATTGTCACTGAGGGGGTATAACATAAAGAATAGATTGCAGCTGAGAGGGGATTTGTAATCTGTTTGTTGGGCTTGAATATTGGCTGTAGCTGGCAGTAGAACAGCAGCTGGTTAGATGGGTCCGCACAGTAATGAGGGCTAAGAAGATCTTGCGCTCTCGGTTGAACTTCTGTTGGCCTTTCTTATCATATTACCTCATCTCCTAGCTGCAGGGACCGGCAATCTTTCAAGGAGGTATGCACAATACTGTTTTTCCCCTTTGCAGTAGGGGGAGGAAAGCAGGAGAGGCTGTGAGTGTTGCTTCTGAGAGGCTTGGCTGACTGGGTGGGGGAGTCCTGTGAGGGGTAACATCTAGCACCTGAGGGATTTGGCTTTGCAAGGAGCAAGGGGCAGGCAGGTGTCCCTCCTAGTGCCGCAGCCTCTCCTACCTGGCTCTGCCCTAGATGAGGTGTCTTGTTGGAAATGCTTTACCGTAACCTTGTGGCTTTCAGCTGCCAAGCTGTGTTTCAGTACCTATAGCTATCGTTCCATGGAGATGTGACTAGCCGTATGTCAGTGCTGCTTTATTAGCTCAGTTTAATTAGCAGGCATTTATAATAACCTGTTAGACCGATACAATAACCTACTGTCATGCTTTATCATAAATAATGGCCATAGTGGCCACACCAATACTATTTTACTTAAATGATGGTGGTTGACGTATGCCATTGAGAATGAACTGAACATGATATATAAGATAAACTGGTTATTAGCACGTGGTCCCTGATGTTCACAAGCTCTGGAAACCCATCCACAATCATTAACAGCAGAGTTCTGAAGAATGAAAGGACAGTCACAAACATTTATATACAAACTAATGCAAACCAAAGGAAATGCATAACCAACCACAGATAGCTGTTGAAGAAAAGCAATTACTTAGTCCCAGAAATTCTGTAGTAAAAACCTGGACCTTAAAAGGAGTAAACAAGACCCATTCCTAAGACACAATGGAGAAATCTTTGTGTAGAGCAGAAGGAATATCTAAGTGATAGATGTCCAATGATGTTTGGTTATAATTGCATACGGCAAGACTGCAGTGAAAATGTTAACCTAATTCTTTTCCAAATCTGAAACAAACCTTGCTTTTACAACCTAGAATTTCTTAGCTTTGCTGAGGTGCAGTTTTGGAACCAGTAATTGAAAGAAAACTATAATTCAAATAGTTGAACTTGCCGTTTTTTTTCACCAGTGTTGTCCAGTACCAGAAAGGGGAGGGTGGAAGAAACCAGTTACTTTACAACACTTCATGTGAAAGAAGATGTGTTGGGAAATGTAGGGTTTTTAAAATAAAGTTGGTATATTAAGCTGTAGTCTTATGCCATTCTAAAATAAAGCTAGAGTTTGTCAGTCGCAAAAACAAAACAAACAAAAAACCAACCAAACTATTGTAAAACACATTTTTTTTGCCTTTGGGAAAATGCAAGGTGTTACTCACAGTTCTGCTTGGTTTCATTCAGTTTCTGAGTCGCCTTTTCTTGTCAGTGGGGTGCAATTCTCATGGTGTGAAACATTGCATACAGAATGAAATAAATAAGTGCCTTAAACCGGCTGTATACCACATTAGGCAGTATCTTAACAGTTTATAGGGCTAATGGATGTGCACACTAACAACAGTGAACTGCAGCCAGCTTAGGGATCAGGACCAAAGGTTGTTTTCCAGGTAAGAGAAAGGGGACGCTGAAAAGAGACGAGCAGGAATACAGTGTTGTGAATGCTGATTTCTCTGTTGTTACTTTGTGACACGGGTTGCAACCTGAAGGGTAACTAACTGAAATACAGCTTCAAGCTTCCTTAAACTTCAAAGAAGCTCGGCTCTACTGATGAGGATTGGGCAGAGGACGTGGGAAGGGCAGTAGCTAGGGCTTATTGAAACCTAGTGGGGCTTTCTGCTGGGGCAGACATTACTGAGCAGACACTTTGCTGCTGTTTGAAGGGATATGAATGCCTGTCCTTGGCTGTCAGTGCGGGCACAGATAGGTGTGCAGGCACAGATCTCCCAATGCCGTGAAGAAACCTGGGACCAGAAAGAATGCTGCAGTGGTTCAGAGTTAGTAGGTTTCAGACCAAAAACAGGTTGAAAGAGCATGTGTTGAGACATGCAATACTGCTGTCTTCTTATGCTGCCCTAGATGTGCCAGGTACAGTCCAGGTCTTTTTCTGGCTCACAGCAGAGGACCACCATAGCAAGTAACTGGTTGCTCCATTAATTCTCCCCTTCCTGTGATGTGAAGAGCTGCCACAGGAAGAGAAGCTGTGGGTCTCTGCTGTCAGGGGAAGCAGTGACTGGCAAGTGCATATCACAGCAAAAGGGAGTTTCCAGGGTGTCAAAAATGTTTCACCTTGGCTTTGTGTTTGGATGTTGAAATGCTGAGGCAGCATCCTGATGCACTTTGTTATTCTGGAAGAAAGCTACTCCATTTGTGCCTCTGGTTCCTGTAAGAATTGCTGGGCCAGAGACTGGCCTCTAATTGCAGCTGTCAGCTCACTGTTAAATGGAGAGATGTAAAATACCTCCTTGCACATCATTTATTAACATTTAAAATCCATCAGGGGACATATAAAACGTTTCTCTTTTTGTAACATTTATAAACTACTGAGGAACACAGACACATTCCCCTATATTAATTACTCTAATTTAGGCAATGTCCATGGAGGGCCCATGAGCACACCAGCTACGATTCCCCCCACAATCCTTTTATTTCTAGTCATTGCGGTTCCCTTGAGCCCCTTCCAGCTGCAAATTCTCCCAGCATGAAGCAGAGTAATGCTGGAGAGTGAATGTATTTCTAGACCTTGTATACATGAGGGAGTTGCACTGAGATGACTGATAAAGCTGCTTAGTGAAACCCATGCAAAATGTGTTGTGGGCAGTCTTATTTCATCTGGCCGCTTCTTTTAGATGTAGATTAGCTTTGAAATCAAGTAAACCCCCATTTAACATCTTCAAATAAAGATGTATGAAGGCATTCGCATCAGTTTAACTTGAATTGTTCCAGTCAGATGCAAACGAAACCGGTGAAACTTTCTTGTACTGAAATGACCTCGGTAAATACAAATTTCTGTCCATCTTCTGCAGGCCCGAGGGGTTGCAGCTATTCTGCAACTTTTTTTTCACAAGGCATCATTTTAATCACCTAAGCCAGGAGCTAGTGGGGGGTTGTAAACTCTGCCCTATCAGCATAAATCAAGGGAGGGACATTTAGTGGTCAAGGAGGAGTATGAAAGAAGGCAGCTTCGCTTATCCCTCTCCTCTCCTTTGAACCTCTTCAGGCCTGCTGCTGTAAATGGGTTGGGCCTGCCATGCATCCTCAGTGCCTTGCTGTTGCTGGCAGAATTTGCCGTGGGGCTGGGATGTGTAGGGTAGCCCAAGCAATGCATCTGACCAGGGTAGGGTCACCCTGCCACGCCTTTAGACAGCGCATTTTCCAGAGCTTTCAATCTTCTCTGCCAGACTTTGGGATTGGTACCCACATGCCAGAGCAAGAAAATGAGTGGTCATATTCCTCCTGGGTTATTTCAGCCAGCTGTTAAAATAGCTGATGAAAAGAAACTTGGCTGCTTGCAGCAGACATGTTTTCCTATGGTAGCGTGACATTTGGAGAATAAAATGAACGCCATCACGAGTTTCCCCCGTGATATAATTTGAAGAGCATTCCCCAGTTGCATGTGCTGAGCTGTGAGAGTTGTTGCTGAAAGCACGTAATGTTGTGTATGCTTAATTTTGAATGACTACACCGTGGAGAAGTCTGTATGTGTTACAGAATTACTGAGGTTTTGAATGAACAGACCTATGGTTTTCTTCATCAGAGATGAAGTCTGATAAATGCTGCTTGTCACTTTCCTGCTCTACACTTGCCTTGTCACCTGGGGGTGTTTTAGCAAGTGTCCCACGTTAGCGATGGAAAGCAGCGGGAAATATGTGGGGCGGCCTCAGCAGGGTTCTTGGGCCGCGGGTGGCTGATGAGGTCCAGTGCCCCGAGGAGGGTCCTTTGGCAGAAGCATTATTGCCATGAGTTGTGCCACTAAGTCGTATATCATAGGAGGGCTGAAATTTGTTTTTAGCAATTCAGGAACAAGATCCTACATCTGTTCCTAATTACAGGTAGGGATCTCAGAGGAGGTCTGAGTTACAGTGTATGTGGATATCAAAATGCATAGCTCTCATTACTTGAATAGGTAAATAATTTTATTCATCATCTGTGCGGGGACGTAGGAAGCGTAGCCCAGGAGATGTTAACAATTAACTGCAATCTCGTTTGCATTACCGGCTATCAATATCTTCAGCTCTTCTGCACAGTAGTTTAATATTGACTGTGTAAACCTTTTGAGAAGTGGGTTAGGGACTAACTTTTTTTTTTGAGAATCAGGCATTTAAAATATGTTTTTATATTTTTGTCACATCGTATTTATCTTCTACAGAAAAAAAATGCATAATGTATGTTCTCATGGTTCTTTGTTTTCTTTTGGGGTCCAAGCATCTTTTGTAATATCTGGGCTACCTCAACTCGTGACTGGCTTCCATTCAGGTTGAGATGCTAACCACCATGCTGGACTGCTTCCCATTTCTGAAACAGTTTTCCCTAGATCCCAAAATTTTAGTTTTGGCGATACTGGTGCTGTTGCTCATCCTTTTGAGGGCAACTGTCTCTGTCCCATGCAGTATACAGATGCTACAGTCCATTAAGTGCAAGGATTTCCTCTTGTTTTTCAAAGGACGTGCCTTCACTGTAGAGTGCACCGGGAGACTCCACAACCCATATTAGTACAATTTATTGCTATAGACTGAAACAGACAGAAGAGAGAAAAATAATGAGAAGTGGAGCTATTTGCGGGCAAATATGCCGTAATTCAAATTTTTAACTTGAGTTGGCTTAAGTGAAGCGCATTGGTGCCTTCTTCTGAAGTTGTCTTCATGCTTGGAGAGTGTAGGCAAAAATGTGAGTTGCTACTACGTAGCAGCTGCTAATGTGACTCCCATGTATGGCTTAACCGTGACACTACAGCACGGCTGTCCTCCCTCTAGTGCTCCTAACTCAAAGGCAGTTAACTCAAGGGCATGCAGCTGCTGGGGTACTCTTTTTTTGCAGTTAGAGATTCCAACTGTATCCCAAGCAGCGTAAAATACCCCTGCCAGATTGGTTCTGCCCCCTGCTAGTTGTGATATTAGGAGCGCTCTGCTGGTTTGTAGGTATAGGGTTGGGAAATCCCCCTGAGAACCTCTGCATATGCAGTGATGTAAAATACTCTCCTGCTGTTCCTTCAGTTGTTAAGTGTGTTGAGGTGAGCAGCACCTACCTGAGAATGGGAACGTAACAAAATCTGGACATTCCAAATCAATACGTTCAAGTGGAATTCAGCACCAAATAGGTTGTTGGAGTTATTAGTAAAGTTAGGATGCAGCTGCAGCAATATGCATGGTAAATAGACGGCAGCAAGGACTTATTAGAAGTAAATCATACAAACTAACATAATTTCTTTCTCTGATAGGATAAAAAGCTTAGTGGATAAGGTAAATCCCCTCAGTTTTGTGAACGTTCTTCTCACAGATCCATACCACATTCTTATAAGAAAATTAGAAGCCTGGATAAGATATAATTTTTGTAAAATATGATGGATTGTAAGTCATTTTGAGCGACAGTAAATATATATGTCAAGGTATATCTAAAGTGCTTGTCACATTGGTGCTTATATACATATTAATAACTCAGATTTGAGAGAGGAGAGAGCTTTCTTTCAGGAATCAATTCTGGCTCCAATACTAAGCTAATGTGCTCTATTTTCATTAATTGCTTTGATGGTAGGATTACGACTTCATTGATCGTATGTGTGAATGATATTAGTCATGTTGGGACTGCAAATACCACACAGAGAGCAGTCATTAAATTATAACCTTTCCTAGACACGTTCCTGGCATATACTCTTGAGCCTCAAAGAGGGAATGTGCGCACAGCCAGGCCGTTTTGGAATTCCTCTGTAAACCAAAGCTCCCTCTGTCCTTCTAGCTAGAGTCAAGAGATGGGCTCTCTATCCACAGTTGCATTTAAAAAAATCTTGAAAAATGTACATTAAAGGAACATTAAGGTTGTAAAGCCGACCGCTGAGTAATTAGGAAATAACAGAATTCAAGTGGCCTGTATAATTTTATTTCAGCTTCCTAATGCATATGTATTACGAGGCAGTCTTTAATTCCAGGAATCCATACTATTTTTAGCTCAGGATTCTCCTTCAGTAGCCCTCTATGAAGGAAGGAATTTCATGCAGACCGAGTTTTGCTTCATGCAATTTCATGAAAAATTCCTCAGAACTTCATTCCGAGCTGGTTTGTAGCCCACTGTTTCTAATGGTACTTTTACAAAATTAAGGTATGCATGCAGAAATGGGGAACGCTTCAGTGAAATGTTTCAGAAACATGGAGAGAAGGAAGCATGCAATTTTGAAGTGCAGCAGTGATATCAGGAATTTGCAGTGTCTAACATTTTTGATAAATTGAACTTAAAAACAACCATTGAAACCAGGTGGACCTTGCAGATTCGAGTTTCATTGCAGATATTTTGCAATGCCTTTAACTGAAGTCATAATGTGATCTATATGTACACTGAATCTTTGTGTCTGAAGATTTGCACTGTTGCCTTAGATGCATGACAATTAGGCATTTTCTGTTGGATGCTCTGCATAATACCATTAGATGCACAATAATTAGGTGTTTTAATCTCATTAATATTCATTTTCATACATTTAAATGCCTCTCTTATAGCATTTGTTAATTAACGTACATTACAATGGTATATTCCTCTTCCCCATTCACCCGTTCTGACTAATTTAATGAGCTGACATAACAGATGACTTCTCTTACAGGATTCTGCTGTCGTATCTCTGGTGGGAACAAAGCTGTGGTTGTCGTGTTGTTTGCGGGTGGTATTAGTGCCGCTATTTTTTCTCACAAGGAATCTGGGGCATGGACAGGCTGTCCTCAGTGATGCTGTTGCAAAATAGATGGTTCCTCGCTGTGCATTTCCTTTTATTCGTATTATTATTTCCTGCATCCCAGAAAGAAAGTTTGGGTCCTAATGTGTTTTGTGAATTGAAAGCGAATCCAGTTTGTACCCCTAAAAGCTTGCGTTTCTTCCCCTGCAGAGAGTGAAATGCAGCCTGCAAAACTGCAGGACGTGGCAACATTTAAAAATATCTTTCCTCATTCTTCTAAGTAGGACTAATTTAAAAGGTAAACTAAAGCATTCAAGGGAGTTGAAGGAAATCCCTGTCTCCTGACAATGTCTGCAAGGAGGTGAAGTAGTAAGTGAAAAGCTGCTGTATAATTACACCTACTGGGGATATTCATTATGATTCTTGGGTTACTCCAGAGCCTGACTATTAGTATTAAGTTAGACAGCTTGCCTGCGTGTCGTGCAAATATTTTAACAGGCTGCACCGCACCTCCCACAATAACGTCTGTGCTTTCAGTTCCTGTCTTCTGCCAAATACAAATAATAACAGTAAACATACAGCAGATAAACTTAGTTCCTTCTGTAGATTTAGCAGATAGAGTTATTGTGAGGATATGCTACTGTTTTTTGAGTCCCATTTCATCAAAAGTTAAGGGAAAAACTCCCGTTAAATTCTTCATACCGATAAATTGAAAAGCAGTCTCAGCAGTTAACAGATTATTCAAATCCAGATGGAGAAAACACACCTGGAGGGGAATTTTCAGAAAGGCTCAGTGTCAACTTAACTCTGCTCCCACTGAAGTCAATGGGAGTTAAGCCAGTACGGAGCGATTTTCAAAATCTTAACCCTTGGATCTGCATACCCATCTAAGTTCGGTGAGGTTTCTTCTTTAGGAGATTCCAAGTTATTAGGGAAGAGATTTCCAGTAGCACCTGGGGGATTTAGAAGAGCAGTTCAATTAGTCTTTCACTGCAATTTGTGCTTCTAAATACCTGAGACAGGTTTGGAAATCTCACACTAAAACCCCGTCTCAGCTGCTGGTTAAAGCCTCAGCGCACACGTCTATTCCGATAAAAACAGAATTCCGGACCGAGGCACATGCAGGATTTTGTATGTGGTTAGGCGGTACGCTGGGAGAACAGGCTGTCACATTATCGTTAACTATAAATGAAGGGCACTGTCAGCCGGGAAACATTTGAACAACACTGCAAATGCTGCTGCTGCGCTCCTGTGCTGGGTTCAGCTCATGCTGACGAGTCATGTTCTCTGACCTCTGCTAAGCCAGGAGGCACGTAACTCCCAGCAGGTGCCAAGAGGGTACTTGTATCCATTTGGGTCAAAATGGAAGGATCTGCTGCTCCGCTTTTTGGGCTGCCGTGTCATTCAGGAGTGATGTATGCGGTTTTATGTCAAACAATGTGATTTGCCTGGGTTTAGTGGCTCCTTTACATGTGGTTTTTATGCAGCGCAGCTGCAGCCACCCAAGAAAACCCTACCCCATAGTATAGGTAAGATGGTAAGATTTAGGTATCTTGACAGCCTTCGCTTTTTCTGCTGGCAAGAAAAGACAGATCCCGCTTTCCTGTATTTCATGGGAGAGAAAGTACCGTTTCTTTTAAATGTCTGGAAGAGAAGGGGAAGAGGGATCTGTCAGTGTGTTAGAAACAGGGAGATTTTCGACTGTGGTTCTTAGGAGGAGAGGTTCAGAGCCCAGCGCTGCTTCTCTTGGTGGCAGAGGGGCCCAGCTAGCCCCCGGCCTGTTTGGGAGCTCCAGCAATGACGTGCCTCTGCTTCTGAGTTTAATGTACATACTTTGCTCATAGGATACAGTGTATGTTTCACACAGAAGTGGGCATATGGCCTGATTTAGAGGTCAGATATTCCTTCAGATGAATCCTAGCACTATCACTGATGGAAACTAGTAGGGCAACTGGTGAACAGCATTACTGTGAGAATGGTGTTTTGTACTGTACTTGTGAAGAATGCCTCGTTCTACCGTTTTAGCTCCGCTGTAGTGTAATTGAACAAGAATGTGGGACGTGGAGGAATGGGAGTAAGAAATTTGATAAGTGTTTTCCTTTAAAAAAAATGGCTAAAATGGATACTTAATTTAAATTATTTTAGTTGCATTACCACGCAAAAAAAAGAAGAGGAAGCTTGTAACTTACCATGAGGTTGTCCCAGTCATGACAGAATTAAGCTTAATAGGACAGCCAGCCTTGGTCTCAGCTTGGCTAAGTAGCTGGGTGAAGGAGAGTAAGTGTTTTTCTGTACCAGCCCCTCTCCTCAGCAAGCTTTGTATTCCTGTCTTGTTGGGGGTAAACAGGAACGTTGTGGCCGCACACCTAGAGAAATGCCAGATGCTCACCTCCTGTGAGCAGAGGGGATCAAGCAGGCAGAAGTGAGAGAAGCCTCATCCTGGTGAGTGAGTGGGGGGCAGTGAGCTCTGTAAAGCGGGGGAAACAGCTCCCCACTGCAAAAGAGAGGAATCTGGGGGTGAAGCACCTGTAATTCACACAACTTGTGTCAGCCCCTTCAGGGGACTGCGCTGTTTGTTGTTCAATGCAGAGTGAAGGATTACCGTGTGATCGGGGTCTCCTTTGTGCAGTACTGACACTAAACCAAGCCTGCTGTGGCCATTTAAAGGGAGAGCATTTGGACTTGCACTGGAACTAGCCATTAAAGAATGGTTCCAGAAGGCTCAAATTGCACTCAGAGCTGAGCTTAGCTCTCTGATCTCGTTACAACAGTATCTTTCTTTAAACAGAGAGCCCATTGGAGCTGCTGGCCCTGGATAATAAAGGAAACTGAGCAATGATGTCACAAGGTTCCCCTTGTGCACATGGGTGTCCAATCTTTAGGCTTGCCTGGGCTGCGTTGTGTGAAGAGGAAATGTCCTAGGCCTCATAAAAATACATATAATATAATTAAAGTATGTAAGTAACAAAATTTATTTTATTTTTAAACATTTCTAATTAAAACACATAAAAAAGAGAGCCACAAAAGCGTAAAACCAGTGAGATATATGACCTTGTTGCTGTGAAACTATTGCGTCAGGCGGGTTTGATGGCTCTGGCTGCAATTCTTAGTGAGCTCTCAAGGTGTTTGTCAGAGATTTTTGATGAAGTTTTACTTCTCCTGTGCTTCATCCTTGACAATTGTTCACAAATGTGCGTACTGCCACAAGCAATGACATTGTTGAAGGCTAATTCTAAACAAACTGAGCTACCATTGTATTAGGTATCAGAGGAAGAAGTACTTCATATCGTTAACTGAGGCCAGGCTGGGCCACATGGCAGGGAAGAGCTGCCGCCACGATGGCACAGGGCAGGGGGCAGAGCCAGCACAGGTGCCCGAGTTAGGCACGGGGTTGTTCCGTACCACATGACGCCACATGGAAGGCCATAAAGATGCGAGCAGTGGATGAGGGCCTGGCTGCTGCTGAAGCGTTGCTGGGCATCGCTCGGCAGTGGTGAGTCCTTGCGTTGCTGGTGGGGCATCAGTTGGTGGGCAGGTGTATTGTTGCTGTGCGTCAGTGTATTGAGGTTATGTGTATTGCTATCATTGCATATTTGTTTCCATTTTCGTCTTCTGTCTTAGTAAATAGTTTTTTATCTCAACCCATGAGTTCTGTTTGGTTTCCAGTTCTCTCCTTCATCCCACTTGTGGGGGAGTGAGCGAGCGGCTGCGTGGCACTGAACTGATGCCAGATTAAACCACAGAATTGCTGTGGGAGTTAAGGGAATGGAAGAGAGTTCAAAACAGCCATCTATGGACCTGTGTGAAGTCAGGCAGTGTGGAGCTTACCACAGATCAAAGCAAAATTGCATTACAGGAGCACTGATGGCGTGGGTGCTATTACCACTGTGGGGTGATAGGTCGGGAGAGGGCTGAGGTGGAGATACAGGAAGTGAAGGACTGAGCGGTTGGAGTGGTCTCCTTAAAAAGTAACAGGTAGAGAAGGAGAGGGTCAATGCTATGGAAAAGGATACAAAGGAGTGAGAAGAATACGAATGTATCCCTATGACCTGGAGAAAGCGCTGGACAGCTGTGGATGATTGTCTCTCTGATGAGGGATGGAAAGGCCCTTGATTCACAGAGACTCATGTCTGGTAGTCAATGTCTGAGCTTATCCAATCTAGTTTACTTTGGTTTCTGTGAACAACTGTGGCTCCTGATAAACAAATGTTAGAAATACCCATTTTGGCTCTATGTGGCTTGGCTGACCTTTAGACTTAGCCTAGTGTGATGTATAACGAGGGCTTTACTTTGGCAGGGGTTCTGTTTAGGATTTGGTGATTTGGAAAGTAGCACTTCCTTCCCTCTGTCGGTCTGTTGGAGGAAGTAAGTCACTGCTATCTTTCTCTCATTTGCTTGGAGAGCTGTGCTGATGGGGAGAACGTTATTACAAAGACACTGATTTCCTATCCTTCCCTTCTGTGCCTGTTTCTCTCTTGCACTAGCTCATCCCACTTACGCAGAGGAAGAAAAATGGACTGTAAAAGGAGCCCATGGGCAAGAGGCTCTAGAAGGGAGAGAAGAGCTTTTCAATGGCGTCTGTTTGCTCCTGCCGACCAGCCTAACTTACTTCTGCCTTTAACTGGCTGAAGGAGAAGAGCTTACAGGGTGAGCAGAACCTGAGACTGTTCAGCTTCACAAGGAAACAGTGGATGTGCAGCAAATAAAAACCTTTGGGAGATGTTAATCCTGTTATATGGATGGTGCCAGTGCAAAGCTTCCTTGAAGTCAGCACTAGTAGGGCGGGCAGGTGAGATATGAGATGGGTGGGACAAGAATTCCAGGACACCTCTTGGGCCACTCATAAACTTGTGCAAATCCAGGGCTAAGGGTTCTTTGTCCCTCCTACAGCTTAGCTGCTCACAGTGCTGTGGCTGAAGGCTGGAAAACAGCACATACGCTAAGGTGAAAATAGCAGCACACGCTGTATTTTGTGCTGTTCTCTCTCCTGACGTAATCAAGTACTGTAAGTTTTACACACCAGCGCACAGATTACTGGCATTTACTAGGAAGCACGAGGAGTAGGCTGGCAACTGCTTGGAGGCACGCGGAATATTCAGGCAATTGCTCCAGAGCATGGGGAATGCACAAGCAATTCAATTCCCAACTGGTTTCTAGGCAGGAGCTACCAATTAAAATTAAAAGAATAAAAGACTGCGAGCTTGGGACTGATGATGTGCTCTGGAGAGAGGAGTTGCCAACAGCTTGTGCTACAAAGATGCCTCTCTTTCAGTGGATTTCAAATGGCAAAAGAAACTCAGGTAACAGATCATTCTTTTCTTCTGCCTTCTCTGATTTTCATGTACTCAGTCATGCAGCCAAAATTCCTACAAAGACAGACGGGGCTGCTCCCCATGAATTCCAAGCAGTGAGCCAACCTTTGGAGAGCTGATGCAGTGAATATGCCAGCAGTCAGCTGTACCTAGGAAGCAAGATTTTAAAACCAAGCCTCAGGTACCTGAGTGCTGAGTGATGGGTCTTGGATAATCTACTAATGAGAGTATGGTATTTACTTGTACATACATGGAAGGATTTAGGATTTAAAAAAAAAAAAATCGTACCCATCTAAATGTGCCTTTCGCATTAATTGTTAATGAATCTCTGAAGTAAAACTCCCCTTCTGATGGAGAAAACTGAGGTCTAACTAGGTGAAGCTATTAGGCATACGTGGAATCTGCATAGCCTCTGCGTTTATGCTGTGCCCATTACAGGGAGCCCTGATGATCGTGAAGGAAACAGGCAAGTTTTAACTGCATTTACCAAACTGCAGCTGCCATGGGGCAGATGAAATCACAAATCACAATCTGTCATTGGTTTTGAAGTCAAAGCGTGTTTTCCTTGCTCTTCTCAGAGGTCAGGTGAATGTTAATGAACTCAGCTTTCCACCAGCCACAGAAAAACGGGTGCGCTAACGCAGTACAAATGTCTAGAGGTAGTGCATGCAGTATTTTAAGATGCATTTTGTCCATGTGGCCCTTAATAGGGAAGCAGAAGGAAAATGAACACCCTTCAGGCACTTCACCTCAGGAAGTAACTCAGGTATCCTGGTAACTCAGGAATCCTGGTAACTCAGGAATCTCTGCACCACCGGGCAGGGTCAGTGCGGTACCATGTGTCAACACAATTCTGTTCCATTAGGATTTGCCCTGTGAAGAACAAATTGTGTAGCTCTCAGGTTTTTCTTTCAGAGAGCTTAGCATAGGAACTGACCTGCTAGCAGGTGCAGGATGGGATCATTTATTATTGCTTAGCTTAATAAACTGCATCTTAAATTATTATATCGATTACAGGATAGAATGAAAAGGCTGAGCTGGCATTATTGTATTTGACACAAGCAGCATTTAAAAATGTTTACACTGATTGCATGGTGCATCAGTATTGTTTTTGGAAAGCAATAGACTTAAAATACGGTGTTGCATAAAGTACTAGGTGCTTCTGAATTCATTTACTTAAATTTTCATCTAAAAATCAAAGATTTCACATGGCAGGTGGAGCTCATCCATGGTTCTTCTCCCCGCTAACAAATACAAGCCAATGTTTTCTGTATCAGTTTTCCAAGTTAATGACACTAAAACACAGCAAAAATACGTTTGCAGCAACCCTGGTAAGTTCTGTAGGATGCTCCTGACAGGATAAACATGTCTGCTCTGCCCTCCTTTCCTTCCCTCCCCCCCGAAACAAGCAATAAAAACATTTTGCATAAACAAATTCCAAATTACAAGTAATCATAGGAAAGCTGACAAATGTATGCTATGCTAGTCTGTGAAAATACTAATCAAAGCAGCCTGTCAATTGTTAAAGTTAATGATTTAGATATGCAAAACTCTGACTAAATTTTTGCGGATAATTACATAATTACGGCTGGGTTAACACAATCAGAAATAGCTATTGCGTGCTCCATCTTGAAATCACCATGGCAGATCCCCACTATTTTTAAAGGCCTCTTTCTCCTTGTTCCCTCTGCACACAAAATGCAGCAGGGAGAGGGAAAAGAAAAAGACTGGGAGCCACATGGGAAAGGAAAGCAAGTGAGGAGGGTGCCTGCTGCCTGCTTCAGCCCCTCTTCCCCTCTGCTGGAGAACAGAGTGCCCACTGGGCTGGGTGGAGGTGGGAACGCCAGCCAGATAGAGGAGGATTGGAAACAGGAGAGTTAGCTGCTGTAACAAGCTGCAGTAGCAGCACCTCTACCCGTGGATTAAAACCTTTGAAAATGAGGTTTTCCTGCGGGAGGCCTCCCTGACTGAAACAGGGAGTTTTTGCTTCATTTTAAAGGGCTTGCTCTGATATGGGAACCTGGGACTGGCAAGGCTTACCTACACCATTCCATTCTTCATTAAATTATGAAATCATTCTGATGGTCCTTTGGCTCACAACCAGTCTTCTTGCAGGTGTTTGGTTCAGAGGGGGCTGTGAGGCCTCCAGATGCTTTGAAAGGCCCCCCTGGCTCACCCTGGGGCTGGAGGAAGGCAGACTTTGACGGAGAGGAGATCCAGGGAGTTGGTAAGCGTGCCTAGTCCTCTGGGCACTGGTCTTTTTAAAACTCTTTTGAAAATTGTTCTGAATTGTTCTGTCTTCAGAAATCGTGAATTTCTCTTGCAGCACAGGTTTTTCCCTCTCACGTTGGCCTCATGGTCTCTTTTTATACTAGGTCTGATTGGTAGAGTGTAGAGATTCCTGCTGTTGGGAATTTCAGGAAGGTGACTAAAGCATAAATAAAATGAATGTTGGGCTCTTTCCTGAATGTCACATTGGCTGGGATGGGGTAATGATAATGATTTAAAAAGTAATATATCTCTCGTGTAATTTTTTATCATAATTTTTCTATACAGTTTCCATTAAATAGATAAATGACCTGAATGAAAAAGAGAAATAAAGTGAAAGCATAAAATCAGTCCCTGTCACGAGCTACACAGAAAGAGTGGAGATAGTGCATCATCTCCTCTGGTGCAGATTGCTATGAGCGCAGCATGCAGGCTTCTGTTCATCACCGATGAAAATGCAAAGCTAATGGTGGTGACTGTGTTGAAAAAGAGTGTTCTGTAGCCGAGAATTTGCTCTGCCAAACAATGTTATTGTGCTCTTTGTATCGGTTGTAGTTTCCATGGAAACAATTAGGAGGCATTACTTTCAGAGCAACCTTTGTAGATTTGGCCCTGGACAATTCCTCTTAGCTCAGTGTGGCCCAGGGATGCCACGTGGCTGGACAGCCATGGTATAGCGGGAAAGGGAAATAAATGCACCTTTACGTGGAGGCAGATGTGTTATCCTCCCCCCTAGTATGTTGTCAAAGTCAGCTTAAGGTAATTGATGATACCGGGCCGATGGTTGCTTTTGTTATATTCTCAAGAGAACCTGCTACAAATTCATTTGGTGGATTTCTCAGACTGCAATAAGGGCATGAAATTAAATAGGGGTGCAGTTGGACGTCTGAATGAAACCTGAAATGCTCTTTTGGAAACATTGCAGGCACCTGGAGCAATGGCAGGGCTCTGAGGCACTATTCAGTGGTCTTACCCCGCTTCTGCTGCGCTGATGAAGCAAAAATAAACTTCCTGTACTTAGACAGATTTTAAACATTTTTTTCTACAAGACAGAAACCAGATGGAATATTTTCACAGCTGACACCAAAATTCGCAGTTTTCGTGACTTCAGTGATATTATGATTTATACAGGGACTCTATGTGTTGGCAGCCTCGAGCAGACAGCCTCTTGCCATTCAAGCTTTTAAACGTTATTTGGATTGATAGGTCAAAAGATTCTGTGAGCTGTGTGCAACGTGAAGTATCACTGGATTTAAACGGTAACTGCGGACTCTTCTTGTTCTGTATCTTGACTGTAAGGCATAATAATAAAATATGTTAAAAGGGGCTCGCTCCAAAAGGGATAGCAAACCCTTAGATGCCTTGAAATTAATCATTTGTAGAGGTAAATGAAGAATTGTCATGTCAGGTCATGAGCACAAAGCAGGCTATTGACTTGAAGCCTTCGTTGGCTCTCTTAAAGCAAGAGGTGAGTGGCAGCAGGCATAGTGCTGGGGCTGCTGGTCTCACAGACAATATTTTCAGATGGCCTTGAAGACTAAAAGGAGTTAAAGGGGTTTTTCTCCCCACTGGAGAGCGAGCAGCCAAGTAGAAGCTGCAGGCAGCTGAGGTAAAGGGCGAGGTGGGGGAGTAGGCCCGCAGAGCTGGGCACAGATGGGTTTCTCTTTGCTTCCCCTTTCTTTGCTCTCTCTTTGTGCCTGGATCAGCTGCTGTTCACTGCAGGTGAGTTTCTTCCCACCTTTGTGGGAATTCCTGGTTTCCCCGGAAACTTGTGCTGACCTGTGCCTGGAGAAAACTTCTGAAATGCTTTTTTTTTTTATTATTTTTAATGGGATTTTCTCTATGCCTGAGAGCAGAAGTTCGGTAACCTTGGTGGCTGCTTTTCTGTTTTCAGGTGTGTGTCCAGATTTTGTGTTTTCTCCTTAGGGTTTTAGGTGACATATTTCTGGCAATGTGAAACTTACAAATTGGCACTGCACCTTGGTTGGTGCTCATCGTGCTAGCAGTGTTGGAGTTAATCCTTGTGTGCACTGTGTATTTATAAGATCCCGTTCTGTGAAGTCCACACCTCCTAACAGTCCACCAGAGCTGGTTTGCACAGGGCTCCAGAGCTGTGAAAAATGCCTCGTCTTTAATCGGGTGTTTGCTTAGGGGGGATGTGTTGTTGCTAGGGGATGTAAGTTCTCTCAGGCTCGGAGATAGATGGAGGTATATATAATTTCAGGTGCTTGTAATATGTGCGCCTAATCTTTATAGAAGGATTTATTGTGTAAATCAATGACAAAATAAATGGCAGCGGCTCCTACGCAGCTAGGGCAAGGAAAGGCTGCATCTAATGTGGTTTTCCTGCTCAGCCACTTACTTATTAAGGCTACTGGCACACCAAAGTATCCTACAGTCTTCTGCCACACATGCTCCAGACTCAAATCCAGTGCAATGGACAAAAAAATGAAGCATAAAACTACCTTGATCCTTCACAGCGACGTGGTAGCTGATGATATTTGGACCTGAGACTATTTCCCCCCCCCAAAAAAAATATGATAGAAATATGGTAGAGGCAGAGTCAGAAGATGGTTAATAATCTGTAGCAAACCCTACTAAGCTGTGGGCTAAATAAATGTTGATTCCAATGATATCTGCTGAAAATCAGCATACAACAAAACATTTGGTGATAACATATGGAAGGAGGTGTGGGAGACAGTTAGAGGAAGCCCTTCACTTTTCTGTACATGTTTATAATCTGGTGTCCTCAACATAATAGAGACTGCATATTGAAAGTGTCTGTAGGCAGCCTGGCTTCCAAAAAATAAAAAGTGCTCCTGTGAGTAGAAACACTGCCATTTTAACGTGTTATTTCCTCGTTTGGACTTCCCATCCTCAAGCCAGCTTCAGTGAACACAGACACTGCATTATAGGGGCCATGCTAGGGAACAATTGTTTAGAAGGCTGTACCACAGATCTGTAACGTTCTCCTTCTATACGCTGTCGCTTAAATCCAGGAAACCACATTTTAAATACGATGCTGATCTCTATCTAGGGGAGTTTAAACAAAAGCAGCCACTCTTGCAAGATACTTCCTTTGGCTAAGCTGGAAATCCTAGGCTTGTAGGAACTAATCTGGGAAATTACTTAAATGTATGCTTAAACCCATGTGTACTTGCTTTGAAGTCAGCGGGATTACTTGTATGTTTATATGCTTTGGTGGTTTGAGGCCTTGAAACATAGGAGGACGTTTGGCATCTAGACAAACAGGGCTAGAAGGAGCATGAAGAAATTATCTCCCTTCTGTGGGATTGGTTATACTTATGGCATTCCTGGCAGATTTTTTTTTTTCCTCGGCTGTTGTTAAAAACATCTGGTGATAGAGACTCCACAGCTTTCCTAGGCTCTATTCCCGTGCTTCGCTATTGTTACTATTATAAATGTTTTTCCCTCAAGTTTGACTTGCATCTGTCTTGCTGCAAGTTAAACTCATTGCTGTTTGGGCTATCTAGCTTGCAAGAACTTTGGATGTGACAATCTTCTACACACTTAAAAGTTTTAATGTTGCCTTCTCAAGGACTCTTTCCTCTAAAGACCCCAACATTTCCAAATCTTTTCTCCTGGGCAGGTTTTGTAGTCCTCTGGTTTTCTTCTGGGGCTCTCCGATGAGTCCATCTCTACCTTGCTTCCGTCTCTCCCCTTTTCTTCTCCCATTGAATTTCAGCCATTTCTTGGCACCACTGTGATTGTCAACATCTTTGCAAACTGGGAGCCTCCTTACTTGCAGCTGCCCTGAACACCCCACTTGTGTAGTCTGTAAGTGCAGTGAATGTGCCCTTTCAGGGATAGATGATTCATGAAAATACCAAACAGAATCATATCCTCAGCAATTTTGTATCTTCCCCCAGCTGGCTTGCTTTGGCTGTGGGCAAATGGTAACTTTCCCATCGTGTTCAGCCACTTTGTATCTGTCTTGCAACTGCTCCATTCTCGCTGTGTTTTGTTGGTATGCACGTGAGAGACTGCCTCAAAAGCTTGACTAAATCAGGAGATGTGACATCTCTTGCTTTGTTTCTGTCCACGAGGCCTGCTGCCCTATGGCAGAAGGAAATTAAATTGATTTGACAGGATTTATTCTCTACAAATCCATACTAGCAGCTATTCATTTCAGTGTTATCTTCTGGGCGCTTACAAATAGTTTGATTACTTGTTCTGGTGTTTTTCTGAGGATTGAAAACAAATTGGGTGGCTGCTAAGTCCTCAGCTCTGTTTTCCCCCACTTGCCGAGCAAGGGCTTGTTTGCTTCCCTCCAGCCCTTGGGCACCGCATCTCCACCACCAGCACTCTCAGAAGTGACTGTCCGGTGAATCAGAGGTTGCATAAGTGGCTATTTAAGAATCCCGGGTTGAAATTCATTGTGCCCAGTCAATCTGAAGACCTTTAATTTATTTAAGGGCATTTTAATCTGCTCTTTTTAGGCCGTTATCTTCCTGCTGCTACATATTCTGTTCCTTGTCTGCACTGGCGTCTTTGTCCTTTAGAAGTTTCTCAGAGGCACTCCCAACTCTCCTTAATAATTTATTTTTGCCTTCTGTGAGGTCTGAGTTTAGGCCAACTGCCTGGGTTTGATCCTGCTGTCAGCTACGGTTGTGTTGCTTCTGAACTGAGGCGTAACTGGAGACTGGGGAAACAGCCTGAATTTCTGCTTCTTACTCAGGCAGCAGTCTTGCCTGATGTATGAGTGCTCCACATAAAACTAAGAACTGCAGTAATGGGACACGTGATATGTTGTGATTTGGGATGTCTGCTGACCAAGGCTGGGTTGGAGTTGTTATATTGATTTTTTTTTTTTTCCAACTAACTAGAACAAATGACTCAACAGTCACTTCGAGAGGATTAAGAATACTCATGCCACAGAGCCAGCTCCTCTTTGTTAGGTGTGAGAATTAATTTTAACAAATAGTCTGTCTAGAGAGTGAATTGATCACATTGCTATTTACCTCCTCAAGTTTTTTCTGGTTGCACTTTCTCTTTTGCAGTTCTACTGTTGTTCAGGTACCAGAGTGATAACTTCATCTGTTCCTGTTTTCCTAGAAAAGTCAAATAGAGAGCCTCGTTACAAACTTCAGTACATTGTCATTCTACTATCTATTCTCATAATATTACTTTCTCCATAGTCAAATGAAGAAAGTTCAGCTGAAATTACTTCTGAACTAGTAGCAATTGACTGTATATAAATAAAGTTTCTATAATTTTAATATATTTGAGGGCTTTTAGTTTCTCTTCTATAGAAGAGTATTTTCATTCCTGTTATATTTCTCCATAATCTTTTTTTTCTGAAGGGGAAAACTGCGAAAGTGCAATAGGCAAAGTTGTTGCTTTGAGACATGCAATGAGATACTGGGCTAAAAGAAATGGCAGTATTCTACATAATTTTAAGGGATCTGGTAGGGAAATAGCCCAATTTTATGGGAGCTCTTATGGAAAAATTCTGATTTTATGTAGATTCAGGTGAAAAGATAAATGTCTTGGGATTTCTAGAATTGGGTGGATTTCTCGAGATCCATGAAATCTGCGACAGCCATGGAAAAATGCACAGTTCTTGTCATGGAATAGATTTTTATTGTGATCTGCAGAACTTTCTTTTCTATGTACATCTGTGCCTCTGACACGTGCATTCTGGACCTCTTCCTCATCTTGTAGTTTCTTCCTGTGAATATTTTATGCTTCTTGATGGATGCATAGCACTCTGATCCTCAGATGATAGAAATCCATGGCTGCCTACAAAGGATGTTCAGTGTGCAAATGTGTGTGGGGGGGAAAGGGTGTGAAAAATAAGAAATACTAAACACAGGCCTGCAGGTTTTGTGTTTTTATGCTAGTACCAGCTTATTTTATGCATTATAGAGGGCAAAATAATTGGGAATAAGGAATGGTAATGATTTATCATATTCAATGTGAGACCTAAGCAGTGCAGCATCAATAGCAACCATCTTACAATTTGTAAAATCCTGGCTTTCGCAGAAGGTCCAGCACAGGACCACCTGAGGAGCATATAAAGCTTCAGAAGAGAGCGATGGTATTGCAGCATCTCCATTTATCCTGTAAGCAATGCCCTCTATGGCTAGGACGCAAGTGTGACTGTAGCATGCTTGCCTTGTTCCCTGTCTCGACAGAGGCAGCAGAGCTGAAATAGATCTTGCTTTTCAAGGAGAGAAATTAAGACACAGAGGAGAAAAGGAATGCATCCTCAGACAAGGCTTGAAAATCAATGGTGAGATGAGGTGAAAACTTGTAGGATGGCTGTGTCAGAAGGGCATGGGAAATGACAAAGAAAAAGCTATATTAGATAAGTAGGGAAATCAGAAAGGAAAGAATTGTGAAAGAGATTAAGCCAAATCTATGCAGGGTTTTAAATGAAGAAGCCTGAACGGTATCTTGAGATGATCAGGGAGCCATCTGATTAGCTTTGATTTAATGATATTCTTGAACATCTTTGTATGCCTGAGCAGCCAGAACTGAGAACGTTCCCAACGGCAGAGCTGAAGCGTCTCTGAGGGAATCACCTTCCCCTAGCTGGGGGAGATGTGAGGAAACGTCACGTGGAGCAGAGGCAGAGGGGCGTGCAGGTCATTTCACTGTACAGGCAAAGGAGAGGAAATGAATATCAGGGTCCTGATGATGTCCTGTGCTGCTGCTGCTTCAGTAAGAAATATGAAGCAGAGAGCTGGAGCTGAGGCTGGATGTTGGTGCAGTCGGAGCTGTCTATATTTAGCAAAGCCACAAGGAGTTTCTGTGGGGCAAGAGGGACAAATGGAAAGGGATGTCTGGCATATGAGGGAGCTGTTTGTATTAGCTGCAGCGGGCACAGGTATCTGTGCTCCATGTGATGCTGTGTTTTATTGCCTGCTACCCATACTCTTTACTGAACCAAATAGGTTCCCAGGATCTCTATTCCCTTTTGCTCAGTTTCTGTAAATGCTAAATAGAATTTTGCCATGTATAATGTTTTCCAGAGAAAACATCACCTTTTGCTGTGTTAGCTATATTATTCTAAAGGAGTTTAGGTCCTACTGGGACCAAGAACTGCTTTTCCTCTTTCCCCATCAAACAACCTACAATCCAGCTCTCATTTGCATAATCCTATTTCAAATAAGAACAATACGAATCCTCCAGTTTATGCTAGCGAGGAAATTTGGGTGGTTATTTCATCATTGCCTGGAGAAGCAGGACAGGGAAGCTGCCAAGCTGTCTCTGTACAGCTTCGCTCTGCTGAAATCTAGTGTAGAAAGTGTAGTTGTCTTGATAACATATTCGGCTCTTTTCACCTTTTGCTAGCTTGTGCTGTCGGTGAGTTGTGGCTGTGCATTTTTCTCTCACAGTAGATAACAGCCTGCCCACCTCCTCCCCAAAGGGTACAGGTCAGACGAGGTCCTGTTGTCTCTTTCTCTGGCTGCAGCTTCCTGATGTATCTGTCTCTACACCGGTGACCCTCAGATCGTAGTATTGATTCCTGCATCACCTCTAGGATTGCTAATAAAAAATGGCTAGTTAAAATGTTCCCATAGCAGCACGTATTAACCAGCTGGAGGCCTACCTGTTGGCTGCGGTGAAGTTTTCAGCACAGAAGAGGTGCCCAGCTTGAGGATAGCAAAGCCTGGAAGTGGATGGCTGTGATAGCACTGACACAGTGTGCCTGCAGGTCAGGAGTAGGCAGGAGGCTGGGGAGGCCGCTCTCTCCTGGCCTCTGCTCCAGTGCCCCCCTCCTTGCCAGGCTGCTGCCCTGCGCTCTGTGAGGCTGCCTGCCAGCAGAGCCATGGCCAGTCCCTGTCCTCCTGTGCCAGAGGGCAGGGCGAGGGGCTGTGTCTTTGGGCATCCTGCACGTTGTGCAGTCCTTGTGGTGCAGGAGCCAAAGTTAGCTGTGATGTTGGATGGGGCGAGGAGAGGATGTGCTACTGCTTCCAGTCAGGAGTATAGACCAGTTCCATTCTAATATAAAGGCTTTGAAACTTTTCAATTATTCCTTTTCCTTTTGTGCAAAGTGCGCTTGCCTTGTGTGTTTTGTCAAGTTAGGAAAGAAGAAAATGGCCACTTCGTACTGCGTTTTCTCCAACTGTCCCATTTTCCCCTGAAGCGATTTGTGCCAGTATCTAACTGCGCCTCAGACAAAATATGCACAGCTAATACCTGTGAATGTATTCATGCTGATGAGTCCCGCTTGCTAAAAGTGTCCTGCTTGCACCACATTCTGCAACCATGGCCATATGTCTGTGGATTAGCATATTTGATTAAACATATATACAGAACTAGAGATCACAGTAGAAGGGCATGTACTGTATGAGCCTTTAATCTCAAATGTGCCCCGTGGGTAAGGTAGATGGATTAGTATTGTCACGTGTAATCATCTAATCTTACTTCTCAGACCCATTGACAGAGCTTCAGGGTTGGAATCCCCAAAGATCCACGGAGAGCTGGGAGGCCCCGGAACACCTGATTTTGCATAAGCAAAGGTGCAGATTGCCTGCCTTGGTTGTTGTCTCCAGCAAGGAAAATCGAGGTGGCAACCCCAATACTTCTCTGTGGGTGTCTCCATTTGAAACAGTTAAAAGCAGTGGGACTTGGAGTGCCTGATGCCCTGCTGCCTGCATGTATCTGACATCATAGTTTCTCTCACCATAGTAAGCTGGCTAAATTAATTTTATTTTAAAGAAGTGAAGCACTGAGACTGTGCCTGACATTTTCAGGATTCCGGGACACTGTGTTCCCAGATCAATATGCTGATTTAGTAACATAACTTCTGCTCAGGAAGGCCATGTGACACTCCTAGACCCATCCATCTTAGTCTAGCTTTTCTATTAGAGCTGTGCAAATCCTTTTGAGGAGAGCAAGTGTGATTTTAGAAGCTTCCCATTAGAATGGAATAGTGTGAAATTACAAACAACTCCCACTAATACCAGAATTGAAGATACCCCTTTCCTCTCATATGAGTCTCAGGTAGGTCCTTGTGCAAGACCAGCACTATCTTGCTAACAGACAGGCACACACGTAGCCAAATGCACAGATATAAAACCAAGAGCCTACTGCCCGTGAGTGCTTGCATATGCAGATAAAGAGGGTCCCCTTTAAGCAGGCACTTACTCAGATAAAGAAATGTGCTTGAAAAGGTAAAAGGGCACCGAAAGTACCAAGTTTATGTATTTAAAAGCCAAGGAGATGTTTAGGTTCTTTGCAGGCTTAAATAGAATCAGAATAGTGCTACAAATGTAGCTTGAGTTTACATGTATGAAAACTAGCCAGATATCACTTCATCACGTAGCTCATTTAAAAGTTATCAAAACTGCTTTGTTACAGGTTATTTGTGTTTGTGATGCTCACAGAAGCAGCACACTGAAGTCAGTGGCTGTTGTGTCACTCACAACGTGATTTTAGAATGCAGATCGTATGAGCAAACTTTCTGTTCTATTATTTATTGGTAAAAGAAGAAAGAAAAAAAAACAAATGCTACCCTCATTTTCTGGGTTAAACTGCTCAAATTTTAGCTTTCTTAAACAACACCATGCTTAGAGGTTATACCTCCTTATGCTTACTTGATACTGGCAGCTGTACCTCCTAACAGTGCTAGGAAAATCTTAAGATATTTCTTTCAAGGTACATCGAAATTCCAGTTTAAATAATGAGACTGCTAGTTTAACTTCCTCTTCTAAGCAGGAGAAATTAACATAGTAATTACATTGATTGTAGCGATGAAGCATCATGACTTCTAGACCTACACTGCTTGTTTCTGTGTTATCTTAGCTTTGATTCAGGATGTCTCAGTAGCATAGTGCTTAGCTTATAGGGATATTTGCCTGACTACAACTTTAATAACAGGCTTAAGAGTGTGCTGAAAGAAATCTGCTCCTTGCCAAAGGCTACACTTTTTAAAGTGCCTTTCCTACTCCGTGTAGCCAAAGTACTCTTGAAGATGTTTGTAGTGGAAATGCTGAGTCACAGCTTGAACCAGTGATTGAGCACCTGGTGGGAAGGCAGGGCCAAGCCAGGGGAGCTCAGGTGCATGCAATGGACCTGAGTGACCAGAAGCCGTGTAGCCAGGATCCCCCCCCTTACTAGACCTCGTTTAAGGGTTGGTAGTGGAGGTGAAGGTATTTCTCTGGAGTTCCCTGCATGCCTGAGGTCTTTTGAAGGTAAGTAGCTTCTTTCCATTATTTCTGTGCCTGCTGCTGTTGTGTTAGAGCAAATCTGCACTTGCTGCAGCCTGGTGTCTTGCTGCTTTGCTGTCCTTGTTGTTCTTTCCATCATGTTCCAATGTTGTAATCTTTGCATGCTGCATAATGTCAGCTGACAGAGCCTGATGCATCTGTTGGCAAAGGAACCCGAGTTTGAAAGATGGCTCAGCTTTGTGGTTTTGTGTATCAGTCCACTTTAACCATGTGTTTCAAGGTTAGAGCATTGGTTTTGGCCTCGTATAGTGGTATGGAGATATTACACGCGCAACATGGAAATGCTGTAATCCGTTGCTTTCTAAAAGCCACCCAAAGTACTGCACCGTAATCAAATAGCGCTTCTTGATGACACTGTGTGCCTCAGATGTGTCCTGAAGCACACTGACTTATTCATGTCATCCAGGGGTGCACAGCTAATCAGCAAACCTTGCTGAATGGAGGGCTTGCATATGTGCATTTTTTTTTCTGTGCTTAAACAGCAGCTTTATTTTAACAAAACACTCGCTAACAATGAAGCTGGGGACACCCGTTTGGTCTGTCCCTGTTGTTCACAATTAGGTCATTGCTGTGGCTGTGTTCTGGACTGCAACCAGCCTGTGGTTAGCTTGTCTCCCTGAGGGAGCAAATAGGCTCGTTCCACCCACTGCTTTAGGTATGGTGGAGGATGTCATTTTTCACTATGCTTATACCATTAAAATATCCCCGTTCTCTTCTGTTGTCTCTTGAAGTTTCTTCTGGGAGACGTTCTCTTCCTGACTTGCACTTTCTGGGAGGGTCCCAGATAATGGTTTCTCTCCCATTACTCCTGGAGTTACCACCTGAGTGGGCTTCTAGTGTATAATGCTTTACCATTCCCCTTTGTGTTCCTCTGGCTCCCTGTCTGTCCGTGCTACCTTCCTGGCTCACGCTGGGCATCCAGTGGTGAATGCTGGCATAATGATTTGGACACCTTTCTGCCCTGCCAATTATAGGAGCTGCTCTTCCGTGCTTTGGGGTAACTTGTCTGTTGTTGCTCAGCTAAAGAAAGCAGTTAGTCTCAACTTCTCTCTCTTTTGTTTTGGTTTGCAAGAGGTAGAAAAATTTTGGTGCACCTTTTTGCTTTCATTCTGAGATTAATGAGGTGTTTGGATAGGCACCTGTGTGCAAGAGGCAGATGGCTTGGTCTTTTGCATGGGCATTACCTCAGTACCCATCGCTACTGCTAATGAATAAATTAAGTTCATGGTAACTTGGTGAGCTATGCTTCCCCTCATTGTCAGTGTATTATTGCTCTGGGCCTATGAATGTATCCTGTAGCTCAGGAAACAATGGATCAGCTTCAATACTGGCAGTATGTCCAGTAACCCAAATATAATTGCTGCACCTTAATTTGCAGGAATCTCATGTTTAGTCTCATCTGATGTGTTTTATAATGCTTTTCAGCACAGTTAACTTAAGATGATTTATTTTGTAAGACAATTTTGCCAATACTATGATTCTTGGAGTGCTGTGTTCTATACCATAAATAGAAGCTAGCATATTTATGCCTTCTGAAGTCGGTGAAAGTCTGTCTGTTGACTTTCATGGGGCTCTGGATTAGATCTTTAATGAACATCTCCTGATATCATTATAGGAGCAAATATTGGAACAGCATCATGAAAACTTCAGATTTAGTTGATATGGAGGATTTATTACTTTTTTTTTTTTTAGAACATAAAGTAGTTTGGAAATTGCTTCTTGAATGACTTCACCTGCTGCTCTGTTCATGCTTGTCCCACAGTGACCTGAGCCACCTAGAAGAATATTTTGTCAGACAGGAGCTGAAACAAAGATTAGGACAAAGGAAGGGGCCACATGGTGTAAAATCCAGCTACGAGCTTCGAGGCAAGCAGGAAACAAATTGCAAATTCAAAAATCAAAATCTGAGTGCACCCAAAGAGGTGTGGAATTCCTGTCAGCCTCAAAAGCTCTCCCCCTAAGCATGGGGTTTTGAGTTGCAACACCCAGAGAGAACCCCAGAGTCTGGAAATGTAAACACGCAATTGATAAGGCAGAAGCCACAGAATTAATGAATCCTGTTAGTTTCCCACTGCCCCCACCTTGGACTAATTACTGCAAATTAAATGCTGCACTTGTCAGGCACAGCAGTTTGTGCACCATGTATTGCGCTAGGAATTATTTTGGATCAATTTGCACAATGCAAAAATAGTGCAAAAATATTTTTATTTCAATTAGTGGTAGTTTTACAGCCATTAAAAGATTTCTTTAATAGGCTTAGACTCCCATGGCCCACACAGCTGCATGAGGTCTGGCTTGCATTTAAAGGTGGGAGAAAATACAGTGGGAAGAGAGACATTTAACTGACTGGATTTGCTTAATTAACCCCCACCCCATGTGAAAATGCCAAAGCAGGCTGATGAATTATCTGTCCCTTCATCACAGGCCAATCGCTTAATTGCAAATTATCCCTAATAATTACGCAGTCAAATAACTGCTGGATTTATATTTAATGAATTAGGGAGCCCTTAACAAGGATTTAAATGGACCCACCAGGATTACTCAAAATTGACAACTATCAAAGGGCTGGAAGCTGCTACTCATGCTTACGTGGTGGAGAACCTCGCTCTGTTTCCTGTTGGGTGATGTTTTTCTGTTTCCGTCACTTCAGCGGGACAAACTGAAAATGGGAGATGACTGAAAATGAGAAGGGGAATCAGAACCAGGGAGGCTGCAAAGGCAGGGCAGAATATAGGACCGAGTACAGAAACCCTGCCTGTGCTGAGGGAGATGGAACTCTGCCAGACAACACAGAAAGGGTGCGCTTGTCCTCGGTGGCATTCCCAGTGGGGACAGCAAGGTCTGCCCGCTGCAGGCCAAGAGCATTCCCCTTGGGGGGAGGTGTGTGCGGATGCAATTAGTGCTGGTGCAAACATGGGGCAAGGGTTTTGGTACTCGTTTTTCAGTTTTGACAGCAAGGGGAAACATAAAGGCGTTTTTTTTTTTCCCCTCTCCTTATTTATTTCCCTTCCTCCGCTCTCTCCCCATAAATAGCTTTCTCTCTTCAAATTCCCTTAAATCACTCAATATGTGGGATGTGTTTCATGGCGATGGCCACTTGTCAGCCTGGAAACAAGACATATACCTTGCATGTACCTTGTTGAAATACGAAACCAACTGAGAATAGGAGTTTAAATATAAAGCTGTGTCTGCTCATAGATGGGAGAGTAAGATTCAATAATTGAATAAGCAATAGAAAACTTGAAAAGTGAGGAAGGAAATAAACTGAATGCAAAGGAGCATGCAGAGGAGAGTTAGATGACGCATGCTTTCTTAATGTGGTCTAGTTAGATTAAGGTGACTGAACTGTTTTTGAAATGGAAACTCAACATCTGTCTGTTCCTTATCTTTCTTCTACCGATGTCCAGTCCAGATTGGAAATCAGGGTCCCTCTGTGCTTACAACAGCAAAAACTCTAACTCCGTGTCTCCCCACCACCATTGCACAGCCTCTCTGCAGAAGTGCTCTCTTAGCTCTGACTTCCTTTTTCATTCCTATGTTGCCTGCTCTTTGTAGGTCATGTGTAAGCAATTTTTTCTGCTGCTTTTTCTAGGAGGGTAAGTAATTAACTTGGAGGAGAATGGGAAGCTCTGATTTCAGATGACTTTGAAAGGCCTTTTACTGAGATTTCTGCAGTGTGCCTCTTCCTCCTCTGAAATTTCTCACTATGGATTCATGTGTGAGAAGTTGATATTCTAGACATCAAAGTCCCAACTCATATCATTCTTGATTGTGAAGCATCCTATCTTATATTATACTCCTAAAGGGACTTTAATGGTGGTGAAGTGAGGCATGAGGAAATACTGGACTGTTTTATTTTGCTTGTTTTTGTTTTCTAAGTGCCTGAGCTCTGTCTGCATACGCTCTGCTATGATGGTTTTCAAATTTTGCTAGTGCAATCAGTGCCTGAAAATTTCAGATTGCACTTATGTCCTCTAGCCACTGAGCTGTTATTGGAGCTGCAGAAACACGGCTGCATTTCCTGGCTGTCAGTGACCCCAAGATTGGTGTAAATTGGGCTTGTCATCTAAAATCTGAAGTTCTTCAAAATGCAGATAATTCCCAAAAGAAAAATTCAGCAGAGTTAATCATTTCCATGGATCGCTTTGAGTACCTTGATAAGTCTCTGGGCTGTTGTTTCTCTGGTAGGTTTGCTCCTAGCGGTGTTGTGAGTGAATTAGCACATTAAAGTTGATGTGAATCTCTTCCTTGAATAAGGCCTTGTAGGTAAGGGAACATTACTGGCTTTAATGCTGTGATCTTGTGAACCCACTGCAAGGCACAGTGTGGTCTTCCTCTTTACAAAACAACAACTTGTCCTTTCCCGAGTATCTCATAACCTGTTGCTTCAGAAGTTGGACTCAATGATCCCTATGGGTCACTTCCAACCTGGGATATCCTATGATTCTACAAAGACCTTGCACTGCCAAAGCAAAGTGCTGGGTTTAATATGTAGACCAGATGCGAGTAATAGGAATGGGGAGGAAGGCTCACCTGCCTATCCTTTTATATGAACAGATAATTTTTTTGTAATTTTGTATTTGATGTAATTTACCCTATGATTTACCCTTCTCATTCAATATTAATAAGAAAATGGGACTGTGTTTTTCCCATCTGCTCTTTTTAACCAGAATGAGTGCATCTTCAACTTCTCCATCTCCCTTGTCATTTGTTCAACATGAGGACTTCTCCAAGGGTAATACTAGGCACAGACACCGTACTTCTTAGGATATTTTTTCCATCCTCTGTCTAATGGGGATTTTGTGGCATCAGAAATACCAATGTAAAAGAACCTTTTCCTCAACCTAGGTAGGAGCATGTTTCTCAATGAATCTTCTTTACCCATGTTCTTCGTCTTGTCACAATAAACAATCAGCAGTCCCAAAGAATGCTGTAATTAAAATATCCTGGAGGAGTTGTTGTTGTTATGGATACTGTTAAGTGTACTGAAAAGTGCCATGGGTTACTGAGAAAGAAGAAATACTAATATGTAGTCTTTTGACATTACTTTAACCTGGGGAGACGTGGAGGGGGAAGTATATGAAATACAGGTATGCATTTTTATCCAGCTAACGCATCATGACTGGAATACAGTGTGTTTCTTCAATGTTTTTTTTACTCTTTTTAGAAAGTATTTTCAAATAGCATGAAACCCACCGCGTCAAATGGGAATTCGGGCTTTGAATTTCACCACCTTCATTGCAGGTTCCTCTGCAGGCATTCTCCTTTGGAGGTCACTCTCCACAGCACTGCTCCAGGCACCCCGCAAGGGCCCGGTGGGTGGGTGAGCAGATGGAGGGATGGAAGTATGGTTCAGCTGAGTGACTTAGCTGGTAGCATGAGGCCCTCAGCAGCGGAGCCAGAGCTAATGCCTTTGTGCTTTATCACCTTCGGATCCAAGATTTGCCACGCCTCCTGCACTGTCTCTTCGTTTCCTGTGACAACATTCTGGATGGGAATTTGTCAAACACCCTTTGAAAGTCCAAATAATCTATGTCATTTGGTTTTTCACTCCTTGCTCTCACTGACAGCCACAAAGGATTGTAACAGATTAGAGAGGACGTTTTTCTGTCTGTTTTTCTTTTCTTTTTTCTTTCCTTCTTTTTTTCTTCTTAAAGAAGAAGGACAAGTTTGTCTTTACCATATTCTCTTTATAGCTTCAATCACTATTGCCTGTACTAAAGTAAGGCTGCTTGCTCTGCAAGCCCTGTTAGGCGTGTATGTATGTGTGTATATATATATATTTGTATGTATATATATCTGATATTACTTTATAGCTTCTTTGTTTCTAAAGATGTCTTTAAAAGCTTTGTTAGGAAATCACTCTTGGTATCTGTTCAGCCACTTTATTTTCCAGGTGTTTTTTATATCCTTTAATAAAACCAATCCATGTTGTTAATTTGACACACAGTTTTCTATTTTGATACCTTTATCCCTCATTTTACTTCACCTCACTGGAAATTAATGGTTCAACAGTGCTCATTGCTGTGAATGTACATTCAAAGAATCTTTCACACAATACAGTGGTTCACTCAAGATGTAAAGCATAGTTTTGCTTCTACAACCTATTGCAGTGTGTCAGCACTGCTGGCGTTGTCCCTCATAAAGAGCAGCGTTCTGCCCAGTCATTCTGTAAGATGTATAAAAGCAGATTGCAGGGAAGAGAGGAAAGTAACCCTGGGACATCCTAGGAAGCCCTGGGAAGACCTACAAACAAAGGTAATAAAAGTCTGGAATGAGCTAAACGAAAGGTAAATGTTGAAAAACAATTGACGTGGTGAAAGCACAGAATGGACTTTCAAGTGCAGTGAAGGCCTCTCATATTGGAATGCCTCATTAAGCGTCTGCATGGGAGTTGAGCACGTAAGTACCTTAAAATCTGGACCCAAATGACTTGTATTTTAAGCTACCTGAAAAAAAACAAAGTGATTTGCTCTTTCAGAATACAAAAATATGAGATGAGCAGTTACTTTCTGCTCTATGTACTTAAGATTTGTCTCATCAATCTTAAACCTAAGAAATAATAGTGAAAGTGTAAGCTCTGTAGAGCTTTGTACTGGCCTGTTCTCAGAAATAGAGTGAGAGGGAATGCTAGAGGTCTTGCCTTCTGAATTAAATACCTTGTAAATGGTGGCTGCCTGCTGTGAAGCGTTTAGGCTCAGAGCAGGAGCAGAGCTCTGTAGGAGTGTTCCTACACTGGCCAGGTGGATGTGTGCGTGTCCTTGCCTAGGTGGGGGCATGTACTAGGTTCAGCCTTGAAAAGTTGACAGGCTGGGGCATAAGCACCTGAGCTGTACATATATACTCTCACCCAATTGAGTTTTTTAAACTTCTTTTCTTTTAAAATGGCAAAAAAAAAAAGCTCTTTTCTGCAGTTCCAGGCACAACAAATTGGGAGTTTTAGAAAAAACTGCTTTTGAGTTATAATACTGAATTCAATTAGGAACTGGAAGGAAGAAAAAAAGCATTCCAAAGGTACGATTAAGCATTAATGCTAAAAAATTTCAGCATATACACAAAATTGTAAGTAGCTAGGAATAAGAATTTAAAAACTACTCTGCCCTCTCTGCCGTGCCACTGGTGGTGTTACTGTGGCATTGCAGTAATTTATTGTTGCAGAGCATTCCCTCCTAGAACTGTCTAAATATTTCAAGGAGTTTCAATTACATATTGCAGAGGAGCTTCTTAAAAAGTATGCAGGTTTGCTAGCTTTGCTACCTTAGAGAAATACACGCATAGAAAAGCAAACAAAACCAGTCAGAAAAAAACAGTAAGAAATATACTGTGTTTAATTAAAATATCAGGTTTTGGCACTTTCGTGTTCTTGTTAACCATGACTTCTTGAGGATAAAAGCCCTGCATAAAATCCGTTAAATGTATAGATAGGACATTTTTTTTTTCCTCTGAGCTTTGTTCTGAAGGCTTGTGTTGTCACCAAGGGGGGGCGGGGAAGGGGGGAAGACAACAAAACCAAGTATATGCTGGCTCTCCACCTTCATATGGAAGTTTGCAGATATAGTTTCCTGGCTGCTGCAACAACAGAGTTGCTACTTTCAGCACAAAACAACTGTTTGTGCTCCAGGTAAATCTAATAGCGGTTTCAAGGAGTGTAACTAAGAATAAGAGGATGGCTTGGATGTGTCAGTAAGTTGTTAAGGGCCTTCTCCAGCTCAGTGACTGGCCACAGTCCTGTACGACATGTCTCTCCAGTGCGGTGCAAAGTACTGCACAGCAGTGAAAGGACACCTTGAAGCTTCAGTCTGAGAGGCAGTAAATGGTTTCAGTCATCTAACAGGCTTTAGTTGAGAGCCAAATTTTCCTTGTTTTCTGTACAAATGTGGCTTTTAGGTCACTGTGATCTTCTTTGCACTCTTCTGCTGGCTGTTTACTAAGCTACGTAAGATAAATGATGTGTCTTGGTCTTTAGAAATAAATATGTTTCCTCTCTAAGTCAGGACTGAGCCCACTACTGGTAGAGTTAGGAGCTGGGAGAGGGTGAGCGTATTACCATGGGAGTAGGTAATAGAGGCCTATTGGTAGAGTAATGCAGGTATTTTGAGTACCAGGGAAAACATGCTCATCCCTTGTTGATTTGTCTTATCGGGAAGTTATCAGGGAGCAAGGATCCTGGGCACAGTTCTGGGCCTTGAGGACAGGACTTGATCACATGGGTCCATCCATGCTGGCACCAGAGTAATTTCTCCCACTGAGTATTCCCAAGGGATCTGCACTGCAGAATGTACAGCCATGCTGGTCTCTTATGTAGGTATGATCAGTCTAAAAGTGTGTTCTAAGTTTTTCTCTGAATAACACTAGCATTCTTCTAAAATCATCCAGCAAAGAAAAAGTAGCTGAGAGCAGTGTGTGGCTGTTCATTTATTTTTACATTCTCTTGCCGTGTGGTCTTGGTGGCAGGACCTAATGCTGCCAGCACCCTAATGCCGAGCATCTCTAGGCAGGCACTCACCTTGTCATCCCAGATCGAGCTGTTTTGTATGCCAATTAATTCTAAAGAGGGCTGAATGGGTTCAGGTTATGGTATTGATAGTAGTGAGGTAACCAGGTGAAGCACCAGAAGAATTTGAAATTGCTAGGTGAGTTATAAGCAATGGGGACTCTGGCTTATTCTTCCTTAAATACACTGTTTCTATATTCCCTTGACTGCAACTAAACTGCAGAATATTTACCTGCCTGATTGTTGTTTGTAAATCTAGGCTCTTTCCTCCCCATGTTCTAAATCTTCCTTAGATTCTGAGAGGAAAAAATAGCATACAAGAAAGTGGCTGTAAAGCATTTCTTTTCTGTTCTGCTTCTCTGCGTAGAGCTTTTTGTGGCACTCAGGGGTGCAGTAGGGCTTGAACAGTCCAGACAGTGTGCCAAACAGTATTCCTGTAGGACATCACTAGAGATCCCTGCTCATAAACGCTGCCTGCAGAGCTGTAACCAGAGAGAGAGGGGGAGAGAGAGAGGTGATACAGGGAGGACACAGAGGTGTGATTAAGGGCTTCCAGGGAAAGCAGAGAGGGAAAACAATGGAAAGGCAGGGAAGATGGGAAGCATAAACATTCAAAGGCCAGACTGAAAACAAAGGGGTTGAAATAGGAAGTAAAGGAAAAAAGGTAATTGCAAGCCTGGGATGATGTATGAGAGTGAAAAGCTGGTCCAGTCCTAACAACCCTGTGTGGAAGGTCCGAGAGCTGGCTAGCAATCAGCAGGCAGAGGCAGCAAGAAAAAGGGAGAGATGGAAGAAAGAGGTTGGCTGTGAGAGCAAGAAAATGTGCTGCTGTGCTTTGTGAGGAATTGAGAGTTGTTGTGCTGGGAAGGTCTGTTTGGTTGTAGGCAAAATGCTCAGAAACCTACAGGGAGAGGAGGAAAGGGTCTTGTGCAGGGAGATGGAATGATGAGCTGCTCACAGTGAATGTTTTAAAAAAAGGAAAAAAAAAAAAAGGGGGGCAGCGAATTCATTAAGAACTGCTGGATGCTGAGCACAGGTGAATTTCAGTCTGCTTCTTTCAGAATCTGAATGTGGATTTAAGGGCGCAACTTACACATGAGAGGAAAAATGTGGGAAGCCTGGCCTAGTTCTCCCTTCTTTGCTAGTGTAGATCTCTGGAAATCAGAGCAGATACCTGAATGGTGGGAGGCTTAGCTTACTGCTTGTGCAGTAGATTGTCACGGAATCAGTTTTTCATTCTTAAAAACAGAAGGAATATCTGAGACAATGGAAGGAGGATTTGATGGAGCTCGTGCAAGGCTTGCTTGCTCAGAATCAGCCTGAGTGTTTATAGTTATGGGTCAGCTTCACCTTGTTTCCTAATGAATGGTTTGAAAACCTTTTCCCATTTCTGTGAAATGCTTGTATACTGCTAATGCTCTAATCTGTGATATCTTGTTACACTCATAATTTATTTCTACATCTGACTAGCTTTCCTCAGATATAAGCTAAAATCAAACATGAGTTCTATACCATCTATGGTGATAAATAGCAATTTTATTTCAGGATGTTATTTATTTGGCTGTGTCTGAACAGAGGCTAAAGAATCCTTGTGGTATTAAGAGGCTCTTGAAAATTTCAGCCGGTTCCCTTATTCTGACTACTGATGTCATGAAAAATCAGAAGTGGGCTAAGTGAGTAGGGCTGGCTGGGGGCGTCTGAGGGTTGCATTTCTTCCTTCTTCAATTCATCATGACTTCCATTACATTACGGATAAACACTCATTAAAAACAATGAGTAAGAAAGTGATGGCTGAATTTTTCAGACTTGGATGAAGTGAAGAATTACTTTAAAGATATTAGGAAACACAAAGGTTTAAAATGTGACTGTGAGCATCCAGAGGCACATTATATTTCCTCTTTTCAGCTTGTGGTATTCAGTTTCATGACTATCCCATTTCAGTGACATTAGTGGGACAAGATCCCTATGGGTATAGTTCTTGTTACTTCAGTAACATCAGTTCAAGTCAGCATCTCTATGCAGATGAGAACTTGCTTGGTGAATTTTGTGAGGTTTGTGTTAAACACGCAACAAGATGTGGCTACTGTCATCAAATGGATGTGCACTGGAAGCTGGTGTGTCATGGTTTTGTGATTTTCGGTTATTGGTATTCCACATCATAACGTCATGTAGTGGATATACCTGGTTCTCAGAAGAGAAGGACTACTACATTCCCCACGGTACTTTGCTCCTTTGTTACCATTTCCAGCCGGAGGGAAAAGATAAAAGCTCGCAGTATAAAAACTTGCAGATCACGAGACCTCGTCCCTTTTTCCGCCGTCTCTCGTCTTGGCAGCACCTCGCTCTCCAGCCGTCTTATCGTCGGTAGTAGAGTAAGGCCTACCTTGATTTTGGGACATTCTCTCTCTCTGTATTGGATTTATCAGCTTAAATTGTAATTATATTGTATTACAGTGTGTTGTTTTGCATTCCGATATTTTATTTAGTAAATTAGTTTTGTTTCTCCTCAGATTGTTGCCACTGTTCTTTGCTCTCAGGGCCATCTCCTTACCCTTTTCCCCTTTCCCCTTTTCCCGGGACGTGGGCCCGTGGGTCCCCCGTCCCCTTCGTCACGGAATCGGGCCTAGCGCCCGTAAACCGTTGACATGGTGCCAAGTACCGCCAAAATAGTGCTAGCTGCAAAGTGCAAATAAGGCAGTCCTACAAACAGCAAAGGCTCTGAGAGGTGCCTGTGTGGGGAGGGGTGGGAAAGAAGGTCGTGAGTGGGGAATATTGTGAAACAGCAGCTAAGGCTCCTAGGTGTACTAGTAAAGCACTAAATGTCCCCAGAAAAGCAGTTCAGCAAGCACCTTTTTATGGAGTTGAATGAAGTGTCCAAAAGGGAATCTAAGCAACGATCAAATGACTTTATTAACACTGCTTGATAAGCAAGCTGACATTGTTTGCTAACCTAAGTAAGGAAGCATGAAACTGTTACCAACTGTTGCAGAAATGTGAGGAATATTACAGTCAGAGCATAAAACGCTGGAGCTACAATACTGGTTTCATATGAGAGGCCAAAAGAAAAGGGGGACACTTAAAATGTGTAGCAAATTTAAGACTTAAGAGTCGTACAGATAATTTGGAATCCTTAGTTTAGGAATTGATGGTAATGGGCATCATTTAGCAGTAGGACAAGAGGGAATGGCTTCAAGTTATGCCGGGGAGGTTCAGGTTGGATATTTATTAGGAATAACTTCAAAGCAGCGGTGAGGCACTAGAGTGTCTGCCCAGGGAGGTTGTGCAGTCATCATCCCTGGAGGTGTTCAAGAAAAGGGTGGATGTCGCACTGAGTGACATGGTCTAGGGCGGTCACAGGCATGAGCTGATGGTTGGACTGGATGATTTTAATGGTCCTTTCCAACCTTAATGATTCTATAATCAGAGACCTGAGCTGTGAACAGGGTTTTTAGATCATCCAGAGTTAACTCCGAAAAGCAGTAAGAATGTGTGAGGCCATGGAACAGCACCAGACTAGCCTGTGCAGATAGGAAAACTACAGCAATGCTCCCATGGATCAGGGATGCCACCCAGCCCAGGAGCACAGAAGACAGAGCAAAGCTGATGGCTCTGAGAAGGCTGCCAAACATACCCTGGGCTCTCTGCACGCTGCCTCAGCATGCTGTGCTGTGTGCATGAGGTGGTGCTCAGCAGGCTGCGAGAAATGATTCGGTAGCCTTAGCTCAGATCCACCACAGAAATGCCAAGCTTCTTAAGCTGCTTAGCAGGCTTGGTGAAGAGGATAATGATTAACTGTTTATTAAAGTCAGCCCCTCCAGGTCAGGATGAGGGATATTGGTAGCAAGAAGGCTCGCGCCTCTCTTGCTTTGCCAGTGCCTTTTATGCAGATAGGGGGACTTCAGCCTTCAGGGTTACAGCCACTAGTATTAAATTTACTTAAAAATATGAAGTGGCTTCATTCTGCTCTGAATACCACTGTGGGCCATTGTGAGCTTCCCCTCTGCAGTCTGAATCTCCTTAAAGTTAGACATGCACTGGGTTCTGAGAATAACTCTGCAGGGGAATGCAGTGTACATGTCAACTTAATTAAATGAATTTGTTTAAAATATGATCGATGGTGTGTGAAATTATATAATTATTCTATAAATACACTTTGTTAATTAATTAATATTTTAATTAAAGGGTAATTGGAAACTCTTTGCATTACTACCTCTTTCGAGGGATGTGAATGTGTCCCTCTTAGTAACTGATTAGACCAAAGAGGGGAGGGGGAAAAAAAAAAAAAGCATTAAACTGGAAGCCCAGGAGAGTCTTAAAAAAAAAAAAAAAAAAAAAAAAAAAAACCACAGATGACAGCTATGTCCCAGTTTGCCATAGGGAGAAATTTGGCAGCCCTTTAAATTCTTCCTTCCTTCTCAATCAGCCTTCAGTTTTTCTAATATTTTTCACATCTGTGATTTGGGAGGAGTAATTGCATCCCTGGGAGACTTGCCTTGGAATATCTCCCTGGAAAACCAACTTGGAACAGAGCAATGTGGACTAGTTGCTGGTTGGGAGCTGGTAGTAGCAGTCTGTCTGAGCTAGGCAGCAATCCCTCTTTCTCCCTCATAATCGTTTTCCTCCCATATCTTTCAGTTTACCTGTTTATTTTGCTGCTGTCTGTATTAACAAATTCTGACTCCCTATTACTCACTGCCAAACAGCACTGCAGCCCTCAAACTACTTTTTGTAACTGCTGGTGTGGAATAAATGAAAAGAAATGGAGACTGGGAAGAGAGAAATGACTGTGGTCCTTATCTTGCTCCAGGAAATTCGTATTTAATTCACACTGAAGCCAATGGTATGTAGAGAACAAATTTGAGCCCTGTCTGTGGAAAAAATTATCAGGAGCTCCCAAATTAAGGCTGTGATTCTAGACATGGGCATTCAATGTGAATTCAGCTAGTGAAAGCAATAGTCAGGGTGCTGCTTACACGTCTAACGTGAGCTCACACTTTTGTTTGCAGTTTTAAGGCACAGACTCATAGAATCATTTGAGTTAAAAAGGACCCATAAAGACCAGCTGATCTAATGAACAGAGACACCTACAGCTCCATCAGGTGCTCGGATCCCCTCCAGCCTGACTTTGGCTGTCTCCAGGGATGGGGCATCCACTGCCTCTCTGGACAGCCTGTGCCAGTGCCTCACCACTCTCATTGTAAAACACTTCTTCCTTGTGTCCAATTTAAATTTCTCCTCTTTTAGTGTGAAACCATTTCCCCTTGTTCTGTCACACCAGACCCTGCTAAAGAGTTTATCCCCTTCTTTCTTACAGCCCCTCCATTTGACTGATGTGATCCAGGAAATCCTGGGCGGTAGATGGTTATTTCTGTGTTTCAGTCTTCTATTTAGATGGCAAACTGTGACTTTGTGCAGCTATTGCCACCTTTCAACTGCTTGCTTCCACTGAACGCATATAAAGCTTGTGTGTGTTGTTCTACTGATAGAAAATGCCAATTCTGTGGGATTCCTGATGTACCCTGCAGTGTCATACCCACTGTAGACTTATAGTGTTCAAAATGAAATCGTAGTTCAGTGCAGTGATGGTGCTTTAGTGTGTGACGTGAGAGGAGAAGGGATTATAAGAGGCCAGTGCAGAAAGAACAAGGAACACAGTAACTGGCACAGGAACTGACTAATAGGAGATCTGAAGTATTACTGAATTCCTGATAGCAAAATTGAACTCTCTTTGTTGCATCCTCATAGAAAGCTCCTCTTATTTGCGTTTAAATTCAACGGTGAATCCCCCCGCCACGCCTGAGCTGTTCATGCGTGAGCTGTCAGGTGCATGAGAGCTTACATCACACGCCATGCCGCTGCATAAAATTTTTAAACCTGCCCTTGACAACCAAACAATTCAGCAACCTGGCCGCGAGCTGCAAGGATCAAAAAGTAGGACAAAAATTACAACTGTTTATACAGCTTTGCACAGTGCCATGGCAATAGTTTTTGCAAGAAGAAATATTTACTGAGTAAACATAATTTAGAATGAGATATTACGTCTGTTTCTTCTCTGTGGGGTCTACACTGCTGCAGAATCCCAGACTTTTACCTCCATGAGTCCTGTGTTTTTCTAAGGTACAGGAATCACTGGCTAAAGAGAAAGTGTCCATGATACAGGGGAAAAACCAACTTGAATAGGCAAGAGGGAAATTTAATGTAAGTACTGTTTTTTGTTGTTTTTTCTATACTGCAGGTTGTTTAACGAGATAATACCAATTAGTACCAACCATGGCATTGTTTATGATACTGACATCTGCCCAACAGAAACCGGCCTGAAAACATCAAACTTATTTTGCAGCTGTCTGTGAATAATCATTAGGTGGTTACAACTTTCAGTTGCCCAGTGGGAAAAGGTTCCAGTGCGTTAAATGGATGAAAAGTTTCAAAAATGTTGCGGCAGGAATTTTCACATGAGGCGGTCGGCTGAGGGCTTGTGGTCCTTCTTTTGCATTAAGCATAAGAGCACAGTGAGTGGTCTATTCAGCAAGGCTGGAGAAAATCTGGGATGTGTGGTATCTCTGTTCTGACTGGAATTACAGGCCTAAACGTATCTCGGAGCTCACCCCACTGGCAGCTCTGAAGCTGTGCCTATTTATCTCTAGACTGATTTTTTTGCACCAAGAGAAAACCGATCATTCTGGCAGAATTATTACATTCAGGAGCTATCTAAATGTTGAGATGATATTGGTCAATATCCATTTTGCATCTTTTTATATCATCTGCAGACGTTCAGGTTTGCAAGAAATTTTGAACCTCCAACCTTCGGACCTCCACCTGCAGGAAGACAGCTAAATAATTGCCTTGATTCTTCTCCCAGGAGTGTACATGAGCCAGTGCTTGGTGAAGCCCATAGCCATGCAGCAGCTCTGGTGTTTGAGCTTCCATGTAACTGAATAAAAATGAAGTTAGATGATACTGGGCGTTCACGTGGAGTGTCTTGAGATATCTGAGTACGTCCTCAGCTAAGTATAGCTGGCATTGTTTACTATATAGGTGTAGACTTTCGTTTAACTCTAGAAATTTCTCCCTAAGAATGAATGTCTCCCTGTTTCCAATTGCTGCCTTAAGTTTGGAAGGGACAAATCTATGAACTACTTATTGAATGCCCAAACTAAGAGATGAGTCAGAATACATGAGGGCTGTGGCGGTGTGCGCTTCCTAATTTCCTCAGTCTCCTCCTGATGACGCTAAAGGGGTTGGGATTCCTTCCCATTTAAATCCAGGACAGCCACTTGTACAGGGACTCCTGTCCATTTGCACATACCAGTGCCTCAGTGCAGAATTTATACCTTCTTACACATCATCTCTGAAGTTAGTTCTGTTGGCCTAACCAAACCTGAAGAGGTCTAATGTGGGATAATTTATGTGATGAGAGGCCGTAAGGATGTGTAGCAAGAAAGACGGTGGTCAGAAGGTTACAAGATGATGCAAATTAGAGTGAGGGATAGCCTACTTCTACTGGAATACTTCAGATTCATATGTGAATTTGGCCCTTAATGTCTGATGGAGAAAGCAAGGCTTCATCGTTATTTAATGTTGCTGAGACAGATTTTAAATATGGACACTTAAAAATTCCTATACATCTGATTTTAGAGGAAACTGTAAAATAGATATGATTCTTGTTTTATTTTTGAGTTGCATGCTGAGAAAACAATGCACTCATGTAGATATGAGCAGAAATCATTGCAGCCTGTTAAAACAAATTAGGAAACGTGCTTTCAAATCTTAATATAATTTCTGGAGGAAGGAGCCTCTTGACTTGAATGGTAAAGGTCTGAAAATGGTCAGAGAGAGTCATAGAGCTAAGTGGGGATCCCAATTACAGATTAGCAATAATGCAAATGTTGCTGCAGAGGGACCACTCAGCTTCTGCAGCTTGGGAGCTGTGGCGGTGAGCAGAGCGCAGGCATAAAAACCTCTCTTTCATTATTGTTTTTAATTATCTGCACAATGACAGAGCTGGAATACCTGCTGCACACTGAGGCCCTTTGTGCGAGCTCATCAGCAGAGGCCATGCAGGCCAAGGCCTCTATTTTTTGCTTTCTGGCAGATATTCAGCTGAATTTTGCTTTCATGCTAATGCTTTTCTTTCCTATTTTCTCCTTATCTTTGCTGGCTATTTTCCCTGCTCCACTGAACGTAAGTAACAGATGCAGCCTTACGTGACGACGCCAGGGCTTGGCTATCCAGCTGCAGTCCCTGAGTCCTCCTGTGCAAACCTAACACTCTTGGCTTGGTAAGAGAAAGGTAGGGTGTACTGCTGAAAACTAAGAGGAGAAGCAAGAGCTGGCAGTGGGAGGTTTGCTTTCTTTGCAGAGATTCAATGAAACTCATCCCTTTTGAGAAAATCACCATTACGTTGCAAGGTTTGCATCCAGCTATAGGCTGCGTTGTTTGAGACCATTGTAAAACTTACAGTAGTGCTGTGTACTTGCAGGGAAACGAAAGGAAATCTGGCCCAGGCTTTTGACCCCTAGGCAGTGTTATTGTTTGTAGGAGGGTAAGAGAGAGGCAGAACAAAGCAGCCAAGCCATGCTCCAGCATGAGCACCTAGCTGCCCATGGCTGAGCCTCTGCCTCTAGTTCAGCATCATTGGGAGGAGCCTGAGGAATGATTAATAGCAAAGGTATGGCAACTTCTTGCAGATGCTGCTGAGGCTTGCATCAGGGGTTGTGATAATGAAGGTGCTCCTCATTCACCTGAGCTGTTTTTCTGACAGCTCTGTGCCAGAGATTCATGTGGCAGCGCATTTCTCTTGTTGTAGACACGTGAAAGATGGCGTTTATGTATAAGGATGTAAAGCTCCCTTTTTTTTTCAATGGAGCAGCAGGCAGAGAAAAGCAAGAGTGACGCCTGGGAAGAGCTGTGTGGGTGCAGATAGGTGGGAAATGGCAATGCTGGCTAAAGCCCTTCTGGGTCAGAACCAGATGTAAGGATGCGTCAGTGGGGAGACCAATGCTGCAGAGCACGTGCCTGTTATTAAGTGAGGAGGAAGTGATGAGTCAAGTCATCGCAGCAGTGAACTCCTCTCACAAGAAGGGACAACTGGAGAGTAGCACAGGCCTTGGGAAGACTGCACAGAAAACGCACCGTGAATAAATGTAAATCAGCTGGCCCCCACCGTGCATACCCCATGGGGGAATGAAGGGACAAGTGCGGTGAATCACTAATCACTATTTCTCAGAAATCATTGAGAACTGTGGAAGCTCCAGAGAACAAGAGGAAGAAGCAAAGGTGAAATTCCACTCTGAGCCCGGCTGGGCCGAGCAATTAAAGCCTAGTCAATCCAGCAGCGCTCCTCCGGGAAATAACGCAGCGAGCAAGCGGAGGGGAAAAATCTTTGAGAAAAGAGGAAACGATGAGTGGTGGGGGCAGGGGTGGCTGCGTGCAGCTCTCCTGCAGCTGACAGGAGGGCTGTGGAGCGGCTGCCTGGAGGTTCCCGTCGAGCCTTGGGCTGTGATTTGTGGCTCTGTGCCGCTCTCTGGGCTGCTCGAGGGCGATGCGTGGGGAGCATGGTGTGGGTACAGCTGGAGGCTCCCTGTTGGTGTGATGTGAGGGAGAATCCTGCAGAGCTGAGCAAACTTTGCTTTCAGAATTAATAAGATGTTTAAACATTAGCAATAATTACTATTATAATGCTATATACTGTACAGAAACATACCAGCGGCACTGTGCCATTTAAGTATCTTCATGAATACGGAAAAAAGGGAGCAAATTTCAGGGGGCAAAATAAGTGGTAAGGGTTGGGAAAGTGTTTTAATTTCCTACCGTAGCTAACCCATTTTTCAAACGTTTTCATGAGGTTATTTCATATTAAAACATCTGCATGGGAAGAGTGTGCAGGTTTCAATTAGAGCCTTTCTCTGAGCAACCAGAGGGTCTGCCCTGAACCCCAGAAGCCTTCCTAGCTTAAACACAGCCCATATCCATCATCTCTCTGCAGAGCGTTTAAGCTCTGATAGAGCTTTGCCAAAATCCTTTTACTGAAAACAGTTTAGTGAATTCTGGCTACCTTGGATTGAAGGTACTGGCGTAATTAGATCTAGATCATGGTTAGAGACAGGCACAGCTGAATGTAGGTGTCCTTTGTGGTCAGGTTTGATTGTAGCTGGGTCAGTTTTTAGATTACAAATGCTCTGACGTGGTTTATTGTGCTACTGTGTGCTTGCTGCTCCCAGCGTGGGGAACTAGTGGGAACAAAGACCTGGGAGGGGGCAGGGTGCTGGCGCCTGGGCAGAGGCAGCCAGGGCCCCTGTCAGCATAGGGGCTTGTGTGGCCCTGAGTGCGGCCGCTGCCCTGTTTACGTGCCTTTAGGATTTGTCATGTTTGTAAGTCAGGCTGTAAGACAATTTCAGTTTGCTTGTCTTTCACTTTTTTCTTTTGCAGGCTATTGCCTTTGTTCATTTTTATTTGTTTTTATTTTTCTGGGGGGGCAGGAGAAGGTAGTGGAAAGTGAAAAGGAGCTGAGTTGGTTTTTTTTGTGTATTTATTAATGTGACTCTAAATGGCTGCAGTTCAAATGCAACGAAATCTGAGTGATATGGCAAACATAACAAAGGAAGAAATATCAGGAAAGCCGGATAGCAGGAAAATAAGAGTAGGAAAAGTAATAAAATTGAGAATCGTATTGGAAAAAGAATACACAATCCTTTGCGTGAGGGTAGAGCGCTAAGGAAGAGAGGAAAGGCACAGAGAGCTCAGATTTCTAGCAGGTGTTGAGCCTGATGCACACATCCTTTGCACAACAGCGAGTGGCTAAGCAGGGAGAATACAAAGAAGCATGACTGACATAAGCACAGTCACCATGCCAATGAGCACAAGTGCCTGTATATATTAATAGGCCAGAGGGAAGATGTGAATGCAATGGCAACGTTAGCTACCAGAGGTGAGCTGTATTGTCAGCAATATATGGATGCGGGGTGGGAATCGGACATCTGATTTCATCACTTGCTGTCTCTGGGAGGAAGGGCTGTCAGGGTACTTTAAGAACATCCTTCCAAGGACAGCCTGAGCGCTCTGAGAGCTCAGCATTGCCAGAATCCCAGCAGTCCTGTGCCTTTGTGGTAGCTGGGGACAGATGCTGGAGCATATCAGCAGGGCAGCCCCTGTGGCTTGGGGTTATGGAGCTTGGAGTTAGGAACTCCTGGCTGCCGGAGGGACTGCGCCCTGCCTGCTGTGCTCTGGGTTCAGTTTCCCAGGATTTTGGCTCCCTGCTTTGTGCCTCACACAGGGACAAAGAGCCTAAGCTGCCTCTCCCCAGTTCCTCATCAGAATGGCTGACTACCTTCCCCAATTCCTCCTGCAGTGTGGCTGTTCTCTTTCCTCGTGGTACCCTGGCCCTGCCACCTCACTGTGTGTTAATCACCACGCAGTCACCATGTAAATGCCCTGTGATGCTTTAGCGCTGGGGACAGCTACTCTCAATGCTGATTGACATCTGGGCCTCCACTGGCAAACTGGTTTGCTACCATAAGGGTGAATGGATATGTAGATAAGCTGCCAAGCTTTCTTAAACATTTCAGAGTGTATCTCTATGTGTGTATCTACACATGGACTTCTGCTGCGCTCCACATGGGACACCGTTTTGCTTGCTGAATGGGCACGGTTTCTGCCTTAGCCACAGCTCTTCATTCACTGTAATGACTTTTCATCCCTTCCCTCCAGTGCTTCAGCTCTCTTCTGCAGGATCTGCTCTCGTTTAGTAAGTGGAGCCCCATTTTTCTGCTTTGCACCTGTGCCGTTTCTTTGCTTTGCAGCCTACTGGTAGAAGCCATTTGCCTAGCGAGACCGTGGTTGAAGTGTCTCACCCAGTTTTATCCTTTCATTCAGCCTTTCTACCTGGCTGCTAGTGGCTGACAAGCATCTGCCTCCTATTTTTTTTTCTTTCCCCAGTCTGTCTTCCAACCCTTTTATTCCCTGCTAAAAGGTTCTGTGCTCCGTTTTCACACACGTTACATAGCACCTGGGAGCTAGAACAAATCTGACAAGTGAAAATGTGGAAACTAGATAGTTTTGGATACATTTAGGTGCATAAACAATAACTTTATGCCCTTTTAATATTTGTATATAATCTGGGGAGCTCCTGGCCTTGGTTACTAACACCTGAAGAGATTCTTGGCTAAACTTTGAGTTGCTCATTTTTTACGGTTGTTCATTTTCCATCAGGTTTATGCAGATCCTTGTGATTCCTGTCTTTTTCTCTTTTCCTCACGAAGATGTGTAAGGAAAACTTTTGGAAAGTTTGTTTGTATAGTGCAATATAAATAAATAAAGAAATGGTGGGATATGCGCTGATATCTTAGTAAGTAGCGGAGAGGGAATTTAGTAGGCTGGAAGAGCTTTCTAAAGCCCTGCTCAGTGTTTCACATTTCATGATTCTTAATGACAAATGGCAATTGTGAATATTCATGAATTTTTCCCTGGGTTAATGTCATAACCTTTGCAGTAAAAAGGTGGTTTTCACTGGTAATAGCTACCTTTCAATTTATGTATGCGATAGCCCCAGAATTAGCATTCCGAGTGTGAGAAATTAATTTTGCTTGTTTGCTGGGGTGGGGAGGGGAAAATACATCTTAAAAGTGTGCCCTGTTGTGCCTTTATTGAAATGATGCAGTTCTTTATTTTCAAGCTCTCAGCTTTTCTTGCCATGTTTTTAGACTGCTGGGAAAGGTGTCTCAGTTAAGCCTTTCTGAAGAGGCAACTCCGTGTGTAGTATGAAGAATTTGTTTTCCTTCCCAAACACGAAGAATTTGCCTTTGTTTGTTTCTCCCATTTATTCTGATCATTAATTTAGTATTTTATCAGTAATTACCTTATATCCTTTCCCCTGGTCAGTACTCACTCCTCGGCTGCCTTTTCCCTGCCTATGATTGTATTTGGTGCCTTGCAGTCATTACGTCTTACTGTGCCATGCTGAACTGGACGTGCCCTTTATCTGTCCATAAGCCTAATTTATTCAAATCATTTTAAATTTCCTTGCTCTGTGCACCATTTTACACTTATGTGCTATCAGCAAAAAATTCTGCTTAAATAATTATATCCCCTGCAGGCCATTTATATAAAAGTTGAACAAAAGTGGGTATTTTGCCAGAATTTGGGAGCACCGCCTTGTTCCTGGCCCACTAGTCACCTCGAACCATTCTGGTTTTTGGATACACTGCTTCTTGTCCCACAGATGACTTTGAAGCTGTTTGCAATCACTCTTTCCTCTACTTGCCGATTTTACCGATCAGTCTCTTTGTGAGGCGTGACACCACGTGAATCCCTACCATGTGGATAAATTATGCCCATCACTTCACTTCTGCCTCTCCATTTAGGACAGTGCTGTAAGAATTTTAAGCACATTTGACAGACACGATGTGAATCCTGGCTGCCTCTCCTTCCCCAGACTGTATATTTTTGTGTTGCATAATCCTGTCCCACATTAATGTCTCCAATATCCGTTCTGTGGCTGCAGTTAGGATTACTGGTGAGTAGATTCCTAAATCCTCCCTTGATTTAAGAAAGAGGGGGAGGAAAAAAAAAGCCAAAAAAAGAGGGGGAAAAAAAAAAAAGCTGGAATAACTACCTCCTAGGCATCTCAGATACGCCTTCCTCAGGAAGCTATCAAGCAGTATTACTACAGGTTTTCCAATTTCCCTTGCTATTTCCTTCCAAGTTGTGAGATGTAGTTAATCTACGTCTTGGGTCCTGTCAACTTTTAATAGTTTTAATTAACTATCTACCTGTCCAGATTGGATCATAAAGTCTTTTAACGTTTCATTTTTTCTCCACAAGAAAATGCCTCCTTGTTTCTGGGTTGTGACCTTCAGCTTCTTCTGTAAATATTCGGGCACCGAATATTAATTCAGGCTCATTGCGGCGTCAGTCTTGTCTGTCACTGTCTTCTCACTCATGTCCTCTCACAGCCCCACAGATTCCTCCCCTGGTTGTATGCTTTTAATATATCAAATGAAAGATCTCCATTGAATTTCTTCACATCCTTGCCATTTTTTTTTAAGCATTTGCCACTCCAGAATTTCCTGCCAGTGTTTATAATTGCCCAATTTTGAATGCGATGTCATCGGCAGACCTGCTAAGTAATATAATAATAATACAGTAGAGGAAACTGAAACCACGGTATGGGCCCAAATGACGGACTTGTCTGGAACTGGATATGCTGAAGTGGAAGCAGCTTCAGTTTTACAGTGTGTGGAGTGAGAGCAGAACCCACCCGTCTGTGAAACAGCTCAGAAATGAGCTGGGGCTTTTAGCGTGGAGTGGCTGTGAGGCTGCCTAGTGCACGGAGCTCCAGTGTTCTGTAGGGTTCTCACTGGGAAATCTGAAACTTGCCAGAACACCTTTTGCTTAAGCTTGGATTTCCTCAGGAAAATAGAAATTCTGCTCCTAGTTCTGAAATAAATTCCTTTTTCTTCCTAGAAGATTGCTTTTTCTGTATGACTATGCTAAGGTTTTTGGTGGCACCTGGGTGCATTTCCTTGCTCAGTGCTGTTTCGCTGGGTGCAAACACGGTATAAGTGGGGTAGAGAGGCACTACAGGAGCTGTTTTAGCTTAGCAGTCACTACTCCTACCCTTTTTTATACCTTAATGTCCTAAATCATATTCTCTGTGTTGCTTAATACCACATCTGGCATTCTTCCCTTCCTTGTCGGTTTATGTACACATTAAATTAGAAAGCAGTCCTGTACCAGATCAAGCTTTGCTTCCTCCGCTTAATGTAATCCACTCTGAGGTCTAGATAATTAAACTCTCCCACCCTTGCTGCTGTGGTCTTTTACATGTCTTGCTCCATACATGCGATTCTTCTCAGCTCCTTCCGCATTACGCTGTGCCTAATGTGTTCTTTTTGAACAACTCCAGTGTGGGTATGAGCTGTATCACTCTCTTACAGCTGCATTTATTCTGGGCTTCAGTTCTCAAGATTGGCCAGGCTCTCTTTTGGAAAGGGGACTCTGTTGCTGCATCCTGCCTGCCTCCCTTAAACAGCCTTTTGGATACAGGGGTATGGAGAGACTTCGTATAACCTGGAGGATTGTCTGGGTCTGACTGCGCGCACATCAAAACAGTACACAGGGAAAGGTTCATGGAGCTTTGTCCTCTTGTCCTCCTCTCCTCCACTCCCCATCTCCAGCTCTGATTTCCGGCACCTGCATTGAGGATGCTGGATCTCAGTGGTAGCCTCCTTTGGAAGACAGCCTTTTTTTTTTTTCTCCCCTCCCTCTCTCCCTCTCCCCTTCTTCAGCCATCACCCTTGGTGCAACTCTGCGTGGGACTCCCAGTACCACACACCTGGGCAACGTCAGCAGCAAGAGGGTAGGCTCTCCCCCATAACAAGTGACAGGACAAGAGGGAATGGCTTCAAGTTGCACTGGGGAGGTTCAGGTTGGATATCAGGAAGCGTTTCTTTTCCAAAAGAGCGGTTGGGCACTGGAATGAGCTGTCCAGGGAAGTGGTAGAGTCGCTGTCCCTGGAGGTCTTCAAGGAAAGGGTAGATGTGATACCTGGGAACTTGGCTTAATGGGCAACATTAACTGTCTACCTAACACCAAACTAAGTGATCTTAGAGGTCTTTTCCAACCTTAATGATTCTGTGATTTTAAAATAGTATCCATAAACATTTCCTAAAATTGTGGAGTCAGTCTCTTGGAATTTGCCTGTGTAAAGCCATCCTTTCATCAGTCCTGCTGGAATGCAATCTCACAGTGTGTCTTAAGGACGTCTAGACAATTTGCTGGGTTGGGCACTCTCTGTGAGACTGCGTTAGGAGTGAGAAAAGATGGGGGAGAAAACGAAGATATCACTGATACACTGTGACAAAATATGCTTAGCTCTAGCCGATGCTTTCTCAATTGAAATTTAGAATTGTTCCAGTTTTATTTCAAAATGGAAATAAGATGTTGTACTAGCATACATAGTTGTTTTCCCAGCTAAGCTTTTTCAGTCAGCAAAAGCTTAAATAATGTAAAACGTGATGTCACTTGAGAAAAAAATTCCTGATCCTCTTTGTCATGTTCTGTAGTGGAAATAACACTTAACAGTTTTAGAGATTTAAATACGTTGTTATAGCTGAGGACATGACTTGCTTCCAACTTACTCTGAAAAAGAAATACTGATTTTTTTTAAAATTTTGCTTTCAGTGAATAAGTCTCACCCAGTGTGGATGTTTTTTAGTGCCCACAGGGTACTAAATATTGGTATTTATGTTAAAGTGCAAGCATTACATAGCTGTACTTTCACATGACACTTCCTGTTTCTTTCCAGCATGGGAAGACGGTTTTACAAGGTGGCTGTGTGAGCAATAGCTGCCTTTTGCCTCAAGATGCTATTTAGAGGCCATAATAACAAGCAAAATTTCCTGAGATTTGAGCACGTTGTGTTTGGTGAGGATTCTCAAGGAAGGAAATACTTGGAATGTTGTTTGTGTAAAAATGACATCGTTGGAGTCTTCTGTGTGGTAGACAAGGTATCCACAGCTTCCTGACTGCCCACCTTTCTGCCATATGGTCAGAAAGACTCAGGAGGTCCCTGCTGCCTTCTACTACTCAGCTCAATGCTGAGGCTTGAAAAAGCAGGCTTTTCCAGGGAAAGCACCTTCTCACGGTGTCCCCTGCCTCCTTCTTCCCAGCTGGCAAAAAATCAAATCATGGGCTGCGTCCTTCCGCCCCTGCCTGTGTTCCAGAAAGAGCCAGCACCTGTGTTCCCTGAGCAGGTAAGTGACTCCAGCCACTACACTTGCCAGCCCCCCGGGAGGCTGACAAATGAAGCTGTGCTCCTGAGTCCCGAACATATAATTTGCCACATGCAATTTGTGTCGCATCATGCCTAGCTGGAGCTCTACTGTCTGGAATACCCAAAATATATCTACAAATAGATCATGTCATGTCAAAAATGAAATGGAACTTGATAGTAATTGTGGACTGTATAATTAGAAAGCAGGAATCAGAATGTATCACTGATGGCAACACCTGGAATACCTGCACAAAAAGCTGATCAAGAGTTGACTTGGAATCCAGGAAAGCCTATATACAGCTGTTTCTGCCCCTTTAAAAAGCTGCTTAAATACTGCAGATTACGCTTTGATCACACTTCTGCTGGGGTAAACCACATAGAAATCAAGCATAGGACAATAATCTGACTCTTTTTGAGGAGGTCGCATCCATGAGACTTAAAATGTACGAAGTTTCACACAGTAGGTTTTTCTAAATTTAGACACCTTTCTATAAAGTCATGGTGTATCCAGGCCTAATAACAGTTGCTTGATGTTGTGGAGTCTGGAAGTCTTCAGAAGTACAGGGGAGGAGGAGGAGGGAGAAGCAGCTTTAGGGCCATGTAAAAACAAAGCCTTTCTTTTCTCCTTTTAAATCTCTCTGCTGTGCCCTGATTGAACATAGGATGAAAAGCCACTGTCTTGAGATTTGAGGGAAACAAAGGATTTCTGTTTTTACTATTACATTGAAAAGCTCTTTACTGTATGAAAGGTTATCTCTTTGAAACTTCCTCAGATTTGTGACCCAGGGTTTTGGGGAGTGCAACTGCCCAACTTCTACCCCAGAAATCTAGGATGTAGTATCTTAGAGTAGTCTATGTGGGAAAGAGCATTAGCTTTCTGATCTCTGTATCAATTTTATATGTTTTTTTGGGTGAAATATTTCAAGAATGAGGTTTTTTGCTTTCAAAGGTGATGTGATGAAGTGGTGATGTGATGAAGTGGTGGTGTGTTTTGACCCAAACTATCTGTTGTTATGTGGTAAGAGTGATAGAGGATGGGCTGTAGCATTGTACTGAGGATGGCAGTCATGATGCAAGTATGAGCAATGGGCTCTTTCTAGATTGGGCCCTAACATTTTATGTTATTTTGAGCTCATGTATCTCTCCATTATGTTGATTGTCAACACCACTACTAGCATCCATTAGAGCTTGTCATGACAACTGTTTGGAAAAAAAACAAAACAACAACAAAAAAAAACAACTTCAAGAAAACACTATTCTGTCAAAATACAACATTTTACAAAAATATGAAATGTTTTATGGAAACGTGTTGGTTTCAATGAAAATTTCTCAGGGAAAATTTCTCAGGGGTAGGCTGGAATTTTTAGAGAATTATGATTAAAAGGAAATAAACTACGTGGGAAGCAGTATAATGACCTAGCGTGCTGGAAACCCCATATACTGTCCATCTCAAGTGCAGAGGTGATCTACTGTGCTCATCTGCCTATCTGCTTGCCTCTCCCACTTCCTGTGGTGGATATGTTCAAACCGGGCTTTCCCTCCTGTCCAGGGTTATCTTCTTGCTTGTCCTTGTCAAGTACTTGATCCATTGGGTTAAAAAAAAAATGAAACAGGCTGTAGTCCAGCGGATGCTAGATCCAGGCTTTTTTCTGCAGTTTGGCAGTGGTTCTGGTCTTCTTTGAGGAATAGCTGCTGTTGTGATGGTTGTAGTAAAACCCAAAAGTTAGTTTTGTTTATGAGGGCAGGGTTAGGGTTTGAGTTGCACAGTACACTAGTGAAAATAAGGCTACAATTAACAATGTGTAGTTGTGCTTTCAGCCCGTTTTCGGATCAGAAACCCCCATTGGTGCTCTTGTTCCCTTATGTGTCTAAGTGGAGGGGAGCAGGACTGTGGTTTGCTTACTTCTTGCCTTGCCTGCTAGTGAAAGCTGACAAGGAGGTGAGCAGTTCCTTCTCAAGGCTGCTCGAATAAGAGGCTGCTCCATGGATAGCATGAGCGGGAGCTGTGATCTCTGCTTTTTCTCTTCCCTCCTTCCTCTGGTCCCTTTGTGGCCAGTTGCAGTCTATCCAGTAGGAAGTATCACTGACATTTGCATGATAAACCACTGACATTTTTGTGATAAACCACTTAAACATAGAATCAAAGACTCAATTTTAGATGTTTCGGTTGAAGTTATTTTCAATAAGAAACGCATGATGAGGCAAAGTCTGCTCCCCCTGATATCAGTGTAAATCTGGGGCAGCTCTGCTGAAGTCAAGGGCTAAGTAAGCAAAGTAAGGCCTGGAAATTTTACCTATTCGCTCAGAGAGCAAAGAGTTAACAAAAAGGACTGATTTTTTGTTGAGGAAAGCCAAGATAACATCACAAGTAGATAATAATTTGCTAATTTGATATAGAATTTGACTGTAATGAGGCAAGATGACCCCCTAAGTGGGTCATTGACTTCAGTTAGCTTAATCTATTCTCAAAGCAATGCAAAATCTTACCTAAAACTGTCATTGCTTTACCTACAGAAAGGAACAGCTTTGGAATGTACCATTGCTGTTGTGACTGGACAGCCTTGTCCCAGAGTGTGATGCAAATGTATAACATTCAGGCGCTACTTCACAATTAATGTACTTACGGGGGTCATTATTCTGCGTCCAGAAGAAATGTCTCTCAACGCTATATCTAAATGTTTCTTGAACACCTCCAGGGACGGTGACTCAACCACCTTCCTGGGCAGCCCATTCCAGCACCTGACCACTCTTTCAGAAAAGTAGTGTTTCCTAATGTCCAGCCTGAATCTCCCCCGGTGCAACTTGAGGCCATTCCCCCTCGTCCTGTCACTAGTTACAAGAGAGAACAGGCCGACCCCCAGCTCACTACAACCTCCCTTCAGGTAGTTATAGAGAGCGATAAGGTCTCCCCAAGCCTCCTCTTCTCCAGACTGAACAATCCCAGCTCCCTCAGCCACTCCTCATAAGGCCTGTGCTCCAGACTCCTCACCAGCTTCACTGGTCGCCAGCTGGATTTAACTCCATTCACCACCACTCTCTGGGCTCGGCCCTCCAACCGGCTCCTTATCCAGCAAAGAGTGTACCTGTCCAAGCCATGGGCTGCTGGTTTCTCTAGGAGAATACTGTGGGATACAGCGTTGAAGACTTTGCTGAAGTCTAGGTACACCACATCAACAGCCTTTCCCTCATCCACCAGACGGGTCACTCGATCATAGAAGGAGATCAGGTTGGTCAAGCAGGATCTGCCCTTCACAAGCCTATGCTGGCTGGGCCTCATCCCCCGGTTGTCCTGCAAATGCCGCGTGATCTCCCTCAGGACAATCTGCTCCATAACCTTCCCTGGCACCGAGGTCAGGCTGACAGGCCTGTAGTTCCCTGGATTCTCCTTACAATTCTTCTTGTAGATGGGAGTCACATTGGCAAGTCTCCAGTCTTCTGGGACCTCTCCAGTTGACCAGGAACACCGATAGATGATGGAAAGCGGCTTGGCTATCTCTTCTGCCAGCTCCCTCAGTACTCTCGGGTGGATCTCATCTGGCCCCATGGACTTGTGGCAGTCCAGGTGGAGTAGTAGGTCTCTGACCGTTTCCGCCTGAATCATGGGGGGTTTGTTTCGCTCCCCATCCGAGACTTCCAGGTCAGAGAGTAGAGTGCTCTGAGGACAACTGGTCTGGCTTTTAAAGACAGATGTAAAAAGGGCATTGAGAACCTCAGCCTTTTTATTGTCCTCAGTGGCCACATTCCCAGCCACATCCAGTAAAGAATGGAAATTCTCCTTGGTCCTCCTCTCACTGTTAATATATTTGTAGAAGAGTTTCTTGTTTCCTTTAATCCCAGCAGCCAAGCTTAGTTCAAGCTGGGCCTTTGCCTTTCTAATTTTCTCCCTGCACATCCTGACAACTACTTTGTACTCTTTCCGAGTTGCCTGTCCCTTCTTCCGCAGGAGGTAGATTCTCTTTTTCTCCTGGAACCTCAGGAAAAGCTCCCTGTTCATCCACGCCAATCTCCTTCCCCGCCGGCTGATCTTGCGGCTCAGGGGGACAGCCTGTTCCTGCGCCTTCAGGACTTCCTTCTTGAGGAGCGACCAGCCTTCCTGGGCCCCTTTATCTTCCAGGACCGAATCCCAAGGGACCCTCCCTACCAGTCTCCTGAACAATTCAAAGTCTGCCGTCCAAAAGTCCAAGGTAGCATGAGTTTCAACACAATGCTACAGGGGTTTTATTTATTCAAAATGAGACAAAGAAGATTGATATGATTAATGTGCTCAAACTAAAAATCTCTAACAATCTATTGTTGCTAAAATATTTATAATATTTTTTTTATGAAGGACAAGTTTGTGAAGGCAGTAGTTTCCTACCAAATGGAATAAAAAGCATTTCACATGCACAAAAAACTAGTGTACCAAACTTCAGGCTATAAATAAGGCAGTTGTAAAATGTAAATGCTTCAAAACACTAGCAAAATTCAGCCAACAAAGCAGGGATCAGAAATTTGTACCCTCATTACTGGTAATTACAGTCACATTCTTTACTGAACTGTATTCCCAGCCAACACATAAAAGTGTCCTTATGCATTACCTGCTTAGAACTAAGTCACCCCTAACATACATGTGCCAGAAAGCAAATCTTTAGCTATGTGACCATGTTAGCACATGGAGCTCTGCATGCACTGCTGTAAATGTATCTGTCTACCTTTTAAGCAAAGTAGCTGAAAGCCCCTCAGGGTGTTCTTACGAAATGTAAATTCACTGACTTGGAGACCTCAGCATAAAATTGCTGCTTTTAGTGGATGGCAGTTTAACACTCTCCTTTCCTCAGGAAAGTGAGGAAAAAGAAATGCAATCCCATGATTGGTTTTATGTACGTTCAGCATTTGTCTTTTCCTTTATTCTTTGACAGAATAGAAGCAGTTTAGGCATCTACAAAAGTTGCCTTTTTTCTTTTTTTCTTTGTGCAGCAATAAATTCTTAATGCCCTTGTGACAGATCAATCTCAACCTGTCAATATTTCATATTAGATACTTCCGCTGGCTAAGTTAAGACGGAATCATGAGGAAAGATAAGCTGCCTTCTGGCTCAGGTTGACACCTCCTGCCAAGACTGTTAATGTGTATAAGAAAAAAAAAAAAGGCTCAGACTTGGAAGCTTAAATTCATTAGTGGTCTTTCTGCAAGTATTTTGGCAATACTGCATGGATCACGTGCATTTTCTTCACATGGCACATACGCTTGATTCAAGTTTCTTAAAAAGCCCAAGTAACCGTAAATTCAAACACGTGGCAAGCACATGCTTTATTATTATTATTATTATTATTATTATTATTTACTTCCATGGAACTGTTAAGGTTGATTCTTGTTGGAAAACCAGACCATTTGCAGTTTAGAGCTGGATGCCAAGTGCTAGCCGTCCGAATTCTGAGGCAACTGGGCTGTAGACACGAAGCCAGACCAAAACAATTGGTCTTGGAAAGAGAGCTGTTGTGTGGAAATCTGGAAGACTGCAGGGACTTGAACACCTGCTATAAGAGTCAGTCATTCAGTTCTTTAATTATTTTGTAGTAGGGTTGCATTCCTGATGGGGGCAAGAGACCCAGAGAGAAGATGATGCCTACCGCAGAGCGGTTGGGTGATCCGAAGTCCTCAGTACCCCCCAGATGAATTCTGGATGCTTTCAATTTGGAAAGAAGGATATCTGAGACAAGTGATGGGACTCAAAAGTTTTGCTCGTGATCTTTCTGACCACTTAAGGGCTGAAAAGTGAATGTTAAGAATGTTTTATGTGTTTCAAGATTTCTGCATGCCTTTCTCAGGTGAATAGATCCACTATCCAAAAAGTGTTTTTCAACCTTTTTTGATTTGAACATGCCTAACACATTCCATGCTTTGGGGAGGCAGACCCCCTGGGTAGCAGATGTAAGTTTACTTAGAAAAGGCTTTCTTTTCTTAGTTAGCTTCATTACGCTGTTGGAAGCAGTTCATGGAAAAAACACTGGTCTTAATGCATTTCAGTAAATTGATTCTCTTTGGGATTATTGAAGGGTAATGCTAAAACAACCTTGAGTTTTAAAGCACAGTGACAGTCTGTGTAAAAATATTCTCCACATCTCTTGTGTTTGTTGCTAGTGAAATAAAAAAAAAAAAATCAGCTCTCTTCCATTTCTAAGTTAAAATCCTACTTTGCTTTGTCCAGTGTCTGGCTGCATAACGGTAATGTGTCTGGTTTTTCATCACCTTTTTTTTTTCTTTTTCCTTAAGACCAAGAACATTATTTAATGGACTTGCCAATTAGCATTGGTTTCTCCCTGGTTGCTGTATGAATGCAGAGTGAGAAAGAGGCCTATCTCTGGAGATCTTCCCCGATGATGAGACATAAACTGATGTTGTAGGTTGTCGATGGATTTCGGCTGTTGCGGCTGATTGCACAATCTAGCAAAAAATCCATTGGTCCATAACTGAAAAAGTTTATTCAGAGCAATGTTGGAGGTGCATACAGAAGCTGGGCAGACCTTCCCACCAGTCACTAAGGGAACAGGTCACACTCATCCCATTCTCAGGGCTGTTAGAGCTGCTTCATGAAGCCCAGAGGATGTATCACAAGGCTGGAAAAGGGGATCAGTCCTGCTTACACCCAGCATGTGAAGAAAGCCACCTGAACCCCCCAGTTACAGCATCCATCCTTCCTGGTGTGCTGTGAAGTCTTAATTTTTCTGGGCCTACAGCTGTCTCCCCGAAATTAATCACAGCTGGTTTCTCAGTCCAAACAAACTCTCATGGAAACTTGATTCTCTCTCCTGTGAATGCATGCAAGAAAGAAGGTGCTATTTTTTTTTTTTTTTTTTTTTGCACAGTGATCTTTCAGATTAGAACTAGATGATATAAGTGCAAGACACATCATTAACTAGAGGAATCTGCTAATACATATTATCATTAAATGGGCAGAAGACTATTTCTTGAATTGCAGTCACAAAACTATGTGCAGTGTTTGCTAACTGCTGTTTGCTTCCAAATACTGCATGTTTCTTGCTCATTAATTACTGCTACAGTTTGCAGGAATTATTCCATAATTAATTGGCCTTTAAAGCACTGTGCTGTATCTTTCTCACATCTGGGAAGTCCTACTCAAGATCGTATTTTTCCTGCAAGTTTTTCGTAGAAGCTTTGCCAAAGTTCTTCGAACATGTCATCTTGGCAGATAAAAACATGACTTAGGAATGGCTACTAGAAATGAGATAGTGTGAAAAGTTTTAGAAGCAATGAAATATCACTATTAAATGTAAAATTAATGTGGCATTCCTACATCGTGAAATCTTTCCGCCCAAACTATAAAACAAGTGATATTGTAAAAAGTTTGAATGCACAGTACTTGGTAATTTATGTAGTAATTCAGGAATTGGTTCAACTCTTAGGCTAATTTATCTGAATCCATTTGAGCAGTATAACTGGCTCAATGGTATTAGTAATAACCTAGAGAAACCCACTGTCTCTCAGTAGCACGGTTCCCAAAATAAAGCAAGCATCAGTGTGGGAAATGAAACCACCACTTTGGGCACCTGTGCCAGCTACATTATGGATCCAGTCTTCCCCCTGCCTCTGGTGAATCATTTGTGAATTATAGGGATTCAGTATCCCAAATGATTGGACTACTATGTTAGGAGAAGTATCTTCTCATCAGGGAAATGTAGAGAGACAGGCAGGCAAAAATGTAATTATTTCTGTCATGCATACCTCAATATGGTCTCTAATGACTGGAAATACTGGGAATGATTTTAAGTCTCATCTGAGAAAAGCACCACAAATAGTATCATAGAATTGTTTGAGTTGGAAGGGACCCTTAAGGGCACTCAAGTCCAACCCCCCTGCAATGAACAGGGACACCTACAGCTCCATCAGGTGCTTGGAGCCCTTCCAGCCTGACCTTGGCTGTCTCCAGGGATGGGGCACCCACCATCTCTCTGGGAAACCTGTGCCTCATAGAATCATAGAATTGCTCAGGTTGAAAAAGACCTTCAAGGTCATCAAGTTCAACTGCAACCTAACCGTACTACCCTAACTCTAACAACCCACTGCTAAATCATATTCCTGAGCACCACATCCAGATGATTTTTAAACACATTCGGGGATGGTGACTCAACCACCTCCCTGTGGATCCTATTCTAGTGCTTAACAGTGTCTTACTGCCCTTAGGCTAAAAAAAAACTTCTTCCTTATGTCCAGCCTAAATTTCCCCTCTTTTAGTTTGAAACCATTTCCCCTTGTCTTGTCACAGCAGACCCTGCTAGAGAGTCTGTCCCCTTCCTTCTTACAGCCCCCCTTTAGATGCTGAAAGGCCGCTCTCAGGTCTCCCTGGAGCCTTCTCTTCTCCTTGCTGAACAGCCTCAGCTCTCAGCCTGTCCTTGCAGGGAGGTGTTCCATCCCTTGGAGTATTTCTGTGGCCCTCCTCTGGATGCACTCCAACAGGTCCACATCTCTCCTGTACTGAGGACTCCCCATCTGGACGCGTTACTCCAGGTGAGGTCTCACAGTGCAGAGCAGAGGGGCAGGATCGCCTCCCTGACCCGTTGGCTGTGCTTCTGTTGATGCAGCTCAGGACGCTGTTGGTTTTCTGGGCTGTAAGGGCACACTGCTGGCTCATAGCCTGCTTACCATCTACCAGTACTCCCAGGTCCTTTTCAGCAGGGCTGTGCTTCATCCTTACACTCTCTAGCTTGTACTGATAGTAGGGGTTGCCACAACCCAGGTGCAGACCTTGTACTTGGCTTTGTTGAACTTCATATGGTTCACCTGAATCCACTACTCAAGCCTGTCTAGATGTCTCTGGATGGCACCTTGTCCCTCAGCTGTGTTGACAGCACAAACACAGCTTGGTGTCATCTGCAAAGTTGCTGAGGGTGCACTTGAGCCCACAGTTGATGTAGTTGATGAAGATGTTAAAGAGCACTTGTTCCAGTATTGACCCCTGAGGCACACCACTCATCACTGATCTCTGTTCAGACATTAAGTCGTGGACCACCACTCTTGGAGTATGATCTCGTAACCATTTCCTCATCTTTCAAACAGTCCACCCATCAAGTCCATATCTTTCTAGCTTGGAGAGAAGGATATTATGGGGGACCATGTCAAAGGCCTTAATGAAGTCCAGAAAGATGACATCAGTGGCTCTTCCCTTGTCCACTGATGCAGTTACAGCATCATAAAAAGTGGCAAGGTTGGTCAGCAGGATCTGTGATTGGTGAAGCCATGCTGTTTATCCCATATCACCTCCCTCTCTTCCATGTACCTTAGCATAGCTTCCAGGAGGATCTGCTCCATGATTTTCCCTGGTGTGGAGGTGTGGCTAACAGGTTAGTAGTTCCCTCGATCATCCGTTCTACCTTTCTTTAAGATGGATGTGACATTGCCTTTTTTCCTGTCACAGGGGACTTCCTCTGACCACCATGACTTTTAAAATATTGTTGAGAGTGTCTTGGTGACTATGTCAGCCAATTCCCTCAGGACTCTGAGGTGCATCCTGATTGAGGCCTATAGGCTTACAGACATTCAGGATCATCAGGCGGTCACGAACCTGATCTTTGCTTATATAGCGGGAGGGGCTTCACTCCCCCATTCCCATGTTCTTGAGGGTTGTGTGTAGAGCAGTTGATAGTGAACACTGAGGCAAAAAAGTTGTTGAGTACTTGTCAGGCTTCTCTGTGTCCATTATCAGCCTGCCTGTATTGCTTATTAGGGAGGTTGCACCCTCCTGGACTTTCCTTTTCCTGCTGATGTATCTATTGAAGCCTTTCTTATCCTTCTTTGTGCCCCTTGCTAAGTCCAGTTCCAGTTGGGCCCTGGCCTTCCTGATCCCATCCCTTCACAGCCTAGCAGCATCCCTATACTCCTCCCAGGTTACCTGTCCCTGCTTCCATTGTCTGTGCATTTTATTCTTGTTCTCCAGTTTGACCAACAGGTCCTGGTAGTAGTAAATAGCACAATCCGTGCTTCACAGAGCTCAATGTTCGAGAGCTAATCTCATAGTAACGTTCCTTGCAGCTCTCAACATGCAAGACTCCTGGAGAAGCTTGAGATTTATTTAGGTGCTTAAATAGGATCAGAAGGCTTGTGGAAATCTCACCCCAGCTGCATGTGGGTGCAAGGCCTTTGGGAGATTCCAAGCAGAAGTTGGATTTTCAAGCAAGAGATCAGACGACAGCCTTGGAAAGACACTATATAGTGCGCTGTTAATCCACACCCATTACCCAGCCAAAATAAATAAAATAGAAGCTCTTAGTGTATTACATTGATGCAAAGCTCAAGATAATGTAGGAGATATTCTCTTCTGAGTCAGACACACACTCCGCTGGGGTTGAGTGCTGGTGGTCAGGGTACTGCCAAGAACATGAAAGGAGCATCAGGGACAGAAATGGAGACAGAGTAGGAAAAGTTGCATACAGGTGAGAGGGTGATGCTTTCAAGAGCTGATTTCATTTGGACTCCTGTTCTTGCAGGTGTCAGTGTGCGCAGCCACATGCTGCTTGAGCAGATAGCTGCTGCCTGCTGCATGCTGGTGTTGACAGCTGTGACATCCTGCCTCTTACCCTCTCTGGCAAGTGGCATCGCACCCAGTCAAACCAACTAAGTGGCATTTTGCTTTTCTATACCTTTCTCCCTAAAATTCCTTTGTGAAGCTTTTGAACCGTTCCTCTTTTGCTCTGGTTAGACCCTCTGGTTAGTCCAAGTGGCAAGTTGAGACCTTCACTTTTCTATTAAACTCTTTTGATTTTATTATCCCTGGTCCCCTACAGCAGCATGTTTTGCTATGTGCCAAACCCCATCTGATACAAAATCTCCTAGGCGTAGTTTCCATAGCCTGTAGTGATGCGAGCTGCAAAGCGCTGCTGTGAAAATAAGGTCCTGAGCCATTCCTGGTGTGTAGCAGACACAGTTGTGGCTTTTCATTAGTGAGAAGGATTCTGAGCTATATATTCATTTAAAAATAAATTGTGTTTGGAGAGTTGGAGGAGATCAGTATTGGTGGCTCCGTTTGGTAGCAGTGGAAGATGATTGGTGCAATTTGGTGTGGTTTAAGTGCCTTTATAAATGCTTATGGTGGATGGATACATGCAAAATGAAAGAAAATCATACTCATGCCTAGTATGCCGCCTGCTTTCTGTATTGGGAGAGGACTAGCTTAGTACCAGAACTGAAGGGCTGATGAGTAAAGGTGGCTTCCCAGAGGGAAAAGGGATGCACTTTGCACAGTTAAATATGAGAGAAGGTTGTGTGGGTACATGTTGAGCTCCTGTAAATACATTAGCGTACTTTGATCTCCAGGGTTGCCAGGCCAGCTTCCTCTTGAGTTAAAACGAGATGCTTTTTTCTGATGAATTCATAGTGGATATGGTGGTTTGATGAGCATTACACTGAGGTGAAACTACTGAGACAAGCAAATCATGGACCATCTATGCTAAAGAGCATTAATGATTAAGCTTTGGTGGCAGTATTTGATAAAAGAAAGATAACATTCTCTTACCTTTTCTGAAAGGGTTGCTGATGATGTAGAGTGGTGGAGATGACACTGTGAAGAGTATGAACATGAACTTGGCTTCAGTGACTGAAAAGTGAAGGAAATTAATACTGAATTAAATATGAAAGTGATTGAACTTTCAGGTTTAGCCTGAAAGTTGGAGACCTGCATTTTTGCCAGGGTAACAGATTTTGACAATTGGCAATCAGCAGTGATCCAGAGCACAGGAAATAGCACAGGAAGGTACTGGTGAATGCAGAGTTGACTGGCCTGTATTAATATGGGACGGCAAATACAGCTAAGCCATCAAGATAGTAGAAAGGCTTTCTAGCTCTAATACAAACTCCCAAATTGTTTTGGCACTGAGCTCAGAATCGCCCAGGCAGATGCATGGGATGAATCAAAACATGATAGGAACGCAAATAGCTGCCCTTGCTGAAACACAGAAATGCTTTCCTTAGTGCTAAATGGCAAAAACACGATTTGGGGAGACATCAGTAAAAAAGCCAAGTGTTGTCAGGTGAGAAAATGAGGTCAAGGTAAAAGAAATGTATTTTCTTCTGATGTTTAAGGAGGCAGAACCAAAGCCGAGTTTCAAACTGGCAGAAAAAAATCGAGGGAGATAAAATGATGCAGGAATCTGAGTGAGACTGCAGCTAAATCAAAGAGGTGAGAATTAATGATCTACCCTGAGGTATAATGCACATGGTATAGTTTAGGTGGCCCAGCAGAAACAGCAAATCAAGCTTAGTGAGAGGTTTGGAATCAGGAAATCTGAAAAGGAGAGGAGGAAAAAAAAAGTTGGTCAATTTATTGCAGAGGGAGAAAAGTTTATAATAGATGGGAAGCAAGCTATAATGCAAAGTGAATACGTGGTATTAGCTAGATGTATTGTTTTCTTCTTGTGCAACCTGACTGAACACTAATGCGGTTTCTAATATATGGAAAAAGCAGCAGGGCTTTGCAGGAAGAGCTTTAATATCTTAGCAAAATCTGGTTGTCACAAAGAGCTTCAGGTAAAGCACTGCAGTTGTAACTTCCCTTGCCAAAATGAAACCAAAGAGACCGAGTTGGACCAGCTGATATAATGTGCTTTCCTATCAACACATAGGCATCTAAACCAAAAGCTTGATTTGTCTAATTATCTGGAGCAGCTATTCTAAATAGTGCCCCAAACTGTGCAATTAATGTTACTTGATCCTCTTTGTCCTTAGTCTTCCATATGTGTATGGCACTTAAGGGCAAAAATGAGTTTAAGTTGAGTGGGGAAGTAATCCATTCCCTTTGCTGATGTCTGCTAATGCTGTTAGAGCGTACACAGATTATACCATATTCTATTTGATCTACCTGACTTCATCTCAAGTGTTTTAAAGGATGGTCATAGTCAGTGGAGGAAAACATCAAACGAAAAGCTTTAACTGAGATGAGAGTACGACAGAAGGGAAAATGCAGGTTAAAATCATCGATGCTTTCTACAAGTTGTAAGAACTGAATCACACATTCCCTTTCCTCCTACCTCCCAATCAAACAATGATAGAACTGTCTTTTCAAGGTAGAAACAGCATGCAATCATTAACATTTAGCTTATATTTTCTATGCTGTATCAAGCCACACATCCACTTTTTCCTGGGTCATAACCAGCAGCAACCGGGAGACAGATAGCTTCCCAATGAAATGGAGGCATTAGGGTGTCTGACTTTCATCGCCATTACTGAGCCAGCAGACGTCCCTGCTCGCTAAGTCTATTGCAGAGCCTACAAGATAAATCTTTCTGGGTAAAACACATGGAGGAATTAGGTGGTGTTAAAGACGTATATGTATATGCACATCCTCCTGTATTCTAAGGCTCTTCCTTACAATTAAAAAAGCCCTTCTAAAGGATACACCTAGTGTACGAAAATGATCTCCTGAAATCCCATATTGGGTACTCTCTGATGTTACCTCTTGTGGCAATTCCTTTTTCAAGACAGGGACTGTAGAAAGTGCTAGAAATGTGGTTGCCTTTGACTTCGATACGTTTAAGCTTTTCAAGTGATGTTCTTTCTCTAAGACAATGCATGTATAGCATTAGGCACTTCTCTTCAGAGATCTGAATGCGTTATGCTTAACGAAGAGAGAGAAGGTGAGAGTTTTAGCTCTTTTGCTCCCTTACGCCAGATAAAAGGGAAAGAATAAATTGAAGCCAGGCTCAGTGTCCTGTGTCCAGCTGAAAGGTTCCTGGAGATGTGGCAGAGAACAGCTGCAAGGGTGCCATTTCCCTGTGGCAAGCATTGGCAGGGACAGGACTTCAAATGGTGAGGAAAGGGGTAAAGGCACAAGGGGAGGATAACCCTGGGATATTTATTAAGACTATAAGCCTTTCTTAATTACACTGACTTCTTCAGCACCTCAAACCAAGGTGACCTAAAGCCCTAGGGCAACTCACCCTGGAGTAATTCTGCTTGGCTTTTGGTGGTATATTGGCATGATGGCTAATTGATTGGAATCACATAAAATAAGGAGGAGTTTAAGTTATTTAAAGGAAAGTGAGACTTCATAAATATAATAGTAAATGTGATATTTAAAGTTTAATACAATTTTTGAATAAAAAAATGGAAAAATAGCAAGAAGCAAATGTCGGAAATGCAATCCTGAAAGCTCTCAACTTGTATGGTATGTTAATGGGTTGTTAAAAGCTAAAAACTACAGAGAAAATGAATAGTAAGGAGAAAATTATGTCAAACCAGCAGAAATTGTTAAAATAGGATTTTTTTTTTCTCCTAGATGTTTTTCTGGGACCTGGCTGCTTTCTCTGATCAGCGTCTATTTCTGCCTATTCTCTTTTCTTTCCTTTTCTCCCTTTTAAATGTTGTAAGTGGAAAGCACAACATATTCAGTGGAGAACACATTATGATTATACATGAATGTGCTGTGAAACTTACTGGAGAGCTGGTATGCATGTGCTAGAGTAATTGAGATCATGTATGTCTACGTTACTACTAATGTGTTTATTCATCTTGGTGGTAAGATCTACTGTGAGGGAAATGTTACCAGATGTTTGATGGAAGAAGAAAGCAAGACTTGTGTACTAGAGTTTCCTGAGGACAGGTAGTATTGTGGATCTTATCAGTGGAGCAGATGCTTCTGCAGTGGCAGATGGAACCATCTTATGTATCCTCCAGACAGAAGGAAGACCAGTGAGTCAAATCATGACCACTTTTTCCACCCATGGCAATACTGACTTTCTCTTCTTCTGTAACAGTCTCTAGTCCATCCATCTGCTTCTGCAATGCTTAAAGAAAACATCTGGCCAAAGGTACCTGGGTTGAGTGGTGATAAAGGAGAGATGATTTTATAGTTACAGAGATCATAAGTAAGCCAGACTTAGTAATAAATAAAACTACTTTGGTTTCAGAATGACCCCAGTGTGCATGGTTGCTGTACTACTGTTGCCCAATCTTCTCTAGTCTTACCCTTTTCATCACTACTACGAGTCTTTTCTAGATCAGTCTAGAACCTGCTGTCTCCCTGCACATGCTCTCTCACAGCATCTTACACAGCAGCCTCCTCATTGAGGCTCATTTGGACACTCTGCGTTGGTCTCATCTCACCTAACTTTACCTTCTAACCTATACATCTGAGGTAAGGGAGATAATTGAAAATCATAAGATGCCCTTCAGACCTATTTGTGACCTGTACTCTAATAACAATTATGTTACTGACAGATAAAGTTTGGTCTTTCCTGGGACCACTGTGCAAGCCAGTGGCCATTGTATACATGAATACTTACATGTGTATTCATTTTGAAGTCTACCTTAGGAAGCAAAAATTGTTCGAAAACTTCAAGTGTCTGTTGGAAAAAACAAGTGAGTCTTTTGAGTTGGACCAAATGCAGAGGAAGGGCAAGTGAGCTGATGGTGTTGAAAGGATTGATGTGGGGTGCAGTAGCCAAGGAAGAACATCAGCCAAAGGGAACAGTGCACTAAATTCTGGAGGCTTAGCATGGGCATCTATATACACAGGGTGCATATATTTTCTGTAGACTCATATGTCATACTGGAAAGAGCAGGATACAGGCAGATATTAGAAACAGAGACTTGATGACAGTAGGAAAGAAAGATGAGTAACCCTGAAATTGCCAAATATGAACGGATGTTTATTACAGCTGCAGCAGGAAGTGAGACACATGAATGTAAACAGAATTACACGCCGCTAGGAATTGTACATGGCTGGAAAATGTGCAGCCACTATACTTCTTTCAGTACATGAAAACATGCGATCCTTAAGATCTACTTCTTTAGTCCCCATTGTTTTATGGTCATGGCACGAATGGGAAATTCAGTGGTTCCTGTTTCATTGAACATTGTCTTTTGTCTACAGTCTGCTGCATGTTTGACAGGGGGTGGGGTTTAGCAGGTGAGAGTCTGCACACAGGAGAAGGAGCAACAGGGGAAGCAACAAGAAGCTAACTCTGACTTGAACAAAGAGAAAGGTTAAAAAGCTCCGTCATTAAAGTCAAAATATTTAGAAGCATTCCCAAAGGATAGGTGTAATTTCTGATTCCAAACAAGACTAATGTACCACTTAACCTACAGGTTTACATGAGATGTAAATGATTCACAGTAGGAACTCTCTCCAAAGAGATACAAAGCTCCAAAACTTTCGGTGTGAATGGAATGGTACGTAAAGATATTTATATTTTTGAGGTAAACATATTACTGGTGTTCTTGGTACTTTGCTTTTAAAGATGCAAAATCAATACCTATTTTAGGTGACTATTTATTCACTCATACTAGTGCTTTTACAATAACACTGACATTAAAAGAATCATAAGATAACACCTGCAATTTGTCTAGAAGTACTAAAAGAAAATAACGTATTGTTACACAAAATGATCGGTGTCTGAGGTCTTTGACAGCTGTAAAAACAGCACCCTTTCACAGGCAGCACTATTAAATAATTTTTAATTTGCACTAATAGTGGGGTTCAGGTTCTCTAACGATCCTGTGAAAACATCTACGGAAATGCTGAGAGAAGATTTATTTTGTGGCAATACCAATTCTAGGTGACAGACAGTGTTCTTGAGTTTTTTTTTGTTGTTGTTGGCAAAGACAACAATAATACTTCCTCATAAATAGCTGTATAATGACTACAATCTGCAAAATCCAAAGTCATTAAAAAAATCTACATTCAGAGAGCACAATCCTCACCCTTTCTGAAAGACAGTTTCCTTATTACGACTTTTTTTCATTTTGATTGAGCCAGATGCCAACAAATTTTTGGGGGGCTCTATTCTTTAAAAACGGAGAGCAAATTATTAGCAGAAGCCAGCAGCAAAATAACAACAGAGTGCAGTTTGCTAAACAAACTTGAGAAATAATTACCAGATCCCTTATGAATCTTTACTTTCTCCGTGTTTTTGCTGCTGAAGAACAGGATCATCATTTACATCCAGATGCCAGGGCTCAGCTCCTTGCTTGTAACAGGACTAGGTTCAGTGCAGCTGAAATGGGGACTGTGGATTCAAACCACCTTCACATACCAGTCAACAATCCCTGGCGCTGCAGAAAGCTGGCCGCAGCCTCTGGATTAATCTCAAACAGTGTCATTTTGTCCCATTTTGCCCTCAGGACATCAAATACTGCTGGCCTATGTCTTGTTAGACCCACGTCTTGTGGTCAAGGCTAAGAAATAAACATCAGTGTCTAATTGGCGTTCTTCAGTGCCGCAACCCCATTACAGCTGGCGTAAGCACAAGCAAGAAGCATCGCTTTCCCCTTCCCACCTCCTGCTTCTTCCTAGGATAGCTGTGGCCATTAAGTAAAGATCGTTAAGGAGGACTATTGTATTAATGATTGCGTATACGTTACAGTAATCAGGTAATGGCTATATCAGCTTTCATTAGAAGTCTCAAGAAACCCATCCTTGCTATGCATGATAAACTAATTTCTAAATACTTTGGTGATGTTGTGTAAAGCCTTAATGTCCACTTTGTCTACACGGGCAATTGTTTGTTGGTCAGTTCATTACTGTGTGTAACAGCAAACTCGGGTGTTAAACAGGCTTGGGTGCTAAGGAAGCTCTGCATGCCATGTGAGCTCTGCACTGAAGTATTTGTGGTTTTTTTTGCACCATTTTTGTACTTCAGTACAATCCCAGGTATAAAAGAGAGAAGCCTGTTAATCTCAGTTATTAGCTAAAAAGTTGTTGGCTTTTAAGTACTGAGTGCAATAAGTGAATTCACAAGGGGCATTTCTGTCATCCTGCTTCCAGTAATGCTTTGCAACTTTGAGTCAAGTAGATTCAGTGGGGATAACAGGCAAGAATTTCGAGACCAGAGGTACACTGCTTCTTGTTCAGCTGTTTGATAGCATCTCCTGGCCTGCCTGCAGCATGTTTTAACAAGATCCTTGTACTCGGGGCCATGTTTGCTGTGTTGTGTGGCCACAGCGTACAGCAGGTGCGTGCCTGCTTGGGGGTAGAGTTACACCCAGGGAGGGCTCAGCGCGGGCTGGAGGCGATCGTCAGCGTGAGCATGCAGGCAGAGGAGCAGCTTGTGAGGGAGGGGCAGCTGAGGGGTTCCTTGTCCAGGCGGTGCAGCACCAGCTGCCCTGATAACAGCTCTGTTGCTGGCTTGAAATATTGGTGTGACTGCACCTTTGGATGGGACTGCGCATGTGTGAGAAGGGATAGCACTTGTTGAGACAAAGCAATTTGCTTGTGTCCTTGGTGGCACCTTTTGTGTTTTGTTCTGCCCCTGTTTTCCTATCACATCTTCATGATACAGTTTCCCATCTCACTTGCCAGCTTTTGTCAGTAGCTTAGCACATGCCCTCTTGTCTACCTGCCCGGGTCCAGTAGCTCACATTTTGTCGCTGTCCTTTGAGTGTGATGCATTCTTCTGACCAGCCGTTGGCATCAGGGGTCTCATTTCCTTTTCCCAGCAGTCTCTTTCTGACCTTCCAGGGTCACAGCAGTGAGTTGGACAACACTGAGAGGTACTCAGAGAGCTGGGGTGACAGTTACAGGATGATGGAAGTTAGCATTATTTGAACCCCAGCAGCTACCTCTTCTGCAAGATGGTGCCCACTGCTGAATGTCCAGCATTAGAAAGGAGACAATAATTGTGTCATTAGATGACGGACACTGTGCTGTCAGCATCTGGCATCTTTTAGACTCCCTGGAGTGTAGAGCAGCCAGCTGACCTCCACAGTGCTGCTTGGCAGTGGGATACCTCTGAAATCTAAGAAAGAAATGGATTCTAGGGACACAGGAGGTGGTCTAGAGTACTGCTGTGGGATTATCCATCAGTCCTGTACCACGCGGCATGTGGAATCCCTTTTTTATGCCTTCTGACAGAAAAGCCGAAGGCTGATTAACACGACCTCAGGGGACAGTAAGGGAAGTGGCCATCCGTTGTGTGCTGGTGTTTGCTGCCAGTCAGAAGGGCGGCCTGTAGGATATGAGTGCTCCTGGCACTCACACCAGCTTTGAGTGATTGATTGTCATTCCTCCCAATAAAGCCTTAACCATAAATAATAGTGTTGTGTGAAATCAAGTATTTGAAAAACAAGCTTATTCCAGATGAGTCTGCATCTCTAACAGTGGAAATGTGACAACAGATGAAGGGAGCGAGGCATTTACAGAGCTGTAAATATACTCATGCCTTTTCTCGCAGCATGGAACTGAGATGATAACAGAATCTGTGGCTATTTCAGGGAGAAAGTGGCCAAACCACAGCCAGAAAGTATTCCTTTAGACGTTATGGTCTTAAAGGTCCCTTCCAACCTAAACCATTCCATGACTGTGACTATCTTTCCTTTTGTTGTTTTAGGAGGCATTCAAAAAGTTGGGCGTGTTTGCTATTTTGATTTTGGATGCTCTTAAAGCCCTAAAGTAGCTTGATGCAACTACGGTGGGACCTCTTCCTTATGGAATCCACTTTTCAGCATCAATACTTGCTTCCTTTGGAAAGCTGCCAGGCTCCTGCTTGGATGCAGCACTGCAGCAGCTGTGCCCAGAGCAGGATTGTACCGTGCTCAGGTTGTGCGGGCTGTGACAACTATTTTAAAAAATCACACTGCTTATTTTCATAAATATTTGTAGGTGTCTGTAACAGGGAGTAATCACTGCGTTTCCTTTCAAACAGAAATGAAGAGAGCAGTTCTCACTAATACTGGGTGATAAGCAAGGCATTTTAATGGCTGGTTTTAACCTTAGTTTTGCTAGCAGACTGTGTGTTCCTGAAGTTCTCAGGTGTTTTTTTTTTTTTTCCTGCAACATACAAAGACTGGTTCTTGCCTGGTCCTTTCCATCACTACTGCAAGTGCTGTGGAGCGCCTGGCAATTGGCGAGGTGCTAGGACGGGCTGGGTTTGTGGAAGGCACCAGGGAGGTAGTTGAGAGAGGCCAGTGCTGGTGCTGGAGCTGTGGGCTTCAGGAGCCCCGGGGAAATGGCACACAGAAAGAATAGTAGGAGAAACCAGTCAGCAGCCTCTATGGATCTGCTATCTGCCACTTTTTTCTAGTGCTGGTGCAGCGCTTAGAGGATCAACAGCAGGTTGGGATAGATTTACGATGGCCACTTTACAGACCAGGCACAAGAGCAAGGTATGGAGTAAACAAGAGCAGAAAACATGAATTTCAGATTGTTTCTTCTTTTACAGTTTTCTTCTTGAACAACCAGAGCAGAGCAGCTCCTGTGTTCGCCATGGGCTCTGCATTCTTGCTAAAAATGAAATAGCAATGGTTTCTGGATGAAAAGCAGAGCCTGGGATTTCTAACTTTCCGTCCCTTCCATCAAAGCAGGGATTACAGTGAGAAGGACAATCTGGAATTGCTTTCGTAAGGCTTCTCCTGAGAAAGCTGTAGCTGGAATGTTGGCTGCCTCGCTGACAAACACCTGTACATTTTCCATTCTTCCCATCCTCTGACGCTCTCAAGCTTGGGGTGTGCTGCAGGATAAAGCAGGCTTGTATCTCAAAACAAAACAACTTTCCTGAACAGAAGGTTTTGGAGGGAACCCATCTGGAGTGAATTCCATGCTTCTTCCCAGGCACTAGAAACGTGCAAGTTTTCCAAGCTGGAGAGGAAGGATTATCTATATCATTGCAATTTCACTCACATGAGAATTAAAAAATGTATGAAACGTCCTTCCTTATGCCTGAGAAAAGATAGGTAGAGGTTTTTCCCCTTTCTTCTTTTAGGTTATTAACAATGTAACTCTTTCAGAGTAATAAATTAACTCATAAAGGACTGCTAGTGTGTGACCAAGGCTGTGATGAAAGGAAATGTGCAGTTCAGGAGGATTCTGTGTTTGAACTGCGTGCCAAGTGATTGGGGTATTGCACAGGGTGTGAGAACTAACGGAGGGAGAGAGGGGTAGGGAATCACAGAACCTTTGAGTCAGAAGGGACCTTAAAGGCCATCTGGTCTGACTCCCCTGCAACGAACAGGGACACTACAGTTCCATCAGGTGCTCAGAGCCCCTTCGCTTTGTGATGCTCCTGAAATGTCATTTCCCCTCGGTTGTATTTTTCCCCAAAAGTTTTTCCCCAGAGAACTGTCCTAAGGGATCATGCCATCTCCTTGGGAGGCGATGCTTTACTGCGTTAACACTGTTTGGGGTATTTCAAAATGCACAGTGTGTGTTTAGAGACAGATGATCAGTTCAGTGCGCTGCAGAGGGTTCCAAATAACGCGTGCCGGTCCACGATACAAATGCTGCAGCTTCTCGGCTAACTGTGGGCTGTCCGATGGACCTGGGCTGCCGCTGGTCTGTTGGACCAGAGGCAAATGTAAGATTCAAAGCAGAGGGGGTGTGAGTGGCGTGCGCCTGCCCGTGTGCCCACGGGGTGACCCCACGTGCGGCCTGCACCGACTCTGCCACCCAACTTTGGCCTTCCAATGGAAACGTGGTCGCGGGCAAACTGCGGGTTTCCAGAGGCCGTGTCACATCTGCAAGCCTTCTATTTCCCTTCCACCTGCCCGCAACACGCAGCACCTAAACCGCCCGCAAAATCAGCGGCAGCAGCAAAGAACGACGCTGACGATCGCTGAGCCGCTGGTACCAAGTTGCGCGCCAGGCTGCGCCTTCCGTCAGCGCGGCTCTCGCAGCACCCCCGCTCTGCTCCGCGCCGTGCTGTGCCGTGGGCAGGGTGGCGGCCCGTGCGCGCCTCTCGCGGCGGCTGGGCAGCGGCCGCCCGCCTCCCGCATCCCCGCCCGCTCCCCCCGGCCCCGCCGCCTCCCTCCCTCCTTCCCTCCCTCTCCCTCCCGCCCCGCCCGCCCGGCGCGCACGGCCGCGGCGCGGGGACGCGGCCCCGGGCTCCCGCCCGCCCTCGCACGCACACACACACACACACACACACACTCACACACGCGCGCTCCCTCGGTGCCTGCTCCTTCCTCGCCCCCCGCCGCCTCCCCCGCCTCCTCCTCCTCCTTTCTCTGCAACGAGACGGAGAGAGGGAGCGAGGGGAACGGCGCTCGCAGGTATTTGTTTAGCGGCTCGGCGCTGCCGGATGGGCACCCCCGCCCCCCGCGCCCCTTCCCGCCGCCCCTCGCAGTTTGTTTACAAGTCGCAAAGTTGTAATTGAGGAGCCGCCAGGACACAGCTGGATGCTCGCTGCCGCCGCTGCTGCTCCCTCTCCTTTGTGTTAGGGACTGATGTGCAACTAATTAGCGGCGGGCAGGCTGCGCATCCGAGCCCCCCCAATAAAGAGCCCGGTAAGTGACTGCTTTGCTTTTTTCCCTCTTCCCCTCCTTCTCCGTGTTCTTTTTTTTTTTTTTTTTTTGGTGGGGGGGGCGGTGGGTTTTCTTTTTTATCTTTCTCATTTTGTGCTTTGTCGGCGGCTTTTTGTATCTTTTATTTTTTGCCGTCGTTCTTGTCCTCTGTGCTCGCTAAAGTACCCGAACGCCAGAGCCGGGCGAGAAAAGGCGCCGCGGCATTAATTTATTAATTAATCTGCCCCCGCCCCTCCTCCCGAATGTCAAATATGACCTCTGCTCCCCGGCTCCTGCACGCCAGACGTGCGGGAGTGAACATGCACGGCCACGGCCGCCTCCCGCCGGCGGTCCCCGGTGCGGGCTGCGGGCGCAGCCCCGGGCACGCGGCCTCTCGGTGCGTGATCGATGCGTGCCCGCCGCCGCCGGGGGCCCCGAGGCCGTGCGGCTCCGCTTGCCTCCCTCCCGGGGCAGCCTTTGTATTGCCGGCAGCACCCCGGGCTCGTCCCTTCCCCGCCTGGGGAGGACGCAGAGCGGCTCCCGGTCTCCTCCCGCCGTGCCCCAGCCCGGGGCGAGGCTTCTCGCTCAGGTTCGCGCTCCCTTCACTCGGATCTGTTGATATAAAGCCCGCTTTTCGGTGCCTCGGGAGAAGATGAAGTTGGTGCGCTCGGTAGGTTGGGCTCCGAACGGTTCATTAATCTAATTACGATCGTAATTACCGTAATTGATAACCATTTGGAACTGAACGCGGCGGCGTCTGGCAGCTAGACGCGGCCTCGCGGCGTGCCCGGAGCGAGCCCATGCCCGATGGCCACCCGTCGGAAAAGGTGCTGGAAATATCTGAGCCGCTCAGGTACGGCAGCTGGAAAACAAAGAGCCACTGTTCGGAAACGGAGGGCTTTTGAAGTTCTGCTGCTGTTTCGCCTCAGTTGGCGAAGGCTGCCGTAACGTGCCTTTCTCCCGCCTCTAAACCGACCCCCCCGGCAGCGGCCTGCGGGCGGCCGCCCTGACCCTGCGGCTCCCCGCAGACGGCCTCGGGGAGCCCTCCCTCTCCGCAGGGTGAGCCCCGGCTCCCGCAGCGCCCGCGGCCACGGCCCGCCTGCCCCAGCTCCTCTTGCTGCTGTCGGCTGTCGCCCCGCTGCCAGCTGTGCCGCGGCGCTAATGACCGCCGGGTGCAGAAGGACACGGCGGCAGCTGGCGGCTCCCCGCCTCCTCCTCCTCCTCTTCGGGGCTCTTTTTTATCCCCTCTCCTTTTTTTTTTTTTTTTTTTCCCCTCTTCTTTTTTTCCTTACGTTTTCTCCGCCGGGTGGGCAGCCCCGGTCCCGCGCTCGCCCGCGGACTTCGCCGGGACTTCCCCGCGCCCTCCCCTCGCTCCCGCCCCCCCTGGGAATGCACTTTGTGTCTTTCAGCTCCCGTGAGGATGCGGCAGGCCAGGCCGGCCGGCCGCTCGGCGTCGCCGGGGACGCGCCTCGCGTGGGACTGAGACCCCCCCCGACCCCCGCCCGCTCGCCGCCACCATGAACACCAACGTGTGCGTGGAGAGCGGCCCCAACCCCGAGGCGCCGGGGCTGCCCAAGGACAGCCACCTGCCCGAGGGGGCCCTCAACAGCCTTGTGGATTACAACTCGGAGATGGAGAGGTACCGCTCCTTCGCCACCTTCTACAAGACCAACGGCGGCGCCTTCCCGCAGGCGGCCAAGATCGCGCGCATCACCACCCCCATCTTCCCCAGCGCCGCCGCCGCCGCCGCCGCCCGCATCGGCATGTCCCCCTGGAACTGCGACACCGCCACCGCCGCCGCCGCCACCGCCATGCTCTGGGGCAGCGGCGGCGGCGGCGGCGGCGCGGCGGGCGGCGCGAGGAAGCCCTCCTCCTCCTCCTCCTCCGCCGCCGTCGCCGCCGCCTCCGCGGCCGCCGCCGCCTCCTCGCTGCACGCCGGCAGGGGCGGCATGCACCACCGGAGCGACTCGCAGCGCCTGGGCAAGCCCGGCTGCGCGCCGGCCGAGCAGCCCGCGCTGCCCATGGCCAACGGCAACTTCCTTTCCGGCCTGGCCCCCGAGCACTGCCGGCCGCTGGCGGGCGAGTGCATGAACAAGCTCAAGTGCGGCGCCGCCGAAGCCGACATCATGAACCTCCCCGAGCGCGTCGGCACCTTCTCGGCCATCCCGGCGCTGGGCGGCCTCTCGCTGCCGCCCGGGGTCATCGTCATGACGGCCCTGCACTCCCCCGCCGCGGCCTCGGCGGCCGTCACAGACAGCGCCTTCCAGATCGCCAACCTGGCGGACTGCCCGCAGAGCCACGCCTCGGCCGCCCCCGCCTCCGCCCTGGGCGCCGCCGCCGGCGCGGGGGGCGGCGGAGGAGGAGGCGGCGGCGGCGGCAGCGGGGGGGCCGGCGGAGGTGGCGGAGGCGGTGGCGGCGGAGGAGGAGGCGGCGGCGGCGGCAGCGGGGGGGCCGGCGGAGGTGGCGGAGGCGGTGGCGGCGGAGGAGGAGGCGGCGGGGCCGGGGCCGGGGCGGGCAACCCCGCCAAGAAGAAGCGGAAACGCTGCGGGGTGTGCGTGCCCTGCAAGCGGCTCATCAACTGTGGAGTCTGCAGCAGTTGCAGGAACCGCAAAACGGGACACCAGATCTGCAAATTTAGGAAATGTGAAGAGCTTAAGAAAAAACCTGGCACTTCGCTAGAGGTCAGAGGAGATGATTTCTTTTTCCCCAGCCTCCCGCCGTCCCTCCTCAACCCCCTGCCCCCGCCCCTGCAGTGCTTCTTGTCTAGCTTCAAGATGCAGCACCCCTTCTCCGAGGCCTCCTTCAGGCTCTGAGGGTGCCCCCGCCGCCGGCGCGGCCCCGCGCCCGCCGCCCCCGGTCCCCGCCCCGCCGCGCCCGGCCCCGGCCCCGCCGCCCCGCGGCCGCTCCCCTGCGGGTTGCGGGGTCGGAGGCCGCGGCCTGCCCGCCGCCCCGTAACGTGCATAGCCGAGCCGAGGTGCTGCTCGCCCGGCGCGCCCGCTGCGTGACCCAGCAGACTGGTGGCCGGCTGGTTTCGCTCTTTTTTTTTTTTTTTTCTTTCTTCTTTTTTCCTTTTTCTTTTCCTGGAGATCGTGGTCGCTTCAGGGCGGTTTTAGGGCCGGGGCGGTGGGGAAAGGAAGAGCTGGAGCGGAGCAGAGCCCCAGCAGAAGTCTGGGGAAGCGTTGGTTCATCCGTCTGGGGCCGGCTGGTGGCAGAGCCGGTGCTGTGACACGCGCCCATGTAATATGTTTTGCAGAGCAGCCCGCTCATGGCCTGGGGAACACGGTGGGGAAATAGCAGGGATATGCTGGGCCTGCATCCGTGCTTGTCTTTACACTGTGCCTCCGGACCTGACGATGTGCCCAGCGCTCCCGGCTGCGCAGACAGGGTCCCACGTTGGCAGAGGTTTCGGTGAACGTGCCGAGCCTGACAGACAATGGAAGGCAGAACACCCGCTGCATGGAGCGCGGCTGGGGCTCGTTGTCGGTAGGCAGGGGGACGAGGAGAGGGAAGCCCAGTAATCACCCTTAATCCCTTGTCATTATTAAAATTATAGCGTTGCTGGCGAGGCGCGCACATTGGATGTGTCTGGAGGTGTCGAGGATGATGGATTCAGTGCAGAGGAGCAGTGCACGTGGGGTGACATCGGGATCTGTAGTCGCAGAAATTAGCAGCTAAGTGAGACGTTGCTCCTTCCCCTGGTGCCCCAGCTCGGTGCAGGCAGGAGTGAGCCAGCCAGAGGGACTGGGGGAAAGCAGCAAGAGCCCGCTGGTCGGTCCTGCATTACATCAACGTGGGTAGCGGCGTTGGCACTACCATGGGACACTTGGGTCTGGAAGTGACATGTGGCTGATGGCGTTAACTCTTCTGTAGCCAGCCTCACCGCAGTCACTGATGAGAGGGAGTCACCGGTGAGAGGGACCTGCTCTCGCTGGAGTTTGCTCTGTAGCTCTGCATGCTCTTGGCTGTCGTTGCGCATGTGTGGTGGCCCAGCGTTGCTAACCCCACGCCCGGTACAGACTCCATGTGCGAGAAACCAGATAGGCTTAGCAGCTCGTGGCTTTCTCAGTAGCACACCTTGGCTGGTTTCATAGAAAGGTTGCAAGGAAGACACAGGGCTCTCTGATTGGGCTCACCAGGCCGGGTGCTGCTGGGCTGAATGTGATAAATTACAGCTTCTGAGGGCTCATCGACCTGTATGGAAAGTGAGATATCTTGGGAAATGTGCTAGCATGCTCACAGATCTTCCAGTAGGCTCATGTGCTTCCCCAGGTGCATCTTCAGAACTTCCTCACTCCTGGCGGAGGAGTTTGGCAGCCTTAAAGGCTGTTAACGTTAACCATCCATTAGAATTGTTTTAACCAGTGTGACTGAAAAACCATGGATTTACAAGCCTCTCGCGTGCTCTCGTGACCACCTGCCTTCACTTCTTCTCTTCCCTCCCTCTCCCCGCTGGCATTCCGTCAGCCACACAAACGCAGATCTTTGGTCCCACCTGTAGAGGTGTCAGCCGGCCATTGCCTCGTGCCACAAGTATGTCACAGAGCGTGGCGCCTTTACTTGCAGAAACAGCGGTAGGATCAGTAGGTGAGGAAGGTCCCAAGCGGAGCAGCCTTCCCCTTGAGGTTGTTTCTCGTTTCCCTTTCTTTCTTTTATTCTCTACAACAACATAATGGAGTGTGGCAGCATGGCCAGGGTGGGTGGGTGGGTGTCCCGGAGCGTCCCTAAGGTGCAAGAGTTGTGCTCGGCGTGGTTGCGAGTTGTGGAGATGGCTCGAGGTAGGGGCGGGACTGTGCTTAAAAACAAAATAAACGGAAAGCGAGAATAACAACAATAAACAGCAAACTGATTGATCCCACTGCAAGCATTTCTCTCGTTTTTCCTTTAAATTCGTTGTTCTTTGCGATACAACTCTCAAGGTTAGTACACCGAGTGGAAGACAGATTCACAATAATGTGTTCCAGCCCCCAACCCTTACATTTTTAATGGCGTGCTTCCCTCCCAGCATTTTTTTCAACACTTGACCTATTTTTTCCTATTTTTCTCGTACTGTTTTCACCCGCAAAGTGTCCCAACGCTCTAGTATTTTACATAGAATGTTATTATTACTAGGAGATTTTATGTACAGTAATAATAAATCTGTAAAACTCAGATTGACGTCACATTGCACACTGCCTACTTGTGTATGTATGTTCTGTCTTCATGCAGATTTACAGTTGGTTTAAAGAGACATAATCTTTATTCACCCACTGAGACTGCTTGTTTGCCTCGGATGGGCAGACTTGTCTCACTCCTCCTGCGAGCTAGGGAGATGGGGAGCCAGCTAGGGCTGTGCATCCCCCCTCTTGGGAGGAAGCCCTCCTGACCCTGCTGCCCCGTTGGTTAGTGATAGCAGAAGTGGGTGAAGGGCTGGCTTGCAGCTGGTGTGCACCGTTCAGCCCTGAGGTGAGATGGCTTCTGTCAAACAGGTGGTGCCTCTTGTTTTACTCATAGCAGCCTCACCAATTAGCAGCGTGCACTATTAAGGTTTGGGTATCAACCTGCAGTACCGACCTCCAGATACCAACCGGGAATGCCAGCCTCTGCATACCAACACAAAATACAACCTTCAAACCCGAGGCACCTCACCAAGCCACATCTGAAGGCAGCTTGGGATCCCTCACCTAGGTTAGGGTCGCAGCGACTGGTTTCGACGGAAGCAGCGCCCAACATGGTCACCTTAACCGCTTTGCTTTTGACCGCTGGGGATGCCATGTGGCACAAAGCCTCCAGCAGTGGGTTTTCCTTTTGGCCTGTGGAGGTGCCTGGGGATGGCGTGATGCAAAGCCTCCTGCACATCGTCATGGCTCAGTGAGGCCTGCTCTCTGCTGCTCAGAGCACTCACCGAACCTTTTGGCCTTCTGCTCTAGGACTGTGTCTTGTAAGGTGTCACATTGCTGTCAGTGGATACGTGGCACCGAGGGCCCTACGGAGTTGAGCTTGCACTTTGGCAGATTACCAAGCATGAAAAGCCTAGCACAAGGGATATCCTGAGATGGAGCTGGATGTAACCTGTTGCACTGCTTCATATTTTGTTGGTTTTCCTTTCTTCACGTGATGCCCACACAGCAAAGGAGCTGCCTAGCCACGTGACAGCAGCGTTCAATCCACGCGGTGTGGGAGCTGCTGTTTGATGCAGCACAGCAGCCTTTGGGCTTTGTAAAAAGGGGACGAAAGGCACGCTTCTTGTTCCAAGTGAAGCCTCTCCCACCGAAGGAAATTTCTTGGTGAAATTTGGTAACTGAACTGAATAGAACAGAAATTTGAAGTAATTCAGCAAAAAACAGTAGGCTGGTGAAAGGCTGAACAGCCTCCTTCATACAAGCCCTGCTTTCTGCGTGCATTGGAAACAGCTTGCTTTGAATCGTTGAACTGTGATTGTTTGCCAGGGAAATTGTCCATGTGGTGAGGGAGGTTAATGGCTGTGGCAGTCCTGTGCCCGATGGCACTGAGCAGCTCTCCGCACATTTTTCTTCTTACCAAGGCAGGCTGTGCCGTGGGGTTTCAGGACGCTGTGCCAGACTTTGGGCTTTGCCCAGTACTGCAACTGACTCATTTGTCTTCTTTTCCTTTTTTTTTTTGAAGTCAACATAATGAAATGGATGTGCATTGTTTAGGCTGGACAAGTTGCATGTGTCGTGAGAAATATGATAAATGAAGCCAAGAGTTTTTTTCTAGAGCTGCAATAAGCGTAATGAGTACTATTTTTTTTATTTATTTATTTTTCCCTCCAAACGGTTTGAGTCCCTTTGGAATTTGTGCACAGAAGCCAGTATGGATTGGAGCCCCATGTCAGCTACAGCACTTCTGGGAAATGTTACTCCAGCTGTGATTGTACAAAATGCTATGGGCCGTACACACCACACCCTGCTTGTAGGAGGAGACTTGTTTAAGCCAGTAGATAGGTGAGCACCATGTGACATACTGCTCGTTCGGGGTGGGGAATGGTAAGCAACAATTCAGAGCAAGACTCAATTTCTGTCTGCCTGTGCGTGTACGCTGACATCGCTTTGTGGGGTCACTTTCCGTGCATCTCTGTTTGCTGGGTTGACACCAAGCTCAGGGAAGGCTTGGCTTGCCTGGGGGATGGATCAGAATGTCAGAAAGCAGTCCCTGTTGAATAGCAACATCTTGGTATTGCGTTTTTGGTTTTAAAAGAAATGTGCTCTAGGCAGTTCAATAAAAGACAGTCATTAATTTCTGCACTCTGTGTCATGCATTCAATGCACAGCGATGGCTGAGAACAGGTGCTTTCCAAAGAGCCAAAAAGAAGCGTGTCAGTGAAAGGGAAGATTCCAGGTTTCTATCTCTGATTGTGCTTGCGATTTAAGGGTTTGGCTTGATGAATAAGACATTTCTAAGCAGGCAAACCTAGAATGTACACCCTAACGTCTCACCAAATACCGCATAATCCTTTTGATCACTGGCTGTGGTGGGAAGCAGCTGCTGATTGTGCAGGGAAAGGCTTATGTTAAGCTTTTCGAATGTACCCGAGTGAGTTAGGAGGAATGAAAAAGTAACTCGTGTCCCGGTAAGGAAGACCCTGGGACTTGACCTCTGTTGTTGACAATTCCCAAGGCGTCTACCACTTGTTTATAAACCGCCAGCAGACCTTGCTCTCTGAGGAGTACCACCAGGCCAAGGAAGTGTTTCTCTCCTGCTGTAGCATCTGCATTTTTTTTTGTAACTCACCTGCTCTGAAGGATTGCGCTGAACCACGATGTCTAGATGCATGCCGGTTCATTAGACACTTCTTTGCTGTTTGGGAGCCTGGCCTGCCCTGTCTGTCTTCTCTCTTCTTTTGGATACCCATATTGTGTTCCACAGTCATATCTTGTTCAGTCACATGCAAACACCTGTCCGGAATCACTCTGCGGTGTCATCTCGAGCCATCTCCTGTTTGAGCATCCTGTGCCTGTCGTTCTTTGTTGAGCTTTGTTGCACCATACTTCAGATGCGACAGCCATTTAATAATGTTGAAGCCTCAGCTCTGCAGGGGCTAAAAAGATCCCAGCAGGCTTGTTAACTTCTACTCTCAGACATTATAGGAAATATTTCCTCCTCACTGGAACTCCTAGGCATCTTCTTAATTAAGATCATAAAAATCCATGGCCAGGTTTGCATTAAGCCTTTTGAATTTTTTCGCAGCTTTCCAGAGTTTCCTCATATTTAAGCAGCCACCACAGTGCCAAGTGAAATATGGAAACTTAAATAAAGGCAGCCTGGGGGTTGTGCTGGATGCTGCATTCTTAGCGGGCTGCAGACTCATCAAACGCCTTTGCCCTTGGCACTGTGGAGTTTGATTCTTTCCCGTGCTCTGCTAGAGTTTATCCTCTTCTCAGTCTTGAAAGAGTGGGACGTTTTCAAGCTCAGTCCCTCTCCTGCCTCAGGACAGTGTTCCCTGTGATTCCAGGCTGCTCTGGCTGTGGCCTCTGCTGTGCTTCTGTGTGGGATCATTATTAGCTGGTGTCAGGCTTCCTTTGGCTAGGAGCTAATAATGGATTATTCAGCAGCTTAGCAAGTAGAGAAGCAGTGTTAGAATTTGAGGTGGAGGACGGAACCTAATAAACACTGGAAAATTAGGGGAAGTCCCAGGGAGTTCAGGATGCAGATGAGTGAACTCAAGCGAGGAGGAGAGGGCAGCTGCAGGGTGCTTGAGCAGGGAAGGACCCTGGACTGGCTCTGGGCTGGTGCTAATGAGCAAAGCCTCAAAGAAAGCATGCTGCTCCTCAGCTGGAGCGACTCAGACACTGCAGGGAGACGGATGGGGTTCTGAAGGAGCTCTGCTGCCAGGAAGGGCAGCTCGGCCGTGCTGAAAGTGACACTGAGACCTCCCATGGTACGGAGAAAGCAGCACGCAGCTGCTGCTGAGAGCAGGCGGCAATGCAGATACAGAGCTCACCTGTAGCTCTCTTCCCACAGCTTCAGCTCGTGATGGCCAAGGCTTCACACATCAGAAGAGGACCCTGAAAAGGGCAAGCAGGGCTTCCCGTGTCCCATCACTGATAGGGAAATCTGGTTTCTTTCATTCTTTTTCTAAAGTGAGTATAATTTATGGAGAGGATCTGTGTGCTGGGGTGAGCCATGTGGTATGGAAGGATTCTCATGATCCAAACAAGTTGTTCCAGAGCCAAGGACGCGATGAAAGCAAATGTACAGACAAGCTGACAAATGTGAAAGGAGGTGATGCTAGCAAATGAAGGGCTGAGAATGATGGTTTGTTGTACAAGTACTACTTGGGCTTGGAGGCTTCTTGGGTGGCATGTACTGTGCGTATCCTAGGGAAGCTGGAGTACACCAGGAGCATGTGAGCATGTGAACCCAAAGAATTTTCTCCATCATCACAGGGGAAATAACCGATGGCAGCTGTTGTTGTGTGCATCCGTCTTTCTGCACATGGGGACACTCGCTGTACACTGGCCTCAGCAAGTGCAGGCATGGCAGGGAGAAAGGAAGTTCATTCCTCTGCCTAGAAGCGCAGGGAGGGCAAAGCGTGATCACCGGGGTGCTTTCAAAGAGGTCAGGCATGGAAAAGGAGAGACAGTCACCAGATGTTGTCACATGCACAAACTACAGAATGAGTATTACCTGTCTGAACCAAAGGCTGCTGGTTTTAGGGCGAGTGGGAGAAGAGAAAATGTGCTTTGCAGGGTCACGGGTCTGGATAGGTGGCTGACATGAAGTGAGTGGGAGAGGACTTGATGGCAGGAGCACAGTTATGACATAAAAGGTGTTCCCTCTAAATCACCAACACATCTCAGCCTTAGAGGCAGGGATCGCCACTGACTGCTTGCTTGGAAGCTGATGTAGAATAAATTGGAGGTCAGTGACCAGCAGAGGTGATGGTGTCGTGAAAATAATCACTGAGATGAATCTTAATTGTCATGCTTGAAAATTTCAGAAGACATACCAAGGAATGAATGGAGCTCAGAGCCACGGACAGTCCTGAGAGGCTTTCCCCTCCAGTCAGGCATGGCAGCGACCTGCTGTACAGGGGTTTGCCTTTTCCCTCCAGCGGGGCAGCCTGCAGAGCTCGGCGGCTGCGAGAGCTGAGCCAGCACCTGCAGCAGGTCTCTGGAAATGCTCCTGACCCAGGTAGATTACTGAACAAAACATCTTTTTCTTCTGTTAAAAAAAAAAATTAAAAAAATTGCAGAGAAAGAAGCAAGGAAGCAGAGGCCAAGCATTTAATGGATGTATTTTTCACTGGCTCTTTTATCAACAGCATGTGTGAAATCCCGGAGGACAGAAGCAGTTAGCTAACCAATGAGGCATCGTAGCTGGCGCGAGGCTCCGTGCAGGAGGAAAAGATGCCGAAGGCAGAGCAGCTCTAGGGGAAGGAGATTGGAGTGCAGGCCTGGTGCTGGGAAATGTGCCTCCCTCTGCTTGTGGACCAGTCTGTGCGAGCATGCTGTGCCCCACAGCAGCCGCTTTGCTGGTGATAGAGATGTCAGAGTATGAGCACGGAGGCTGGCACCTCTGGGTGATGAACCGGTGGGGATTTCTCATTAACAGACTGAATGTTAACAAGAAGAATTCCGGTTTGTGAGCCTGCTTGGGAGGAGGATCAGTGAGAGGGGCTGATGGATTTGATTAGGAGGCAGTGTGTGAGGGGGGTCGGCAGAGGGCATGTCCCTGGCAGAAGGCGTGTTTCCTGCTGGTTGTGTCTGACAGAGGATGACCAGCAGAAGGTATCTGCTGGGTCTTAGGTGAAAGCAGGAGCTGAGCAGTGGTCTGGATGTTTCACTTGTAGTGTCTTTTGCATAGCAGTGCGTTGGGCTCTATGCTGTGGGACAGTAACGAGCCGGCATCCAAGAATTTCTGTACAAAACTTTCCTCAGCTTTCTACTGACTGGGCTCGTTGATGCTCATTCCCACTGCCAGGATGAGACCCCACGTGGCAGCTCCCCTGACCTGCTCAGCCCCAGCTTAGGCATAGCACTGCAGAGTCGCTGGCCGGTGCTGCCAGTGGTGCTCTGCGGGGATGGAGCTGGGCTAGGCTGTGTTCCTCATGGCTTCTGATCTCTGTTTGCCATCCGTTTTCCCCAGTGGTGTTACACTTCTTTTTCTTTATAGATCAAAAATTGAAATTGTTTACCTGTTCCCCAAACTTAATCTCGTATATAAAGCAAAAAAATGAATATATAAAATAAATTCTGGTGGGTGCTGCATATAAAGGAGAGATGCATTTGCTCGTTCTTTCTCCTGTGGAGAAACCCATTGCCCCAGGCTCACCCTACTGACTGGGCCAGGAGCTGCTGCGCACACTGAGCCCTGCAGCAGGACCCGGTGCTCCTGGGGTTATCTTGAGGAAGCTGCTGGGGAGGAGCTGGCTTCCTGAGGCATCGCCCCAGACAAGCTGCTTGTCTCACATTGCCACTTGCTGCGTCTCGTGGCAGAGCTTTGCTTTTCGCTTCATGCACTCGGCGGGGAAAGCCAAATGAGTTTCCTAACCCGGTGTGTGCTCAATCTGGTTTGTGTCAAATACGGTGCGGGAGATACGCAGTGCGAGTGGAAAAATAGCTGCCGGCAAGCAGATTCATGTCCTCCCAGAGCAAATAAAGCTGGCTTTTAAAATAAATGTTAAATCTCCTCCTCAGTTTGAAGAGAGCCAGGCCCACAGCTCAGCCGCAGCGAGAGGGATTTTAGCCTCGTTTAGAAACGAGCTCGCTGCCAGCGGTGTGACCCCATGCCTGTCCCTCTGCCCGGGGGGGCCACAGACTGGGGCAGCTCCTACCGCTTGGGCTCAGCGTTGGCAGCAGCTCTCCATTTGCAGGGGGGACGAGGCAGGGGATCCACACACCAGCTCTGTGCCCCGGAGCCTCCTCGCCTCAAGGCAAACATTCAAGGAGACTTTGTGCGGGCTGGATGCGAGTGCTGGGAGGTTTTCCCCAAAGTCATCGCTGTAGGTAATGTATATTTATGAGAGGAACAAAGCGGGCAGCGGTTGCTTCCTAAGGCTGCTCTCCTTTCCTGGTGGCTCTGCCTTTGAGCACGTGGTGTGGGGGAAGGCTGCTTCCCACCTGGGGCTGAGCTCACTGCTTTGGCTCTCTGCTCTTCTCAGGCAGTCTTGTGGACGTTGTGCTCTGTAGTCCATACTCACAAGTGTGTAAGAGATGTGTACAGTCACTAGCTTATGAGCAGCAGTGGTCAGTGTTTGCTCTTGGGCTGCTGATCGATCCAAATGGTGTTTCATGCAGGGACCATGACTTCTCAGTTGAACTTGTTGGTCGTCATGTAGCACTGGATTTCTCTCTCTGGTTTTGTGTATACGTATCTGTGTATTTATATGTATACATATTTGCATGCAAATGTGTAAATGTGTAACTGTCTATAAAAAAACCACACATCTGGGCCAGATTTCATGCTGTACATTCAGTAGCCTAACTGCCAACCTGCTGCTCCTGTGGAAGGGATTTCAAGCAGAGATGGTTCTCCAGGCTGAGATGCTCAAGTAGGGTTTTTAAGGCTGACTTTCCTAAGGTCTTTCTCCTCTGTGTGGCCAGCACCATTCCTGCTGCTGTAGGAAATATGGGAAAATCAACCAGTTTTAGTTGTGTTGCCATTGGGATTTTGGATACAGACAGGGCAAAGTTCCTTTCGTGCTGCCAGTTTCTGTGCTTGCATAGGTTCATAAACGCAGTTGTGTAGCCAGTATCTTGAACATAGCAGCAATATATTTCTCAAAGGGCCTCTGTTGAGCCAGATTGTTCTAGTCAGGACTCCCGGAGAGAAGTGCCACATCTGGCAAATAATTTGCTGTAGCCAGTGTGTGAGTTTGCTTCTGTGAGAGGAGATTTTTTGCTCTCGGATCAAACATCAAAGGGTTCTTACATAATGCAACATCTTTTAACATTGGTAAGGTATTAGGGCATCATCATGTAGCACTCTGATACATTTTAGTATTCTATTCTATTTCAGAATGCGGCTCACCTCTACCCAAGGGATTCTGTAGCCCTACTGAAAATAGTACTAAAAGTGATCTAGAGTAAACCCAAGGATTTGGGTGCACTCCAGACAACAGCATCCATAGCAGGAGTGGCCGACTCTCCTGATTCTCATCTGCTTGCAGAATCTTTCCAATGGCTGTGAGACTCATGGGCACTTCCAACAGGTTTTGTAGGTATAAAGTGGCCACGAGCTGGGGCTGAGGCTGGCCTGGGAAAGCAGGTAGGCCTGTGAGTAGCCCCTTGGAGTCCATTGGGTGGTCGATCACCCTGGATGTGGAGGGTGCTGATCTTTAATGAACAACTTTGATATAAAAACGAAGTGCTCAGCTGTCAGAATGAAGTCTCTGGTGATGGATACGCATATGTGATTTTCCTACTGGTGCTTAATTTCAGGGATTTTCCCAGTTCTGTCAATCCTGGTTGCCTTTTTCACCTTGTGAAACCCAGAATCTTCACATCTGAGCTGCACCTTCGACTTCTGCAGCAAAGTTATGTCCTGGTGAAAGCTGCCGAGAGAAAAACGCAATAGCAAGTGTTAAGCGGGAAGGTCGTTTGGCAGCAGGCTTGCGCAGGGATAAATCCTCCATCCTGCCGTGCTTTACAGCATTACGGCTTTCTGAGCATTCTCCTGGGAGCCAGGCTGCCGTTTGTCAGCATTTACACCAGTGCGAACGGCGACGGCTGCCTTCAGGAATGCTGATCAGCCCCCGGCCTGCTCCTTGCCTGATGCGTGGGGGAATCTGTCCTCACTGTCACTCAGGATAATGATACCCCGCTGGCAGAGCACGGGGCCACAGAGTGCCCTAATCTCCTCCAGAGCTGCCTTTCCCAGCTGGGATTCCCAAATTTAGTTGTGCCGGCCGTAGATGGAGGCTGCAATTGAGCTGAGCCACCGAGTGGGCTGCAGGGTCTTTTTTGTCTTGAAATAACCATGGCTTTTGCAGGGCTAGGCCCTAAGGGCCTCATCTCATAAGTCGAGTTTGCTTTAACTTGGGCCACCTACTCCCTTTTTAAAAGCTTTCTTGTTTATCATGGATGAAAAATTCACTCCCACATTGGGGGGGGGGGGGGGGTTAGCACAATGGATGTTTAATTGTAAATGTGTATCTGTAATTAGAACTTGACCTCCAGATGCAAAATTCCATACCTTGTGGTTTTTCAAAAACACACATCTTAAACCACAGAATTGCCCTTCAGAAATACTATTCCATGTATTTAAAGGTCTGAATGACCTTTTAATCAGACATTGCACCTTTCCTTCCAGCCGATATGACAGCGTCTGACAGTAACTCGACCTGATGTTTTGAGGAAATAAATAAAGGCCATCGCAGTCGCTACGCCTTTAAATCTGTCTAGCTAGCTGCGGTTTTTCGTGTTTAGGTAGATGGACCCATGGAGGAGCATTACGTTTAGTTTTCAGGCGAAGACAATATATCGAGTTCAATACATTTGCATGTCTGGCTGCTCTTTTGAGATCAATTTAGGCGTGTGATTGCTTTCTACCACTCTGAACTCGAGCCTTTCCTGCAGCCGACCTCCTTATGAATTATGAATCCACATCCCTGGCTGGAGCTCAGCAGCCATTTTACAGCCTGTGCCGACCTGGGGTTATCCTTGATGTTCCCAAGCAGCTGTTTGTGCTGCAGGTTGTGGTGGGGGCCAGCGGGGCTGGCTGCCAGTGATTCCTGCTTTGGAGCTGCTGTTCCAAGGAAATTCTTACCAATGGGGGCAAGTGTATCTGCAAACCAGCCCACTGACTGTGGGAGCTGGTGTTCAGGTGATCTGTGAAGTGCCAGCCCTCATGGAGAGGGACTGGGTGCTGGGTAGCGTGGGTTGGGCTGCTGATCCATGGCCACACAGGGTAGACATGGCAGTAGCACAGACCCTGCTCAGACAAGCTGGTATTTGTATACAAGGTCACCTATACCAGCAAGTCTTTGTGTCCCAAGGTTTTGCTTTTAGGGTAATCTCATGTGCTGCAATGCTGTCTCCCATCAGCGGTTCTGTATGTCAGTATTTAAAGTATGTTACACTTTAAAGCTGTGAAAGGAATTGGCCTGTGCTCAGATGCATGTGGGACACCCAAATGCAAGTGGGTACCATTCTGGGGGGACAGCAGGTGGGGGAAGCGGGGAGGGCAGCAGCCCTGAAGGCAAACTGCTTGATGTGAGGCCAGGGCCCAGCGCATGTGCAGAAGCAAACAGGTGGGCAGCCTGGGCAGCCCCCTAGGCCAGCCGGTGTTTCCTTTCCTCACACCAACTCGAGGATGTGCTTCAACTGAAATGTGGAATGAGGGGAGGTAGAGCAAGGGCTCTGCTATGCCGCCGTCCAAAGAAGTGCTCTTGCAAAAACATGTGCCTGACTGGCAAGCAACCCACCAAGCCTGCAGCTGACCGACCATCCCCTGCACCAAGATGCAGCTGGGCAAGGTTGTGTGGTTATTCCAAAAGCACCATCTGTTTTCCAGGGGTTGTTTCTGATACCAATGTTCACACGTCCATGACTACCTTGCTCAGCTAACTAAGGAGACTGCATGCTAGGGGTGTTACGTGCTGCCTAAGACGTGTCACGTGTGACCCTGTAATGGCGTGTGCTTGGAGAAGGGATGCTTCTATGAATTGTCAAACTGCGCGAGGCATCGTGCTGTTCCTAGATAACTGAGAGTATGCCTGAAATGTACAGGGAAAGAACAAAGAGAAGAAATCGAGTGTTGTAATGCCACAAAAGAAAGCTTAACTTGTTTTCTTGCTTTTTTTTTAGAGAACACCTGTTCCCAGCGCTGAAGCATTCCGATGGTTCTTTTAAGCAGTAGTGTATCTTATTTTCAAGGCAGTCCGAAGTGAATGGCAAGCTAAAGTCTTGTTTTAAGAAACTGCTTAGTCCACCATTGAAGAATATACTCAGATACTATTTTCATTTCTGTATAGGGGTTTCCTCAAAAGCAAAAGACAAAAATCTGTGAGCCTGGGGAATTGGCCGGCTTATTCACGTTCAGTACACTGATTCTTTCTTTGATGTAACTTAGCTATACTAGTGAAGTTGTTGTCTATTTTTAAAGTGGCTGTAAAAAAAAAAAACAAAAAACAAAAAAAACAAAAACAAAAAAAAAAAGTTTGGGTAAACCCCTGCTATAAAGTCATGTATCTTTGAAAAGTAACATATCTATACTTCATTTTCAAATATATGTGTTTCAGTACTGTAAACTGTACAGATAGCCGCTTGTATTTTGTGTGTTTAGACACAAGGAGACAATCATGTCTGAGCATCTATGGAGATTAATGGTTTGTACACAACGGTGTGGTTCTGCGAGTTAAATCCGGAGCAATAAATCCTAGCTTTAAATATTATTTTGCTAGTTGTTTAGCAGCAGCAGCAACAGCAGCACTGTTTTACCATGCATCCTTCCATAGAGACTTGATACCAAGTTTTGCGAGATAAAAAGATTGTGATGCATCTAGCAATTACCTTCCGTCGTGGTGTTGTAAGAGGGGAAAACATAAAATTTAAGATTAACACACTATATTAGAGTAGTGGTTAATGCACTTGCATTGCTTCCAAAGGAGCTTTTCATAGGGGTATCCATCCAAAAATGCTGTATGGTGTTTGATCCACTTTTCGCTGTGTTTCAAGGTGGAGTGCTCAGCCTATGTGGATGTGCGTAAAGTTTGTTCTAGGAAAACTAAGTGAGCATGAGCCCTTAGAATAAACAAGGACTTGGCTTCATTGCCCTCCATGTACGGGTTCTTACGTAAAGTTTTCAGTCAATGGAGTAAATGTTATGTGAAGTTGAATGCAATGTTTTTGGTCCAAGTGGAGCTCTTCACAGTTGGGTTTTGACCATTGGACCGGTTTGGGTCTCACTTGCAGTTGTATTTATTTGAGAACCTGAATATTTTTGCGGTGTAAAAATGAACTTAAAAAAAAAAGCTACAGTAACAAAGACCTCTTCTCCCTACATGGTCCTTGGTCCACTGATCTCGGCTTTGCTGAACCACTGCTCCCTTAGGCCCTCAGCAGAGTGCTCTGCTTATCTCCTTCCTGCTCTAGCTGCCTGGAGGAAATGGCTGGGAAAAAAAAGGAGGATCCTGAAACTTAGCGATACTTAATACTAGTTGACCATCACCTTTTGTTGCTCAGTATGACAAAGTCATACCACTCAGGAGTGAAAAGGCCATCCTGTCAAAGTAAGTGAATGCTGTTGTGCCACATACTCAATAAATTTATCGTTTTATACAAAATAAGACTACCAGTAGTTTCACAGAACAGGTGCTGGGCATGGAAATAACTGATCAGTGATGCACAGCCCACCAAAATCTTCTCTCATTTCAGCCATTTCTTCGTGAATGTGCTCAGTGTTTCAGCCTGTGGTCTCCAGTCAGCCTCATGAGGTGGCACATGTGGGATGGTGGGGAGCGCGGCAGTGTGGGGCCTGTGTGGGTGAGGGGATGCTGGCTTTGGCAGGGGAGGGGGCTCTTGGGAGCCAAGGTCCTCCGGGAGGAGCCTCCTGAGATCACCTGTGTGTGCTGGCAGGGCTGGGCTGGGCAGGGGTGGATCACTGTATCTGGAGGAGCATGGTTGAATGCAGGGTGGGCTCATGGGCCTACGTCTTTGCGTGCATGACTGTGGAAATTGAGTGTTACTCTCGAAGTGCTTCTGTCACAGTGCCGCTCCTTTTATTTATAAGAGGTCATCAGTTGGATAACCACACAATGAGCTTTACATCTGTTCTTATGTCGGCTGTGTATGGATTTCTTTTTGTGTTTGAGACTTTTTGGTTAGGGCCTCTGTTGTTGGCTGCTTGACCAACACAAGCTCTGTAAGGTCTTCTCTACCAAAACGCTGATTGATTTATCAACCGAAGCCTTATTTGCACATCTGGCTGGTAAGCTTGCCTTGCTTATTGGAAAATTGTGATTGCTCTTAAAAGAAGTAGAGACAAGATTAAATTCAGGCTACATTAGGTGTACAAAGAATATTCCTAGCGATGTACTTACTGTCTAATACCCTAATGTTGCATGTCTTGATGTGCTTTCTTTTTTTTTTGTTTTGTTGTTTTGTTTTAAGGAACTGATGGATCTGTATATTGTAATTGTGGTGTTTTACATGTCAATTCAAAATTGTTAAAAAACCAAACAAGCAAACATGTTAATTACTGAAAACAAACAAGAGTTGATTTTTCTTAGGTTTCCCCATGTGGCTTTCATTTTGGATATTGTTCCTTTACACCATCACATTTTTAGATTTGGGGAAAACAGTATTTCTGAGATGTAGTATGCATAGAGTGTTTTGGTTAGGGATGTTTGAAGAAGGAAATCCCTTTGCTGGCCTTCCCCCTCCCCTGCTGTATACATATTTGTAAAATGGATTTTTTTTCAAGTTCTAATGACCTAATCTGTGCTTTTCTCAAAGTTCAAAAATATTTTCCTGTATGAACATTTGTATTCCTTTATGTCTTTCATTCACACAGTGCAAAAAAAGTTAGAAGTTGTAAAAGAAAAGCAGAACACAATTTTGCAGTCTTGTAGGTATGAACACTAAGCCTAATGGAAGCATTGTTGGCATACCCCAGATAAATGTAGGAAAAATGGTAAGGCTGAACGGGAGGCACACAAACCCATTCTGTAAATTAATAACAGACCCCCCCTAAGAGGGGAAATGCTCTCTTTTGTGCAGAACCCCTGGTATGTAAGTCATGCAATTAATGTTAAAGCATATCAAGTCTTTAAATGGGCTATATCTGTAATCAAATAATGAAGAAAGAAAGTAGTTAAATGAACATACCATTCAGGGTCGAATACACTCAGCAAAAAGCAGTAGTGGGTCTTTGATCATGGTTAGATGCATAGTGATATCAAACAGTGGGTTCTCATGTAACAGCTAAATGTTTCAGATTTTGTTTTTATTAAATTTGGCAGTTTCACGCTGAGCTCTACTGTATTCTTAGTGAATAAAAGACAGCTCCTATGTTAGAAAGTACTCCATTTTCACAATTGCAGGGAACTAGGAGGTTTTTTTTCAGAAACACGAGCCACAGAAATGTACTCCTTTCACAGTGTTCTCCTATTTCTGAACTGTGCAGTTATCTATTAAATTTTCTAATAGATATTTGTGTAAGGTGTATGTATGCTTGTGCAATTATGGAAAAAAAACAGTTTTGGAAAACAGTGTATTTATGAAAAAAAAATCACTTATGGGGCATGTACAAAACTGTATAAAAACATTCAATTTGCCCAGTAAAGTTGTTTTTGTGATATTTCTGTGTTGTTGAATAAAGGACTTTAGTATTCAAAATATCTCTCTTTTTCCATAAACAGGTTTTGTTTGTGGGATCTTAAGCAATGAAAACCTCTTTAAAAAAAGAATCCTCAAAATGATGAAGAGGGTCCAAAAGCTGACCTCAATCACGCGTTTGGGAATGAATGCTTATGAAGTGACGGTACAATAGCTACACAACTAATTCCTTCTCAATTGGCCGTTGATGGAAACCCCATAAGTTGCGTATCTGCAGGTGATGTTGTGCTCTGAATTGTTTAAAAGAGCAGAAAAAAAAAATACCACCTTTGTAAGACTAGGAGTGTGATATTGAGATGTGGAGACCATGAGAAGTGGAGTTAGAAGGAAGACAGATTGCAGAAAAGCTTTCAGCCCTTCGGTGCAGACCTCTGTTGTATAATGGAGGTGGACTGGTAGGAGTGATGCAACGAGTTAGCAGTTAGTTTCATAGGGAAGAGCGTATGATGGTGAAATCTCATCTGTAACTCTTGGAGCAGTCCGTAGACCTGAGGGTGGGTTGTCACGTCAATACTGGAGCACTTGGGATTGCAAGCGTGGCTTGTGTGAGAATGACAGCAATATCTTTCTCTTTGTTTTTCTGCTTCTCTGTTTGAAGTTCTGCTCTTTGCCTGCTATACCTAGGAAACAGTTTCTTGTTTCCATTTTCTTCCTTTGTGCTACAGACAGGCACTAACATCAAGCCTGATAGGTGGGAGAGCAAGTGGCTGAGCAGGTGGCACGTCCCCTGATTGTCATGAAGCTTGGAAAGTCATTGCTCTGCCATTACGCCTCACATGAATGTAACGTCAGCTCAGTGTGCCAGTGCTGGTCTGTGAGAGGGGTGGAAAGAAGAGGTAGGTTCCTTGGGCTGCGAGGTTCCTTTGATGCCAGCTGATTTTCTGGGGAGCCTGGGTGTATCCTTTTGGTTTTTAAAGAAAGCGACAAAACCAAAAGGAACAGAGGTGGATTTTCCCTTGATCCCATCTTCTCTCATCAAAATCCGTAAGGATATATACTCTTGAGAGACCTAGACCGCTCATTAGACAGCACCAGTAGTGAGCCTTGAGTTGTTTGAAGAGGAGGAGGAAAAGGGCTGCCAAGTTGCTCAGGCACAATCAGTGATCCCTCTGGATTAGGTACAGAATTCACAGGGAGGAAATGTGCTAATTTCATGAGATGGTCGATTTGGAAGCAGGAAAAGGTCTCTGAGTTCCTATTCCTTTAATGCTTTCTCTTTCAACTTTCTTTCCCCCGGAGTATTGTTTTATACTAGTCTGAATGAAAAATATCCCTCAGCTCCAGAGAAAAACTCACCCCAGATATGAACCCTGCAGTTTAAAACTACCTCTAGCTTTTTATAGCTTTTGTTTTTAATTAAAAAAAAATCTTTAAAAAAAAAAACCAAACCAACAAACCCAAACAACAAGCAGGTAATTCTTCAAAGCCAAAACTGACAAACTCATTAGTGAAGCTATTAAGAGGAAGGAAAATATCCTTTTGCGAGAAGCTGGATTCTTCTAGGCTGTGCTGGACTCAATTTGTTTTTGCCACTAGCCATTTCAACTCTCTCTGGTATTTCTCCAAGGAACAAGTCTGAAATTATGAATGGCCTACCGGTACAAGGCAACATGCTTTCTGGGAGATCCAGTCCTCCCTGGATTCCCATGGGCTTTGCTAGAAAACTTGTGAAATTGGAGGAAATTGCTGTAAGGATTTACTTGGCCGCCAGCATGCAGTGGGCATGGGTATATGCCCCTAAAATCTAAGGAACACATCATCTCAGTAGGAAATACAATGAAGTTTGAGACCACTGGACCTATCTGAGGAAGGAAAGGTGAATTCAGCGTGAGCTTAGCTATCAGAATCTCTTCCCACCATTGCCTTGATTCTCTTTGCTGTTTGGCTTTTAGGATAGATGCTCTTGGCTGGGTAATGGGGACCTGCAGAATGGCAGTTTTGCCTTAGATAGTGAGAGTGAAGGAAATACGTATAGTAATCTTGTAAGAAAAAAAGTCTGTGCCGCCTAAAGAAGCTGTAATGTTCAGGAAGTGAGGGCTTCCATTGTTCTTCTAAGTTTCAAACTACGTGAAAAGGTTGTCGTATTATTCAGTAAGCCAGAATAGTTTGTAATACTACTGCCCATTCCCTGAAAAGGGGTTTTTAGACATGAACCCCAATGGGTTACTGGGCTTTGAAGGTAGTTCTTAGTCTCAGCTGAGTGCCCCATGAGAAGATCCCATAACTGGGGGTTCATAAGCCTGTGTAAGCCACCTTTGCCTTGCTCAGTGCAAGATCTTTGCTATAAAGAAATCAGAATCCTTGTGGGCAGATTGTCAGATGTTGCCATGTCAAACTGAGCCCAGACTAATTATTCAGAGTGGTTTCCCCAGCTCTGTTTATAATGTGTATAAGTATCCTCCAGCTGAGAAGAAAACACCTTTCTTCCCTTACTCCTCTACATCTGCCCTTGTTACAGAGTTAATAGCAATAGCCATCTGCACTTCTTCAGGCAAAATAAATAAATTGGAAGAAATAGAGGACTGGTTTGCTAGACTTTTTTCTTTGAGAGAAGGGAGAAAAGAGCTAGCCTGGGTCAGAATCTCCTGTTGCTGGCCCACCTCTCCTAATGTGGGTGCTCTCCTACATAGCCTGTGATTGCCTTTGGCAATATGACGCAGCCCTAAAGAAGACCAGCATTAGGGTAAACATGATCTGGGAGATGGGCAAACCTCCAGATCCTTCTGATTGCAGTGAGGGTACTGGGGGGCTTGTAGGCCGAAAGAAGGCTTGCACATCAGGGTGGTGCCTAGAACAACTCAGCCCATGTGTCTTGCAGGATTTCTCCTGTTTGGCTGGGTGTCTGAGCCACCAGCCTCTGTGAGAAGTGTGCTTTGTCTCTTATGTGCCTGCGTGTTGATGCTCATGCCTAGGGCTGGATAGCTCATTTGGCCAGCTGATGTGTTGGCTGAGGATGTGTGATTTAATGCAAAACCGAACAACTGGCTTTCAAGCCGGCTTTGGACAATTAGTAGGGTAAATAGCCTGGTCTAAAGAGATCTGCCACCCAGATTAGGAGCTGTGAACCTAATTATTGCTTTCTGATACTCTCCTCCAACTTGTTTTGCCTTTTTGATCTGATTGTTTGCATTCCTAGACCTGATTTGCCTTTTTGATGCAATGCCATGTGACCTGCTGATTAATTTTTGTGAGCAACATAACCTCCAACCTATGGCTGACTCGCTATGTTTTTATGCTGTGCTCCATAAACATTCATTCATTTCTTATGATTACTGTGTGGAAAAAGACTTTTGCGGGCTAATAAACTTGGATTTGAACTGGATAAAGGGTTTCCTTGTGTTGATTCTTTCCTGTTGGTGAGAAAAAGAAAGAATGGAGAAAGGGAGGTACGGTCTTTGAGTTGACATAACTGCAGTTCTCCCCACAGATGCTCTCCTCAGCAGGCATGGCAATACCAGCAGCAGCACCTCGAGTTCATGTTGCAGTAAGGAATGCTCCCTGCTTGAACTCAACCAAACTTTCAGAGCTGAGGGCTGGCGGAGAGGGGGAAGGGAAGCAGGGCTGCTCTAATTGCTCGCTGCGGCGTCTCCTCTCCGTAGCCCTGCTTTCTACATCGTGCTGACACGCGCAGAGCAGCCTCCAGCTGAGACCAATTAAGCAGCGCGTTCACCGCCGCTACTCCTCGCCTGCCCGAGCTGGGCGATGCTCACGGCTGCTTGCATGTCGGCAGGCAACCCCTCAGCGTGCGGGGGTCTGGGTAGCTTCCTCGCATGTTCCTGGGGCCCGACGCGCCCCAGGCGGCGACACGTGGCGAACATCTGGTCCTCAGCCTCAGCCGGCTGGAAAATGCTGCTGGCGTTTTACTGAAATGAATTCTCACGTTGCAGCTGTTCGCTGTGTCCCCTGGGAGATGCGTGAGCTGGCAGCGGCTGGTAACCTGCTGAACGGTCCCTTCGAGGGGCTGCCTGGGGTGGGACATCACTTCTGCAGGCTGGAAGCAGGTGGCTGGATGCCTGCACGTGGCTACACGCCATCCACCGACGTGAAGGATTCCTCTGCCTACGTCAGTCTGATGCGCGGTATGAACATGCACAAAAACTGTGTTGTTAGGGTGGCTCAGGCCACCACCACAGGCCGATGGGGTGCGCATGATCTTGATGTTGCCAAAGGAACTGGGCAGCAGCAGGGAGGTCAGGCTGAGCTGTGCGACTGAGTGAGACGGGTCCTAGCCAGGCACCCTTTTGGGCACCAGAATCCCTACTTCTGCTGGTAAGGGTGACTTTGCAGGGGAAGCAATCCCTCCTGGTGCTTAACCACCCACCATGCTTCCATTGCAGCCTCAAGCGAATTTCTAACAAGTCAGTTTAACGGAGCTTCCCTTAGCAGCATGGCTGTAGGATGCCTGCCGTCGCTGCCCACCTTAGAAAAGATCATTATTCCTGGAAAAGAGGTTTTCTATTCAAGTGCTGATATTACCTATATTGCACGTGAGTATTGCAGGATGGATACGTGGTTGGTGCTCACTCCTTCCTCCAGGAGTTCATCCAAGTCGCTGCATTTCAGGTGCTGGAAGCAACTGGGGTAGGAGTAATGTGCCGGCTGGGGAGTTGTGCAGCAGCCAGCGGAGGGTGACACCCGTGATAGAAAGGGACATTCATTTGCCTTCAGGATGGAAAGGATGTGACACCTCTTGTCAAGTCCCATCTTTGCAGATTTGGGATGTGAGTCAGCAAGGCAGAGGTCATGGTAAAAGGTCGGGCAGCTGCAGCACTTTGCATGCCCAGGCCTTTGCCCCAGTGCTACGATGGCGCAAGCACTGGACATAAGAACAAGCATGGTGAGCAGTTGTTGCAGCACTTGTGCAGTTCTGTTCCCTTAGCTGCAGAGGTTCTGCTCCCATTTTGTACCTCGGTGAGATTTTGCACCACGAGAGTTACTCAAAAGACCATACAACATGTCATGAATCCTTCTCCACAGCTTGCCTGTGCCACGAGCTCCACACGGGTTTTCAGCATGCATTGGACTGGATTTGGAGACCTCTCTGAGAGCGGTAGGAGATGAGCATCTCTGAGGTATTGTTACTGGGATGGATTTTAGAAATGGATGGAAAATAGGGGCTCAGGTCTGTTTGAGTGGTTGTCTGCAGTGTTTGAAGCAACGCCGGCTAACTAAGGCTGGCCATGAGCTGTGCTCCGTAGAGGACTGGAACCTGCTGCTCTGCTACAGGCATAATTGAGGCAGGGCAGAGAAAGCAAGCTTGTTCCTTGTGGAACTGGCCACTCAGGTACCTCAGAGCTTCAGGCAGGAGAGTAGATGGACCAGGAAGAGATGAGTGAAGGACTCCATTCCTGGGAGATGACTTGTGCTGCCCATAGCCCCACTCTGGGGGTCGAGGCCACATCCAGGTCTCGTTCCCAGCCCTGCCCCTGCTCTGCCTGCCTGCAGTCCCACCCTGGAAGCTGCTCGCTTCCAGTGCTCATGGAAACACAGAACCTGCTGCCTGCCGGGACCTGCTCAGCTCCTCTTTTCCCATCAGTAAATGCACGCAACCAGCACTTCGCGCCATTACACCTCCTTAGAGATGCAGAAAACACATGGGCTGTTTGTTTTCACATCTACCTACCTAATTGATGGGTTGAGAAAGGGGAGGCGGGAAGGGAACTTCAGCCCTATTAAACGGTGGGGAATTGCATGCAGTAGATGAGGAGTGTTTGTACTGCAAACACCACCAGGAGCTGAGGCAGCCACCAGCCAAGCTCTCGGCATCCGGGACACAGCCGTGGCGGTGCTCGAGCCCTTAGTAAATGTCTGCATTTTCCGGGTGCAGGGGATAGTCAATGCAAGCAGGGTGCCCAGGAGGGGTTCAGGCTGGAGGCGGCTGCCTTGCTTCTCAGCAGGGCTGTGCTCCAGAGAGAGGGAGGAAGAAAAATGCTGGGCTATGCGGCAGGTCTGTGACCTGCAGCACGATGAGCGTCACGGGGTGGCGGGGCTCAGGGTGGCCAAGGAGTGATGGCTCCCACTCGTCATTGCCAGTGCAGGGCTTGGCTCAGCCCGATGGTGTGTTGAGCTGCTTGTCTCTCCCCTATTAAAAATGATAATCAAAAAAAGGCGAGAGCCAGAGGTCCTTGAGCGAGTTATCGCTTTCCCGCACTGTGCGTCTGTGTGCTGAGCTGAGACGGCTTCCCCTGTGCGCCGAGCTGGAAACAAAGGGGGAGTGGGAGCACCACCCGGCAGGGAAGGGCAGGGGGCCCGATGCTGCTCTGCAATCAGAGATCAATAGGCCCCCCTCAAAGAATGTCAAGCGATTGCTCAGGCAGCACCAGTCCAAAATGGAGAGCAGTGCTGTGGTGGGCTGCTGCCTCCATAGGAAGATGGGTGCATGCTGCGGTGACACTGCTGCTGTGGGGCGGTGAGGCTGTGGGTCCTCCTGCCCACAGTCTGAGCAGTTTTCTGTTGGTAATAAAAAAAAAAACAAAAAAACAAAAAAAACAACCACGCCGTTCCCCAGGAACTCAGCCATTAGCATACTCGCCCTAATACTTTAATCCCCATCATTGTTTATAATCAGGCTGCACGCAAGGTTACGCACAGCGCCGGCTGATTTATGAATATATATATTTTTCTGTTTTAATTGAAACGGCAACATTTAGGTTCCACCTTAACAGTGCACCTTAAAAGATTATCTCGGTTATTTCACAGGCACCGAGCCGGCACTAATAGTCCAAGGCAGATATTGAAAAGCAGCACAGGGCCAGGCAGATCTATTAGAAATTCCCATCCACGCGCCTCATACATATTGATTTCTGACACCAAGCAGCAGTGAAAGCCCCCGTGGGAATAATATATTTAGCAGGGTTCGCTGCGAGGAGGTCACAGAGTGCATACAGATTAGCTACAGAGGACCGAGGCACTAGTGTTGGAGCCAAATGCTAGATTTTATATCATTTTAATCTGAACTTTTATAATCCTTTTAGTTCTTCTTTCTCTGGCTGGCAGAGGGAAGGCTCCTCCGCATGGATCACGCATCTTTTTCCCAGCCCCCCCTTTATTCCTCCCATAAAAGTGCAAATGCTGTTGTAATGGGGAGGAAGGCACCCTTAGCATAAGCAGAAAGAGGCACCAGTAGATTTGGGTTTTATACATGGTGCGTGTGCATGTATATATCCATACTGATACATATAGGTATGCATGTGAACGGGTATCGTAATGGTCATTCCAGCTGGAGAGATCTTTATTGGAAGATTTCCTTTCACGGGTTGTGTGTGTGTAAATCCCAGGCTCCAGCTTTAATGTGCAGGCATAAAGGGCTGGCAAAGACCCTCTTTTATTTTATTTTTATCCAAGAGCTTAATTGAGCAGAAGTCGCAGTTGTGCTGTTGAGCCTCGGAAAGCGACGACAGTGACAAAAAATACCTAAACAGCTTTAATTACCTTTCTGCGTATGCTGATGGGGAGGAAATGATGCCTGCTCGTTATGCGGTGAGGTGTTGTGACGGATCAGATGGAGGTGTCAGGAGGGAGCCAAGCAGGCACTTGGGAGGCTGGAGCCATGCCAGCAGTGCGGAGGGGAAGCTTGGGGTTGACACACTTTGACACCAGAGTGAAATGCACTCTGACAACAAAGGAAACCGGGAGGTTTCAGCAAAACAGACACAAAAGCTTACTGGCGTCTTCGGGGCGACAGAAACACGGTGACTTCCATTTCTCGCTTTTTTTTTCCTTAGGAAAAGGGCCCTGCTATCGCTCTGCAATTAAAACCACCATGAGGACCCCCGCCTGTTGTGGGGTCAGCTCCTCCTCTCTAGGATACATACAGCATCCTCCCTACCTAGGAAAATAAAACTCATTTTAGGTTTGTTTTCTACTTTGCAAAATCAACTGAAACATCTTTCTGTTCTCTCTCAAGCTATCAAGGTGCTTGATGTGTTATGAGAGGCTGCAGTAATTTTCTTTTTCCTTCCTTCTGCAGCTGTCTGGATGCTCGTTTCTCTGCTTTATGTGGGTGGAGACCAGTGTGCTGCCTTGCAAAACCCCTGTGCATCACATCTGCACTTGCCATGGACACTGAGATGCAACCTTGTGGGCAGTGGGTGCTCCCAGTTCCCAGAGTGTCACGCTGTAATTAGGCATCTACTGTCAAAGTGATCCAGCTATGGTCAGGTCCCTAGAGGACCACGAGGGTCATTCTCTGGACCCTAAGGTTATGAACCCAGGGCTGCTTTCCTTAGGCTCTTGAATAACTGCCACCTTGGTCTTGCTCTGTGAGACAATTTATGGTTTCACTGACTGCATTCAGCCATGTGTCACTGATTTGGGGCAGTCCCTGTCAGCCCCATGCCCTCTCCCCAGAGGGCACTTAAGCTTGTGGCACACGATGATGTACCTAAGCTGAGTGGTGTCAGGGCTGCTTTGGTTTCTTGCTGTACTCCTGGCAGCACAAGCAGGTCCTCACCGGGGCGGAAAAACCATTTTTCCATCTCTTGCTGCTGCTGCTTAGTTTGTGATGCAAAAAGGCTTTAGTATTTCCACTGCAGATTTGGTAAGCCAAAAACCCAGAGTGACGCTGTCACAGCACACCATGGCATAAACAAACAGCTGGCCAGGTATCTAAGAAACACAGAGATAAAGGTGGGTTTGCCTTCCAGAAAAAAAAAAAAAAAAAAAAAGTAGGAAATGCCATGAGATGATTGAAATTCTTTTTAAATCAATACCTTCTATGATATGCCATCAAATTTAACATTTCTTAGAAGTTGTGCCTGGCCGAGCCTAGTGCTGGTATTTTGCAGAAGAGGTCGGCAGGAGCTGTGCCTGCCCAGGCCTTCTCCATCTGGAAAATGCCACACCTGTGTTAGACCTGCCCTGCTGCTGAGGGAGCTCAGCCTAGTGGCTACCCAGAGCTTACTCCCATCAGCAAAATCTGTCCCTTGAGCTGGAACCCAGCCCTCAGACGTGGCAGAGGTGTTGGCAAGGGCCTCGTGTGTCTAATTCAATGTTTAAAAGGCTTTAATTGTATTTGTCAATATAAACAATTGGGTTTTATCCTGTTTTTTGACTGCTGGATGCTTCGAATCAAATTACGGCTGAAAAATCACCTTCACTGACCTTAAAAAACTAGTGGGAAGGGGGCACGATGCAAAAGCATTTAGGAACGGGGGCCTTCACAGCAACCGCAGCTTGGCCTGTCTAAGTAAGGACACAACGGAAAGCCATGGATAAGTTTATATGTCACCTCAGGTACCTGGCTACCCTGTTTTGTTTGCCGAGTCCCACGTGCCAGCATCAGTCTGCCTGTTTGCTGCGCAGACAAGGTTTCTGCTGACAAGCTGGGACCTGCTCCACTCAGATTTCGTCTTTTTTTGTTTGTTCGCATTTGGAGATCTCCATCGAAGTGGCAAACAGTCACAGCGTGCTGAGGTGAGGTCACTGCTGGCCCCTGGCCAGTCTCTGCTGCACGGGTGCCCCCACTCCTACTCCTGAAGGAAGGGCTTTGCTCACTCCTGAGCTATGGTTGTCAAATTCTCACTTTTTCCTGCCATGCTGAGGATTGAAACCCGTCGGAAGGCTCCCTCAGTACGTTTGGAAAGGTGCTGCTTGACGGGAGGCCGTCTGGGCAGCATGGGTGAGGAGCTGGGGCCGGGGCAGCGCTGAGGCCTACGAGCGGTGGGACAGCTGAGGGCATGCAGGAGGCTGGGCAGCCTGGTGGGGCAGGGGTCTTGTCCCAGCGAGGCAGGAGACGATAAGTTCCTCTTTTTATCTTTTCTGATGTGGTAGCAGTCTGATGGCTGCCTCCCTGACCATGCCTTTCGGTGAGTGGTTTTTGCTAAGATGGACAAAGCTTCCCTGACGCTTGTATGAAGGTGACACTTATTTCCTATCCGGCACAGCCATTAATCTCAGATACAAACGGCCTGAGCGTTTCTGGCATCTAGATAGGATCTTCTAAGAACCACCTTCTTAACAGATGCTTTTAAAATTGGTGGGGACAGTCAATGTTATCTAACAGAACCAGCCTAGTCGTAGCTCCCCACAAGCATATTCCAGTCTTTCAGGAGCGTGGTTTGTGTGGGAGTTCCCTGGGATTTTTTTTTCTCCCATTCTTCATTTTTGTAGCGCAGACCTCAGCACTGCTCGAATCATTTCCCAATTAAAGGGTTTTTTTTTAATTATTATTATTTATTGTTATGAAATGCTCTCCACTTTGGATTTCTCCCTCTTCAAGAGGGAGTCCCTGACGGACGTCATTAAAATCCCCCAAACTGAGTGTCGGTGCACAGGGATGTGACGAGCTGTGTTTCTGTCACCGTGGGGCAGATGGGGCTCCCCACACACCCCTGCTCCTCCGCCTGTGGTGTTGGAAGGGCTGCACCAGGGCCAGATTCACATCTGGCTTACGATTCAAAATCTCAACGCGCACGCCAGCTCCCTGCTGTTTATACAGCTGGGTTTTAACTCATGAAGCTTGTACTGGGCTTTGGTCTCATCATGTGGTAAAAAGCTGAGACTTGCTGGTATTTCTTTTGGCACACAACCCCACAGGCTTGGGTGTCTGAAACTGAGCAGTGCCAGTACTAAAGGAATACCCTGTCCAGTCGAGGATCCCACCCCTTGTGGTTTCAAAACACCATGCTTTTTCGTATCTACATGTATGTATTTGTCATATATTTCTATTTTTACATACATCATTGTATTTCTACGTGAAAATACACATACATATTAATTTTATTAAGCAGTTCTACTAGAGGAAAAGGAAACATCTTGTTCCAATGCAGATATGCACGTCATCTTCTTTGTATCAACAACTCTAATCTGTAGGCATTTTCAGCTCAGACTTGGGAAAGTAATGAGAAATGGTGAAGGTTAACAGCTGAAGAGTTAACCCTGCTTCTGTCAGAGGGGGAATGCAATATGACGTAACCTGTCCAAGGTGGCTTTGAGTGTGCTAGAAAGAGGTGTTTGAGTCAGCAAGTAAAGAAAAGAAGCAGATGTTACCATCAGGAAATACTGTGTTTAAAATGTGAAGCTAATATAACATTATGTGGTTTCTGAACTAAGCTATTTGGTAGGTGAAACCCTATGGGAAGCAGGGCTGGGGGAAAAGGAAGATCAGGTAAGTTAACATTTCTTTTGAATAAATGATCTTGAAATCCAAGTACAAGCCACTCTACCAAGAGAGGGCAGATGGAAAATGTTGTAACAGACCAAGTAAACATAAAGTGGATGTATTCAGATGCATACAGTAGTCAGTGAGTAGAAAAGAAATAGCGTGGAGCTTCAGGGGCAAAATGAGAATGCCCAAGACATGAAATGAGATGCGATGTGTAAGGGACATAAAGAAAAATATATATTCCACAGCTACCTTATAAAGGAATTGTGGTGGCCCACGGTTAAATGAGGTGGGAAAGTTAGCAATAGGTGATGCCACAAAGGCAAAAGCACCCTGTATCATTTTCATTTTGCTTCAGCCTTAGCCATGTCACCACCAGTGAACAATTTTTGGGTGATGGTATTCGTCTCAGCAAACAGGAGGTCAAATTTAGGGTGGAGGAAGATGATGGCGGGATATTTTCCATTAGGCTGGATGTGAGAGAGCTCACAGAAGGAGTCATTTAGCTGTTGGCAAGGTGACGTTGTTGGGGACTTGTGGCAAGGAGGGGAGGCTCCTGTATTCTGGGAGAGGATGAGGAAAGTGCCTGTCTTTGGAAAAAGGCAAACCAGGGAGCCAAGGAGCTACAGAACAGTCAGTCTACTTAGCACATGGAAAAATGCTGGAAGAAATAATCAAACAAATTATTTATGAGCCTCCAGAATATAGTGCAGAGATAAGTAACAGCCAACAGGGATTTGTCAGGAACAAATCATGTCAAACTCACCTTATTTCCTCCTATGACAGGGCAATAAGCCTTGTGGAGAGGCAATGAATATCATATATCTTCGCTTAGGGAGGCTTCTGGTGCTATCTCACACAGCACTCTCCTAAGGATGATAGGGAGCGGTGGCTTTCAGTAGGCTATGGCACGGGCAGAGGATCATCCCACCAGCTGTCACCAGTGGTGCCCTGTGGTAGGACATGCTGGGTCTGCAGGGCTGCCCCAGTCAGCGTCTGGGTGAATTGCTCAGGGATGGACCAGGGTTCAAGAGGCAGAGAGACCGGGAGCTCAAGGGAGGGCTGGGATTCTATGTGCTTATGGCCAGATTGGGTGAGGAGAGTGAGAAAAGGTGATGCAGTTCGATAAGGCCAAGTGTGAAGTGCTGCACTGAGGTAAAAATGAATGCCATGCACCCCGGGCCAGGAACCATTGGCTAAACAGGAGAACAAAAGGAAAAAAGAGATCCACCGGGTCTTGGGAGCATCCCAAGCTGCACACAATGCATGGCTATGAAAACTACAAACTCCTCAGTGGGAGAAGAGAAGGGGGACTGCAGGCGAGGCAGGCTTTCTGCTCTGCTCAGCATGGCGAGGGCTCAGCTGGTGCTTTCTGCCCCATTTTGAGCACTGCTTTTCAAGAAAAATACAGATTAATTGGTGGGAGCACAGCGGAGAGCACTGAAGGGCGATGCAAGGCCAGGGGAATGTATCCTGCAAGGGAGGATGGAGAGGTGGGGACTTATCTGGGCTAAAGGAAGGAAAGCTGGGGCTCAACCTGCAGGTGGGGTGCAGGGGGCTGATCCCCCTGGGGAGCAGAAAGGATGCTCCTTCCAGCCGGTTTTCTGCTGCGGTGGTTTTGTTTTCCCCAGGTTTTCCCTCAGCCTGGCCTTGGTGCTGCATGAGAATGCTCTCTGCAAAGCAGAGCAGGCATTTGGGATGCTCTGCTGCCGGTGTGCCGAAACGAGACCCGAGCTAATCAGCGCAACGGGGAGATAATTAATTATTCCCCGCGCCTCCTCAATGGAAATGTTAGGAAGGAAGGCTGAACCATCCCCGCTGCCCTGCCTGTAATCCTCTGCCACGGCTGGCTTTATTGGCTCTGGGGGGAAAAGAGGCACATTTGCCTTCCCGCTGATAGCACGTTAAGCACGCTCACTTCACAGGCGCGTGCGAATGAAAGTGTAATTGCATGGAAGGTGAATTGATTGCAGTTAACCTTGGGACTTGGCCTCGGGCTGGGGTGTCCCACCTTCTTCCCCGGGAAAGTGCCGCCGGGGGCACCCCACACGGCTGATGAATGCGTACATCGTGGCACGCAGCACATACGTTGCTGGCGAACGCGCATAAATCATGTAGGAAAACACGTATTATGGCGAAATGATCAAATTAGAAATGAAGCGCATAAATCATGAGATTACACCGTTGAATTGTATCTGGAGACATAAATTATACAGTGAGATCCCAGGTTCACCGGGAGGTTCGTGGCGTAATGAAATGGGGCTCACGTCGCTGGAGGAAAACGCTGCAGCACCGCGAAATGTACCCAGTCCGACCCCACGTGTATTTTCGCAACATCTTCTGTCAAAAAGGATCACAACAATAGGGACAATAAGCCCCAAGGAAGCCTCCCCTGCCGAATCAAACAACGATTACACATTAAAAAGCATGTTCGGAAGATAAGTTTGTAAGGAAGATAAAAAGTCTCCAGCATGGCTGAGAGTTGGACGGACAAGCTGCTCTGAAAGCTGGTGACACGTGGGTGAGCTGAAAGAGCCGTGCTGCTAAATGTGAGAAGCGAGGGGATGTGTGTGAGCAGCCACCTGGTTTCCTATTGCCTGGGGCGAGGGGCGCTGGGGCTGCCGCCTGGAAGTGGGCTCAGCACGGGGCTGCCTGGCAGCTGCAGCCAAGCAATTGACAGTGAGCAGGGAAGAGAAACTCCAATCGATGAGCCGGGTGGCTGGGAGCCAGCAGAGTTCATGGGAAGAAAGGGGAAGGGATGCTGAGTGCAGCTGTTCTGTGCCTGACCATCTTCTGCTTTTTTCTTTCATTGTGTTTTCTGCAGCCGCCATCCGTCTTCCATAGCAAAACCTTTTTGTGAGCATTTCAGGAGATGCTCGGGCCCTGTGAGAGAAGGCTCCCTCCTAATTTATTCTCAGTGAGCTTGGGATGGGGCTTGGGTTCGCATTGTGTGCGAACAAACACACCTTCAAGAGCTTTTGGACTGCGGGTCCCTGGGAGGAGAGGCGCCGTGCACAGCCTCCTACCCCAAACAAGTTGGTTCAAAATAAAGAAATGGTATGGACATAATCGTTTTAGCAGATGATCTGTGCAGTTTGTTAGTTGGAGCACGCGTTTTGCTACAGTGAACATGCTCAGCGGAATGCATGTGTTGCAGTGGAGCAGGTACGTGTGCAGTGGCTGGGTAGTGCTTGCTTCTCCCCCAGCCAGGCTCGCTGCTGCTGACGGCATCGTTATTTGCTTCTAATGACATTGGTTATCGTAGCAGCATGCATATTAGTGGTGGCCACAGGACTGATGATCGGTATCCGAGCCTTTATTTTAAAATCGCTTCTCATCAATACATTCATGTCTATACATACAGCTTTATATAATTCGTTACACATATTTCCCCGTTCTGACCTATTTTGCTGAACCCTGCATCTATCGCCGCAGACGCTGTTCTCCTCTTTAGAAAAAAAACGCTGCCTTTTCCACTTTGCTGTTCATTAATATGTGCGGAAGCCGCATTTACATGTATTTTTGTATTATTTTATAATTTTTTCCCTCTACCTGGAAAGAAGTTCTGATTCTGAAGAGGATTGTGAAATCCGAGTGAAGCTGAATTAATTAGGCACTCTGCTGATGCTATGCAGGGAGCGTTGCAGTTTACCCCACATACATTCTCTGATTAGTCCCGCTCTTTCTCCCTCTCTCTCAACAAAAATAAAAAAAATTAAACATTTTCTAGCATGCCGTTCGGGAGCAGCAGTTTTAAAGGAAACCATTTGTGATGGATCTAGTTCAGCACTGAAGCATAGCTCCAAACTGGGTCAGCCTGGAAAACCGGAGACCATCGGGAGACCTGAAGCGGCCATTCTCCGCCGGGGAATAAATGTTTGGGGTTGGGTCCTCGGCAAGCAGAAGATGGAGCAGATCACCGTAGAACCATCTAGGTTGGAAAAGACCTTTGGGATCACCCAGCCCAACCCTCAGGCCGACCAACACTAAGCTACGCTATGAGCAGCTCCGGGCGTGCGTCGGCACAGGCTGAAGCACAGTGGGGTCAGGAGCAGACCCACTAAAGCTGAATTTTCCACACCCAAGAGCGTGGCGTGGACGTGCCCGGTGCCTGCAGGGTGCTGCTGGCTGCAGGGCTCAGCAGGGAGCGTGCCGGGAGCACCGGGCTGCTGGTGCGATCACCGCTCAGTATTGCAGCCCCTGTCACTGATGGAAATGCTGCAGGTCAGAAAGGTGGGAGACGCTCTGGTTTCTTCCCCAGAGAGCACTGCTCGCTTATCTCCTTCTCCAGTTTTTTTCCCCGTCCTATTTTATTCCGGGCTTGCAGGGTATGTCAGGATACCTGCCAAATATTTGCTGACTCAGGACCGTGATTTGTGTGCTGGCTCCTCCACTCTCATCTGCTGACTGCAAATTTCTGTGTGTGCTCTGGGACAGGCTTTTTTAATTTTCTGTGAATCGCTGCATCCTTTTCAGATGTTTTTGCTACCATAGCATTATGATTATGAAACGCGGTTCAAAGAACACTGGTAGGAAGAAGATAGACTGGGGCACTGCTTCTGCTTGTGAAACGCCTATAGGTTTTGAAAAATAATAAGAGGAAAGGGGGGAAATATTGGGTGATAAAGAGCCCACCACAAACCCTGCATTGCTCTGATGTTTTGGTTATCAGCTGCAACTCTGGTCAGGGGATAAATCAATCTGCAGCAGCTGCAGACATGGGAAATGTCCATCATCTCCAAAGGTTTTCTGACGGTGTGGAGGGATGGGGGAGGGGCAGGCAGGGAACGGGCCCGTAAAGCTATATCCTGACTTATCTTGCCACTTCTATCCATTCAGGTGCATACACGCGGTGCCTGAGGTTTGCGAATCTGATGTGCTCCTGCCTGCTCCCAATCTGTAAAAGTAATGTGGGCTGAAGGAGGTTGCGGTTGTCCAAATCCTGTTTGTTTGTTGCAGTCAACTGCTTCTTATTAGAGCATGATTTAATGTGCTTGGCAGCAGTAAAACCACCAGTTTTATGTTCTTTTAATCTCAAATGGAAGCTAAACTCGGTTTTCCAAAATGTTAAAACCAGCTGTGATCTAATATGAGGTTCTTGAAGGCGATAGTGCTGGGTTCTTCTCAGGATAGAAAATCTTTAATAATAATGTCCCAGATTTTTGAGATGAAGTATTTACAAAGGGAATATGGTTCTTTTAAAACCATAAAATGGATATCGTGTAAACTGAACTTGGTCTGCCTCTTTGTGCAGGTTCTTTTACTTTTTTTTTACCATAATTACAGTTAATTTTGTAATATTTCTTCTGTGATTCTCCAAATAGCCCGAATTATTAGTCTGTTGCTCATATTATTTTTGCTTTCATTCTGCAAGGAGCGGCTACAATTGGTTAATGATTATCTAAGATTTGTCACGGGACATCTTTTCTGCGAATGCATTTTCCACGCGTAATAATCACACCCCATCGTAGTCCTATGGCCACAGAAGGGTTGAGCAGCACGCTCTGTGCATCCCTGTAATGGATGGCGTTTTTATGCCAAATGATTTCAGAGCGCTATCGGTGCCAAATATATTCCTGGCTGTAAATGCTGCTCTTCCACTCGTGCATGTAAGCTCTGCTTTCCTTGCCATAACTCGGTGTTTGGAATAGCTAATGACTGCTGCTGATGGTGCATTTTAATATGTCTAGTGGGCCAAGGCACTTATCAGGTGCTGCCTGCCTCCTCTTCCTCCCCCACCTCAAACAGCAGTCAGGCAAATGCGGAGGAAGAATTTTAATTTTCATCTCTGATTGGGTGATGCAACACCGAGTGTTGGCAGAGTTGGCAGAAGCCAAGAGAAGTCCGTCCTTGCGGAAGTGTGTGTGTAGAGGCTCCTCTCCTGGCGCCTCTTCCAGCCTGCTGAGCTCTCTCAGCAGAGGTTTCCGTTTTGAAGACTTCAAAGTCTTCAAAAATAAACCGAGAGTGAAACTTGGAAATGGTGTCAACTTTATGGGTTTTTAAGTGTTTTTTTGAAACAAGCGTACGGGATGGCCTTCCTGCCCTTTGGGCTAACTGAGGGTGAATGGATGGCGAAGGAGAGAGAGAGCATGGCATGACTACCAGCCATTAGAAGAGAGCCTCTCAGCCTTTTCCTTGCAACAATCACCGGTTTCTCTTGTTTCTTGCACACTGAGTGTGGAAAAGGCAAATTGCCTCAGACCTCCTTTTGTGGACTACTCTGGTACATCATTTACAGGGGCTGCTTGGTAAAACCTTACTTATTGCACCTCAGGGCTCGATACACTAATCTCACAAGTCAAAACTGGGATTTATGAAAACAAGCTGCACTCATAGGGCAGGCTTCGGTGGGACATGCCCACAGAACAATGAAAAATGGAACTTTGCCTTCCTAAAACAAAACCGAGAGAAAGAAACCCTTGACGTCATTGTCATGAGAGAAGACGGTACCCAAGTACACAGAACTTCTGGAGCCCTCAGTAGGAGGACAAAGCAGACAAGTCTTTTGGGCTACATTTATACAGCCCTTGGGGCCACCTCAGCAGCTCTCAGGCACGTGATGGTGTTCGGCACAGTCCTGCAGCTGGGACAGCCCCCAGTGTGCCCCCTGGCCATAGGGCAGGGCTTCCATTCCGGTCCCCTCGAAGGATGAAAACCCAACAGCCCTCAGGATCTGGTTGCAGCCCCCTGGATGAATGCTCGTGGCAAGTCCAGGAGCTCCTCTACAAGCCTGTTTGGTGTCTGAAATATCTTTCTGAGTATGAGGCTCCTCCAAAAAAATACAGTTGTGTCGCTGTAATCAGGTACAATCAAACCCAGGCCTCCACCTGCGGTTTGCAATTGCAGTTGGGTGCGTTTTTCCTATAAGCAACTGTCAAAGTCGCGAGACAGGCTGATTAATCGCAGGGACAGCATGATGCTGCGTTCGCCTTATAGCACAGTCACCTCGGGGCTGGCCCCAGGAGGGACCCCCTGTAATTAACACAGCTCTCACCCTTCCACTTTTAACATGCCTCCTAATTAAGCTCTCTGGAATCCGAGCTGCACTTTCTGGCCACGGTGGCTGTGAAATGATTTGTCCCTGATGGTGGCCACCAGCAGCGGCCCTGTGTTTAACCTCGTGAGTTGTGGTGTCCCTGCCACTCTGCCCGGGGCAGGGCTGGCAAAGGGACCTGTGTCACAGAGCCAGGGCATCAGTGGGCAAATGGGTCTGTGGGGCAGCTCTTGCCTACTTATGTGTTGTATATATATATATAAGAAACGATAAGGATACATATAAGAAGACATTGACCTGTAATTAGCCTGTCTCGCTTTTTTTTTAGTCTTTATGTCACTCCATTTGTGGATTAATTAAACCTAATAGATGTAACGAAACGCAAAGAGAGCTAGATCGCTTTCTAGCGATTTAGTATTGATTTGTAGGCTAAGCCAGCTTCGTCGGATTTTAAGCAATTATTGTCGATAGATAAATTCTGCCATAATTGTTTTACGTGCAAACAGATCACGCCGAGGCACAAAGCCTACCTACGTACACGCTGGGTAATTAAAAACCCCCTCGTTTATAATTCCGTAGCGCTGAGCGCTCCCTGGCTGGGATGTGCTGTGTGCCCGGCATGGTTTAATTCCGCGTGATGGATGCGCCACCGGCAAGCCGAGCATCCATCATCGCTCGGGTGCGTGCTCCCTTCCTCGGGGACGAGCGCTGCCAGCTATCAGCCCCGCGCTGCGCCGAGAGCGCTGCTCGGGGAGCCGCGGTCGGGTCGGCGAGAAATCCCATTTCCCAAAGCATCTCCCCGCGGACGTGCTCCGGGCACCCCTTGCCCCGTGCTAGGGGACCCCAAATGCCGGTGGGAGCCCCCCCCCCTCCGCCCAAGGCGCAGGGATGTGATGATGAGGGCTGGCGCCAATCCCCCGAGCCGGAAAGCAGGGATTCCTAATTGTCAGCTGCGCTGTGCTGGGCTTGTTTAAAATAATTAGAGTGCGGCGGCTTAAACAGAGCGGGGGGATGCGGTGCGGTGGTTTGGGTGTTAACGCGTCCGGGCGGGTTTTGTCGCTGCGTCGGCTCCTGCTCCCGGCTGACAGCTTCGCTGCTGCGGGGGGATGGGGCGGGGAGGCAGGGTATGAGATTTCAGGACACAAATGTCAGGAAGGTGGGAGGAAGCAGCCCCAGCGCACGAGATGGATGGAAACAATACACCCAGCGCTCCCCGGCTGTATTATTAAAATTAAAAAAAAAAGAAAAAAAAAAGAAAAAAAAAAGAAAGAAGGGGGGGAGGAGGAAGAAAAATCTGCTTTTCCCTCTTCCTCCTTTTCCTTCCCCTCCGAGAGGGATAGCTGAAATCTTTCTTAATTACCGCTTATTCCAATGACAGAATTGTAATTTATCATTTAGTTGTAATTTGACATATGTTCACACCTTTGCCATTTCCAATTTCCTCCCTCCTCCTAATTGTCTGCCTGGCTCGCCTGTCACGCGCGCCTCCTGGGATTAATTCGAGCTGTCTGTCTGCGCCCGCTGCTGGCACCCGGGGCTGCCGGGAGCGTGACAGTGTCAATGTGCACCCCGCTTAGCCGCCGCGTCACCCGGCCGTCACGAGCCCACCGTGCCGCGACCCCCCTCGCAGCTTGTTTGTCCCGCGTCGCGTTTGTGACTTCGGGGGGCTTTATTAGGCCCTAATTACGCTGCCGACTGTCAGCTGCGGGGAGAGGAACCCTCGCGCTAATTACCGCAGGGAGGAACGAGCCGGGAGATGCGTCTCGCTCTGCTCCTACAATGCGTGCCGCATCGAAATGCTGTGCCTGAGCTTCCTCCTGCACGGCTGTGCTCGCCTTCCGTACAGCTGGTCCCGCTCCTCCCAGCACCTGCATCCTGCTGGCAGAGCCCCCGGCAACGCGCTGAGTCGTAGCGGGGATGCTCTAAGAGCAGAGAAGGCGCATCGTCCCCGCCGCGGTCGCTGGTGTCCTCCGCTGGCTGGTCCAGGGCTGCGGGGAGTTGGGGTAACCCGGGCGCAACGCTTAGAGAAAAAGCCCAGGAACGACAGTCCTAAACGCAGCCTCCCCACCTCTCCTCTCCCACCCAACCCCCCATCTGCACCTCCAGCCACAAAAAGAGGAAACTGCGTGCGATGGAGAGCTGAAAGGACGTAGGGTTGTGCGGGGTGAGCTGCCTCCCAACCCAGTGACAGGCAGAAGCTGGGGTAGACGGGCCGGCGTTGCCTTGAGCACCCGGGATGCGGGTGCTTCAGATGCAGATGCAGTGTATAAAGTCAAGGTAACACCTTGAAAGCACGAACCCATCCACCTGACACAGTACCCTCACTGTCCCTCACCCCTCACCCTGGGCCATCCTGAGCCTTTCCTGGCACCACACCACCACAAGGGCCCGGCAGAGCCCGCTGGGGTCAGCACACTGTGGCTCGCCCTGCACCCAGATTTCAGCAGATGCTAGCCAGGGCTCTCCATCCCGGACGTGTCACCGTGAGTCAGGCTTTCAGTCCCCTCAGTTGCACCTGCTCGCAGCCAGCCCACCGCCCAGGTGTGCGGAGCAGCCAGGCAGCACTGCCTGTGAGTATTTCATGTCTTGTGGGAGGCAAGGCTGAATGGATTTACATCTATTTAGATTTCCTTTCCCTTTCAGGTTTGTTTCCTACACCGCTGACCTTTTAACAGTTATTTCAGTCCTTGCTTTGTTTTCCACATGTGGCTGTGAGGATTTTTGTCTTTCGGATGCCTTCCTTCTTGCTGTACACAATAGCCAGCATTTCCATGCAGCTTTCTTTTGTCATGAATGGAGGTGTTCCTGAAGTGCCTACCAACTTTCAAGAGCATTTCCAGCCTTTGGTGGCCGATTATGAGCAAGGTGTGAAATGTTTCGAGATAAGCCCCAGAAGAGAAGGTCCTCCACATGCCCAGCCACGTTCTCCAGTCCTTCTCGGAGGACTGGGGTGCGAGGTGCTGATATTTGGTGCCGGGTCTTTGCTATCTTGAGGAGCTATTTCATATACTGGAAGTATTTTACTGGTAATGCTGCTGGAAATCAATGTGCTCATTAGGAGTCGATCCTAAGTGCTTTTGAAAATTCCCTTTCTTTTTCATTCCTCCTAGCCATCTATTTTGTTTTTGTTTTAAACCTGACTTCCTGAGGCCTTATTCATTAATAGATAAGCAGCAATAAGTAGGTTATGAGAATGCAGGAGGCTCCTATTCTATGCTGGCATACCCAGTGCGCTTCCTACTTAGAAATAAATCTGATTTTGCAAGGTTGTGCAGCTCCGTCAGCTCGCAGAAGGTCTCCAAAAGGGTTACTTGTTGCGTCCCTATCAAATCAAACCCACTTTTGTTTCAAAATAAAAGGAAAACCTAACCCAACCAAACCATCATTGCTGTCTGTGAGAATGTGAAACGCTTCCTACAAGCAAAGAAGCCTTTCATTCGTGTATGGAAGAACAACCTTGCTTTGAGGAGAGCGCTCCCCAGCCCCGTGACCTCCAGACAGGGCACACACAGCCACCCTCCCAGTGATGCTTGGGGAACCTGTGAGGAGGCAAAGCCCAGGCGGTGCCCCCATGGAAATCGCTTTGAGCGCTACAATAGAGTGGTCGCTACTGGTGGCCACTGTAAAACTTTTATATGGAGAAAGTGACAGGCTATCACACTTTTTATATATATGCATATATAAAAGTGACAGGCAGTGGAATGGCCTGCCTGAAGCTGTAGGCTTTGAGTGCTATAGCCCACAGTCCTGTTATTTATTTTTCGATCTATCTATCTATCTATCTACCTATCTATCTTCTGAGGACTGAGCCGCCAAGGAGCCCCTTCTGCCTCCATCCAAGCACTTGGCAATGCTGCAGAGTGCCAGTTCATGAGTTAGGGCTATGAGGGTGGGTTCTGGGTGCCGGGACCCCCTCTGTGGGGTGGCATAGGTTGGTAGGGGACACCAGCGCCAGCTCCCTGAGGAGCACTGAGGTCCCCCAGATGTCTCAGAGTGCTTCCTGGGCTGCTTTCACACCATGCAGTTTGCTTGAGGACACATTTTGGGAAGCAACGAGCTAACGAGCTGAGCGGAGTTGTTATCAGAAAGTCAGCAGTAATGTGGCCTTCCAGATAAATATCCCAGCTCTTCCTGTGCTTTATAGTGTCGTTTCTAACTCTAAAAAGTCAGGGTGTAAATCTAATGCAGTAGGTATTCGTAAAAGTTCCGGCTGCATAATAAAAGTAACAATTTTCTGTAATGTTCCTTTATAGATTTGAATGAGATATGAAGTATTTTTGCTTTTATAGTATATGTAAAAGGAGTAAGTTCGCCCTATCTATAAAACAGGAATTACTTTTAAATCCTTAAAAGATTTCTAGAAACAAAGTAAATAATGCTCATTATTATTTTCTTGGAGACTAGTGGAACGGAAACTTCTCCTATCTTTTGCATGAAAACAACACTCCTGCAGCTTTCACAGAGCCCCCACCTGCTTCCCCCTGCCCACAGGTTCCCCTTTCCCTGACCATTACCAGCCATCCCGGGGTGTGTGGCATGACCATAAAGACATGTATCTGTAGGAAATGGGCAGCACAGCTCCTAGCACAGCCCCTTGATGCAGTTCTCTGTTGACCTGTCTATAGATTTACACCTACAGCTGAGCTCCTGTGCTTAGCTCAGATGGGATCGCCGTCACCTTGCCACTGTGTATGCACAATGTCGTGGTGTGTGCTGTTTTCTGCACAGTGGGGATCCGTCTACATGTGACCAGCTACAAGCAAAGTGATCTTTTTATAAGGCTTTTCAAAGAGGAAAATGTATAGAAACCTCATACACGAAACATTCACGGGCTGCTGGGTGAGCAGCAGGCCAACAACAAATAAGAAGAAGCAAAAGATCTTTTGGGTTACACTTCTGGTCACATTTACCTGGAGGTAAAACCATAAACAAAGGGCCGGGAATGCTGCTGTGCTGGAGTACGGCGTGTGGTTCAGAACTGGTGGCATCGAGGGCTTCGCTGCTTCAGTATGGGGGAGGTCTGATTGATGCTCTTCTTTTAGCATCTGATTTATTTCATTTTACTGTATTATTTTTATATTTGATTTCATTTCTTCATTTCATTTCATTTCATTATTTATTTGTCTTTATTTTTTATTATTATTTCATTTTATTTTATTTTTACTTTTATTTTTTTACGTTTCTTTTTTTATGTTTTTATTTTTCATTTTTCACTTTTCATTTTTTTAATTCATTTCAAGTTTATTTTTTTATTTTATTTTATTTCATTTTATTTCATTATTTTTATTGTTATTTCATTATACTTTATTTTATTTTTATTATGTTACTCTTTTAATTTTTTATTATTATTTTTGTTATATTTTTATTTGTTTTTATTATTTACTATTATTTTATTATTTTTATTTTTTATTATTTTAATTATTTTTGTTTTTTATTTTTTAATTATTCTATTCTTTTTTATTTTTATTTTTTATTTTCACTGCTTATTTTTTGTTGTTTTGTTTTCATCATTATCATTACGGTTATTTTTTAATCTGCTGGTTGGCGTCTGTCTCAAAAGTCCCTGTGCGTTTCTGAGGCCTGGCTGCATCTCCCCGCGTCATTCCGTGCAGGCGGCCATGCGGCGACGCAGCCAGGCGCGGCGGTGCAGCCGGCCCCCCGGCAGAGCAGCTCCGCTCCCACCAGGGGAAGGATCTGGTCCAGCTGAACGCTCGCAGCGAAGGGAGAGCGCTCTCTCCACCCGTACCGCGGCGATGGAAAGGAAACAGCGAGGGAAGAATTTAAAAAGTAAAGGTAGAATCTTAGAATCTTACTATTTTTCAAGCCTGGTCCAAAGGTGTCCAGGCTGGTGAGCAGAGGGAAATGCTGCTTGGGATGCCTGGCTGCAGAGCTGCCTGAAATATCCCAGGGAAGTGCGGCAGAGGAGCGTTTTTACCTGTAAACAGGGGAGCTGAGCGAGCCTGGCACATCTCAAAGCAAATGATGGACAAACGCTGCAGGGCATGCTGAGGAAAATAAAGCGCTTCCCCTTTATCCCAAATCTGCTCGTCTGGGGACCATTCTGGGAGCTGAGGCTCTCGGAGCCTTTTCTTCTCTTTGCTCTTGTTCTCTTTATTTCAGAGAGCTAACCCCAAGTATCTGAGCGCTCTGTGACTCTGGCTTCAGGCCTGACTCAGGGGTGGGTGCAGGGTCAGTCTCTTTTTGGACTTTTTTTGGAGGGGTGGGACATTGTAGCTAGCTTTTCTCTAAGCTGGAGCCTTGCTCCGTAGCAATAGTGGTAAGACAAGGGGGAATGGTTTTAAACTAAAGGAAGGGAGATTTAGATTAGATGTTGTGGGGAAGTTGTTTACTGAGTAGACAGTGAGGCCCTGGCACAGGCTGCCCAGAGAGGCTGTGGATGCCCCATCCCTGGAGGTGTTCGAGGCCAGGCTGGACGGGGCCCTGGGCAGCCTGATCTAGTACTGGATCCAGCAGTTGGCAACCCTGCCTGTGGCACAGGGGTTGGAACTTGATGATCCTTGAGGTCCCTTCCAACCCAAGCCGTGCTATGATTCTATGACATCCCATGCTCTCAATGAGGACTGAGGGCAGTGCGATAGAATAGGAAACCATCCCGCCGTGTTTTGCAACAGGGAAAAGGTTTTTCCCAGGTCCTTCTCAGTTCTGTATGTGTCAGGAAAGCTTAGGACAGCTTCTGCTCTTTATTTGGTTTTGTGAGATCTTGGCTGAGCAAACTCCATTAACCCTTTTGGGTCTCCCCTTGCTGCCAGCCACGGGGAAGACCCAGCTCCAGGCGCTTCCACTTGCGCACCACACAGAGAAGCAGAGCAAGAGGCCGGGTGCCGCGGGAGCGATGCTCCACACATGCCAAAGCCATTAATTAAATTAGAGGTCTCCGAAGGCGGCCGCAGCAGCAGCTGGGCCATCAGTCATCGCGCCCCAGGCTGACACACAAGCCCCGGTGCAGGCAGGGAAATGGTGGTTTCTATTTAAAGTTGGCTGGGGCCCAGCCCTTGGCCCGTGCCGGGGTCCCCTGGCAGCACGGAGCCCTGCGGTTCATTACGTAGCGCACGGGGAGAGCTGCGGCAGCCCTGGCATGGCACACTATGAATGACTTGATGCTCTCGGCAGGGCAGGGCTGGCCGGCGGGGAGCTCCCTGCCTGCACGGAGCTGCGGCTCACAGACGGTTAATCAAGTGAGGAGGGCTGAGGGAAGTCACTGCACCCTTGGCAAATAGCAATCCAGACACAAGAGCAAATAATTTGTGTCAGCGTGACAACAGAAAATGGAATGTAAACTTGCTAAACAGCCAACAGATACCAGCTTTTATACGTCTGTTTGTCTCAGCCGGGCGCCTTTACATTTGGGATCTACTTATTCCACCAAGGGCATCGTGTTTTTCTTCCCCCTCTCTCCCTAATGTTAACAGGGAGCAGAAGGCTTGCCATATAAAACCCAGGGCCAGCTCCTGCAGTGGGGCCGTGCCCATCCCTTGGCTCGCTGACACTGGGCAGTTTTGTGCCTGCAAGAAGTGGCGCGTGTGTAGATGACCTGCAAAGAGAAAATTGTCAGATGAATTATTTGTACTGAGTAATTTGACCGGCTCTCCTTGGAAGCCTAATGAATAGGTTGTTTTCTGCAGCAGCTGCTGTTCAGGCTCTGGGGCGCAAGGCCACGTGGACTGGACGTTCAAAGGGAATTACTGTGCTGGGGTTTTTCAAGTAACCCTTCAAAAATTCAAACTGGAGCGCTCTATCAGTCGACGGGGAGGAAAGATGGAGCGGGGAAGGCTGAAGCAGGTGGGGAAATCTTGTGAAGCCCTGAAAGCCTGCTGCTGAAAGGGTTCTGGTGTGAAGATGCATCCCTGGGGCTGGAAGGGACCCAGCTCAGAGGTCTCAGCTGCTTTCCCTGTACCTGTTGCAAAAGGGATATCATCCATGGGGGCTCCCCGTTAGCGGCCCAGTGCCACTGTGCCCTCACATTGTGCGCATGGAATTTGGAGTTATGGGGTTACGTCCAGGGGAACGTGGATTTGGGGGTTATGGTGCCAGGCTGCTGTCTGCTAACCACCACCCTGCCACCAAGGCGCCGAGCCCAGCACCACCTGGCAGATGTTACCAGCACCGGGATGGAAACGTGTGTGGATCTAATGATCATCTCCCCGAAAATGAGGGCCTGCATATTAAAGCAATATTTGCAGATTATAATTACCATTAACGTTGGCACGTACTCACAGTAAGAACAGTGTCAAAAACAGGTTTTAACAGCAGGTGGCTGTCACATCAGTCAAGTTTTTTTGTTTTATTTTGTTTTCTGCACATTTGGGCTGATTCAGCGAGGAAGCAATTTTTTGCCATACCTTTTATTGCGTGGTCTTTGCATGGTGCCCTTTTTTATCAGGGCTGATTAAGATTCCTGTTTCTTTCCTCCAGAAGAGTTCTATTTACATCCAATACAAGATCAGTGGGCTAACAATTAAGGCAGTAGTGTGCTGCTATTTCAGGTCTGTCGCCTGTTTATTCGCCACAGCTGTCTGTGCATGTGGGCTGCATGATACAGAGGTTGCCATGGTTAAAAACGCTGTGTACTGTGCTCGGTAAATAGTTGCACAACTGGCTGTGTAAATGCCAGGTAGCACATTAGGGTTTCTCTCGGGCAGTTTTGCTCAGGCACAAGCCTTCTCCCCAGTTCTGCACCTGCACTGATTTGGTTTGCTTGCTCCCACCCATATGGAGTGGGACAAGGAAGGAATGTGCCGCCGGAAAAGGACTCGCTTTGTGTTTGGCCTCGAGGGATGAGGATGGAGGGGATGTGCAGGTCTTCACAGGCATGAAAGGCCACCGCCAGGAAGCTGGAAGGAACCTCCTCCATCGCTGGTGCGTGGGAGGGGGCTGTGGTCTTCAGTCGCTGTGAGGAAGAATCCAGTTAGGTGCCAAGGAGTGACTTTGTAATGGTAATGGTGGCAAGGCGACCGACAGCCTGTGGAGGCTGTCAGACCTCAGCTGCTGAGGATCTCTAAGAGCAGATTGCATCTCTCTTCGGCAGGAGTGATATACTGTGACTAATGCAACCTTAAATCAAGGAAACGGGCCGGATGACCTCTCGAAGTGCTTCATAGTCCATAACTTTATTTATGCTGTTAATATTTGGAGGCAGAGCCTGATTAAACTGCGGAAGCTGGCAGAGCTGTGCGGGGAGTGGCTTGCTGCGCAGGGGCATGTGGCCACAGAGCCTGGGGGGGCAGGATGCTGGCCTCCCGAAGCCATACCAGAGGGCATCCTCTGGCCCGTGCCCCTTTGGCTGCATCAGGGCAGGAGATGCTGGCACCAAGCACACCCACTCTTTGTTTCCCACACTCCAGCCCAAGGATTTATTTTAAATAACAGCAGTAGTAAATTAAAAATATGTGTTTGCATGTGGGTGGGTTTTTTTTTTTTCCCTCCCATTCCAAACAGCTCATGCTCACATTTCCTGGAGCGCCTTGTTTGGTTCTGCAGATGTAAAGGGGGCCCATGGGGTCAGGCAGTGCAGGTTTTCCATTTTTCACATCGCTGCACCCACAGACAGACAGAATTCGGTATCATTCGCATGGTACAAGGGAAAAGCCTTCCTAGTCATTTTGCTTTTAACACCGTATATTTTTCTTGCGGTAACACTGAGGAAAAGAAAAGCCCTTTTCTACTGTGAAAGGCTGCTGTAGGCCCAGGTGCTGCCGCAGGTTGGGAATAAACATGCTTCCCAGCAATGTGGTTTTCTTTAAAATGGGAACTGTGAGAGGTGAAAGGAACCTGTAATGGTAGCAGGCTGCAAGATGGATTAGCAGATACGAGGCCGCTGGAAATGGAAAGGGCTTGTCTCTCGCAGGGGCCTGGGCATGCTGATCTGCCACACGAGGGCTTGCAGAATAACAGCTATGAGGTGTATGATAAATTAATAGCATAGATTTAAGTGCTGAAGGAGGGAAAAAGATAATTGAGATATTTGGGTCACCTTTATTTACCTAAGATGAAAAAAACGATGGCAGATTTGTCAGGAAATTAGCACAAAATAGAGGAAGAGAAGTCGATACATGTGATGGCTTCCCAAATTCTCTCTGCAGTCTCCGCAGTTTAACCATGGTTTCCCTAAAGGAGAACCTGCCCTGTTCACACAGCTTCACCAGGCTGACTTCACGTGCAGCCTCCTTCCCTTCCAAATGATCACTCACAGCTGCAAATGAAAGCACAAGCCAGGGTAGGAATTGTTACCCATACATAGGCAATGAGGACGATATTGCTGTGGGGCAATGGTCCTTGTGCTCAGTGAGCGTGGTGTGAGAGGTTGTGGACAGAGCTGGGTGAGCTTTGAGGGTTGGAGAGAGCTGGGCAGCCCGCAGCTGGCTTTTCCACCCTTCCCATATAGCAAGAGAGTCGGCATGCCATTAATTATACAGACTTCACGTCAGCTCTGTGCGGTGTTGTCTTCGTAGCAAAACAAAAGTACAAAGGGGCTGCTCTTTTTATTATTATTTATGACTATTCCAGAGTTGTATTGCTAGCCAGCATCAGGCTGGCCCAGTGGCCCTGACCGCAGATGGGTTTTGGGTGCAATTCAGCCCCTGGAGATCATGGTCTGGAAAGCCAAGCAGCTGGGGACAAAGGAGGGACAGAGGGGACAGTGCCAGCAATCAGCTTGTGGTGTGAATGCAGAGAACAAGCTGTGCTGATCCAGTGGGACAGCTGACAAACCAGGTGAGCTCCCTGCCCAAGGAGCAGCAGCTCCGCTCTTAACACCAGCTATGCCAAGCAGCTTACCAGCAGTTCAGCCCGGAATGTGTTTGCATGGCTTGTCAGATAATTTGGAGAGCCGGACATATTCATGGAAATTGTGATCTCTTTCAGGACAATGCACATGCAGGAAAAAAGGTAAATTCAACAAATCAATTCTTTGCTGTGAATAGCTCTCCCAGAACTAGCTCCTCACGATAAGGCATTGCGCATTTCTCATTTCTAACTCAAATCAGCGTGCTGCTCTGCCATTGCATTGTTTACCCCCAGCAATTTTGACTCCCTATGCACTGAATCATGAAATCGAGGTTACATACAACTTTTGGCATGTGGAAAAACGAGTCCTGCCCCCCTCAGCCCCCTCCCCTACAGCTCCAGCAGGGTGCCACACTGCTCCTCGGCTTCCTCTGTTTGATGCTGTGTCCTTTCCACCTGGGCTTCTCTGCAATGGGGCAGAGAACGGCTGAAATGTCATGACTCAATGTTGGCACTCGCTGTTGTCAATGTTGGCACTATGACCAGTGGGTCATAGACACCAGTTATTCATCAAGGCCTTTTTCTGGGTCTGTTTTCCCGTCATATCATTGTGAACCATCTCCCAGACTCAGGAGTCAAAAGAAATTGGTGAGTACATGATTCCTGCTTTCTCACATGAATGAAACTTAAAACTCCATTGGACAATTTCAGGTTGTTGGCAACTTAGCATCTGACTGCTGTAGGACTGGATTTTACCCAATGGGTATTTTGTCCAGATATAGCTGTCTTAACTGAGTTAGTAATTACATGATTACATATAAATGCTTCCCCTTGCACTCTTAAAAGATTTGCTTGTTTCTGTTCATACTAATGGATGTATGGATGTGCTCAAGGAGACCATGCTGCTGCAGTCCTGCTTGGGGCAATGGGGGAGAGGAGGACATGCCAGCCAAATTAGCCAGAGCTCAAGGCATGCAGAGTTACTATCGTCACTTACTTCTCCCCATCTGCTGTCCCCTTTCTGCAGCCCATGCAGAGGATCAGGCTCCCTGGTATGCAGTGGGTGTGCTCTCAGCCCAACCTTGCTTTTGGAAGCAGCTCACATACCTCCCAAATTGTTGCTAGGTGTTGGTTTTGTTTTTTTTTTCCCCTTGGCTCTCCAAATGTACTAAAGTGTCATTAAGACAAATGGCAAACATTTCTCCTTTTCTCACATCTGTCAAAACTTCAAAATCTACTTTCATGACATTTCACACAGAATTTTTTTACGTACCACTCAAAGGACATAGAATCCTAATGAGCCTTGCTTTCATGATTTTAATCTGTCGTGCTGCTGCCCTCGTATAATAAATTAACAAAAGGGAAAGGAGGAACAAGGGATATAAAGAGATGTGGGCAGGGAGGGATGGAGGAAAATTAGGTCAGCACCCACCTGGGGTTCGGAGGCACTCGGAGTGAGGCACCAGTGCTGTGTCACCAAGTAGGCACATTGCAGAGGACCTGAGCAGGGCGCTCCTCCAGCCTGCACCCTCGTGGGCGAGGAGGCCAAAGATACTGCAGCTACCAAAGGCGCAAGCCATAAGTCTTCAGCGTATTTCTCTATTGCCAGTGTCAATAGCTGAAAGAGGGCTTTCTTTGTTGCCCTTAATTTTTAAAATTGTTGTTTCTGCAGTGGTAGTCTTGGCCAGCAAAATGTTAACTGGGGTGCTTGCTTTTACTGTCCATAAATATAGTAGCTACTATATAATAGTTTCTAATGGAAGAATGAGAACGCTATTTTTTCTCATCAAAAACAGAAAGAAAATGTACCAAAAATTGCATAAGTGCATCCTTTATGGACGAAAAAACTGGACAGCCATTTCTCTTAATTCAAGACTAGGAAGCTGTGGGTGCTGGTAGCTCAGGTTCTTCCTCCTTAACCACAGCAAAATAAATAGAGCCACCTCCTCCCTGTGTTCTGGGGAGGGAAAAGATGTGTTCAGATGGGCCGGCTGCCTGTAACTGCTTGGGTAACAGAGATGTAGTTAACAAGATGGTGGGCAAGTCTCTGGTAGTTTGTTGAAGGCAGTTCATGGGCAAAAGGCTCAGTTTCAACATGAGGTGCTGAGGAATGGCCCTGCTGGCAGCATCTGAAATGACCTAGGAGTTATACAGGGCCTCTGCTACCAGAAAAGTGTTTGTTGTACCTTGATTACAAGGTATGAGCAGCTTTAGCTGATGCAGGATGGTTGGTCTCCCATCTTTAGAATACTAACTCTTCTATCTGGAAATGGTCTATTTTGTTATTTCAGAGAAAGTGTGGAACTCATGGATGGTACAACACAAATACACAGAAAAAAAGAGTCTCTTTCTCAGGAGATATTCAAGACCCATCTGGACACTTTCCTGTGCAATATAATTGAGGAAACCTGCTTTAGCAGGGAGTTGGACTCTATGATATCCAGATGTCCCTTCCAACCCTTGCCATTCTTTGGGTCTGTGATAACGATTGCTTTTAGGGGAGGGCACGCACTCACTGAGATGCTCGAGGAATTGCTCCTTGCACCTTGGTAGGCCATGCAGCATTTCTGCTTTAGACCAGAGTAACACAATGGAAAGCACAGTAGCAAGAAAACACATCAGAGTAGCAAGGTCCTAGGCTGCAGCAAGCGAGTATTTGTTCAAATGCAACAGCCATGGGCACAGAAATAAAGGAAATAAGCTGCTTACCTTCAGAAGGCCTCAGGTATGCTGAGAGGAGACCTTATTGCTCTCTTCAGATACCCGAAAGGTGATTGCAGTGAGAGCGGGGTTGGTCTCTTCTCACTGGTGACAGGTGACAGGACAAGGGGAAATGGCCTCAAGTTGCGCCAAGGGAGGTTTAGGTTGGATATCAGAAAAAACTTATTTGCAGAAAGGGTTGTTAAGCACTGGGATAGGCTCCCCAGGGAGGTGGTTGAGTCACCATCCCTGAATGTGTTTAAAAACCATTTGGATGTGGTGCTCAGGGGCATGATTTAGTGGTGGGTTGTTAGAGTTAGGGTAGTATGGTTAGGTTGTGGTTGGACTTGATGATCTTGAAGGTCTTTTCCAACCTGAGCGATTCTGTGATTCTATGATCTCCAGAAAGATTCCCTTGCCCCCACTGCCAACCCTTCAATGAGGTCTGGGAAGGGGTCGATCCTGGCTCCACCGCTTCTGGTCATTCAGGTGCACTGCATGCACCTGAGCTCCCCTGGGTTGGCCCTGCCTTCCCATGAGGTGCTCAGTCACTGGTTCAAGCTGTGACGTAGCATTTCCTCTACAACCAGAAAAATCAGAAAAATCTGGAATAGCAGTACTGGCTGTGCTACAACACTTGTCAATGAAAAGAGCCAGATTTTGTTATTTCCTTGCTTCAGCTTTAACCTGGTGTGTTGGGATGCGTAGTGGTGCTGTACATCCATACACACATCTTTTTACAGCCCTAAGCCCGGCCAGTGCCCCATGTGACAGTCACCCTTCTGTTGCTAGCCAGCGGGGACGGAAACCAGAGCCTCCAGGTGAACTCCAGCTTTGTGGGGGTGTCGGTGCCCCCCACTTCCTGCCTGAGCCACCACTGCCCTTGTTGAGGGCCTCGGGGGTCCATGGGAGAGGAAAAGTGCAGGTTCTTCCTGCCCGGCATGCAAGGCACACACCAAATTGCCTCTCGCCACCTCCCTGACGTGAAATTTCAGCCTGCTCCAGCAGCAGCAGTCAGCAGGGAGCCTGGATAACAGCGGGACACGGCACGCGGCAGCACGGCGGAGGGCCTCCGACAGCCCTTCTCATATATTTTCAGAAAGTTTCCCAGTGAAGCAGATACGGCAGAAACTGATGAAAATTTGATTTCACCTACATCAGGGGAAGGAGATGAGGAAGTTGGGTTAATGTGCTTCTGAGATGGAGAGCCTCCAGGAGGCATCGCCCATCACATGTTTACCTTCCGCGTCTGATGTCGCCTTTCGCTTTCGCTAATTGCCAGGATGTTCGTGCACATCGGGAGGTGGCTCCGAGGGCTCAAAGTTCAGGAAATCAGCATGCGTTTGGGGACTGGAATCCAAATCCGAAAGAATAGTCTTGTGTTTTTCTTCCCACTGAAAAATGTAAATGTCGTTGGTGCAATGCTCACTCATTATCGCTGAATCAAAGAGCAGTCTCAGTTCCTGCTGGAATCGCATGGAAAAAAAATATGGATCTCTCTTCCCGTTACAGACACGCCTTGCTGTGTGAATGGGCGATATTGCCTGGATGCTCACACCTCACATCCGCGTTGGTGAGCTGCCCTATTTCAGGACCGTTTGTATGAGGCAGTAGCCTAGTAGAATCATTAGCGTGCAAATAGAAGTATTTACCTTAAGAATCAAACACATGATTAAAATGATAGAGGTTTATAAAGGGAGTGAAACCACATGAAATAGGTGAGACACCGTGGTTTGAGGCAGATGAGCTTTACTGGGGATGAGTGACAGGGCTGAAGCGCACATGTAAAAATAATCAGAACTCCTGTGTGAAGTGACACTGATATATTCTGAATGTCACATTACACTGCATAGTGCTGTGCTCGCTCCAAAAATGCTCTTTAATTATAGTTGCTTGAGCCTTAGAATCACAAAAGTCAAACAGAGTGGAGGCGGGCGCCATTTAGGCAACGTAAATCAAGTTGCTGAAAGTGCAGTGTAAAAGGGATATTCACCTCTCAGATAATATAGCAAGACTTACCTGTGACTTTTAACTACATATAGGTCTATTTAAGGCTAACAGCCAAAGCTGAGTTTCTGAATTAAATGGGACAGTTCCACCACAGTTGGTCAAGTGTCGTGGAGAAGGCAACCTGGGCCTTTGTCGGCTCTGTAAACCACTGACCTGGCTGTTTAGGCAAAAAACTAATTCTTCCCTTGAGCTCTTTTCTCACAGTTTTCTTTTCAAGAGCTGGCACAGAATAAAGTAGCTTAAGAAAAAGAACACCGAACAGGGCAGAATTTCAAGCAGAATAACTGAAAAGCTCTCCTGAGCCATGCCTGCACACAGTCCTGAGATCCCTCCAGCACGAAGTTTGCTGCCTTTTTTGTTGTCAGTGTTCTCTTTCCTTCTCATGGCACCAACAGATTCATCAGCATGTCTCTGAAGAATGGTGTTAGATCGGACATCACCTCGGCTGCTGGTTTCCTTTCATCCCCACAAGCAGGGGATGTGTTTGTCAAAGGCCTTTGGACTGACATTCTCAATAACAGCAGGGTGTATGTGCCCTAATTTACCACTAATGAACAAGAATGTGGTATTTCAAGTATGTTGTGTTACAGTGAGGTAGATGTTTTGAAAATTGCTTTGTGGCTATTTGAAATTAAACAGCGGATCCCTCTGCTGCCACTCAAAAGGCAAGGCTGCTGAAGTGCCTGCTCCTGCATGACTTGCTCCTTACCTTTACAGGGACACCCATTTCTGTTTTTTTTAAGTGAGGCATTTCTCATGTGGAGAGGAAAAGAGCACAACTTCCTGAACATCTGCTTTCATAAAGTGTCTGTTTTGCTTGCTGCATGGTGACAGATGTTACAAACTCGGGACAACCATTTGTGGGTGAGCAGCACCCTGGGATGCACCTCTGTGATCCACACATGCCATGTCTTCTTCTAATTTGATTTTTTTTAGGTGGAAACCATTTCTGCACCCACACTTGGAGTGTTGTGCAGGAGAGTAATGGATGTGAAATGGTTTCTCTCCTGGAAAAGCAACAGTTCATTTTTGTTGAGGAACCTGGAGCCATGCATAAGCGCTCATGCTCGCTCCTTCTCTCTTGCTCTCTCCTTTTTTTTTTTTCATTAAATATCTTTTTGCTCTTATAGTGCCAAAGGAAAAATTCAGTTGGAGCTGAGTCTCTGCACAAAATACAAGAGGTTTGCTGGAGTCCCCTGCTGTGCAGGGAAGAAGCATCAGCTGATTGATCCACCATGTCATTTTACTTTCGCCCAAGATTTCACAGCCTTAAATGTCTTTGTCTGTAAAGATCCTAAAGCTGGTGTAAATATGATTGAGGTTTTACACTGGGAAAGAAAATCAAATGTAAGCTTTAAGGGAAAGAGGTGTGTGTGTGGAGGAAGCAGTAGCTGGGTTCGTTTCCCAATCCGTGAGCACGCTCGCATTTTGCTATTTTAGACACCTGCGAGTGAGAGGCTTTGAAAGTGCTCCCCTCTCCTCCTAATGAGCCTCAGTTTACCACATTTGCTCCTTGTTTGAGTTGGAAAGAGCTCGGTGCTGTGTATGTTGGCCCTGCCACGCTGCATGGCTCCAGCCCCAGCCCTTTGTGCTGCATGCTTTCAGATGGATGGCTTTTTCCATCATACATCACGGCCGTGACAGCAGGCTGATGATCTACAACTCCGAGCACTGTAGCTCTGATGATGTGGCTGTGGCTGCAGTAATAATGTGGGCCTATTCCTGGGAGAGCAATGCTGCGCAGGGCTTTTTTTAAAGGTGAAGAGAACAGCTTAAATCCCCTCCTGTTTGCTATCTGCATCCCTCCCCAAAGCCCCAGATCAGTGGGAAAAAAAAAAGAAGATTAATCCATCTTCCGTGGAAACATCAGCACTGGTGCATGAGAGAGCTCTGATTTAGATGCTGGGCAGGATACGACAAAAGCCAGCTGTGTAAATAAAGACTTGGGTCTTTCACCCCAGTGGGTGAATATGGTGGTATGGGGAGAAGAATGAACGTGTCTCCTGCATGGCTGCGGCTCAGTCAGTGCTTGTGGTTCTTCCATAGGCCCACATCTCTTGTCTTCCTCAAAACTCCAGCTCCTGGAAGCAAGGGAGTTTGTTAAATCACATGCTTCTGAAGTAAATAAACATCTCTCTTCTTCAAAAGGAGACGTAACCTCTCCAAATCATGGCATCGCCGAGAAGGAAAAGACTTGAATTTTATCATTACTGTATTTCATGGGTTTAAAACCATTCTACTGACGTAGGGTTGAGTCCCAATGCTGGATTGCGTAGACTAATAAGGACACTGGATTTAGACCCTCACCTGGCTATTGCTGAGCTCTGTGCCTCTCACTCCATCTCCCCGGGGCATTGCCGGAAACATGGTGTCTGATGGGCTGCATCTGCTGCCATGGAACACATGTGTTTCAGCCAAGGTTAAAGGCTTTTAGCAGGTGAACGCAAAATCAGCCTCTGAATCAGTGTAACAGTGAAGTCATTCCACCTTTCCTCTGGCAAATGAAACAGAAAATGCACTAGCAGACACATTTGATAGTGTTAATTAAGCTACAGCTGTTTGCAGGGGACCTTAAAGAACTCTGCTGGCAGAGGTAAGTCTTCAACTAAAATAGATAGGTTTACATTAGCCATAAGGAAGCATTTTTTCACTATGAGGCTGGTGAGGCCCTGGCACAAGTACCCAGAAAAGCTGCAGATGCCCCATCCCTGGAGGCGTCGAAGGCCAGGTTGGATGTGGCCCTGGACAACTGCAACAGGGGCTTGGAATTGGGTGTTCTTTAAGGTGCCTTCCAATTCAAGCTGTTTCATGACTGTTTCTATGAAGTTGAGGTATGAACCTCTGTAGCAAAAGCTCTGTTTTATTTTTTCAGGTGCTCTAACCAAAGTTGCTAGCCCTTCTGTGCAGCTTGCTCTCTCTGGGGTACCTTGTCATGCTCACAAACATTTTGGGAGAGAGGTGATGCCCAGTGCATTGGCAGTGACCTCCAGCCTGGCTGCTGGTGGGCTGCTCACATAACTTCCCCTCTGCCTTTGGCTCCAGGTGCCTGGCCTCTCCTGGCATCCCTGGGCCAGTGACTATTGGCCAAGCTCCTTTGACACTGTCCACCCTCCAGGCTTCCTGCTCCATTACCTGGTCCACCTTTGAGTTAAGTTTTCGCTCATATTTAACCTAATTTTTGCCTACTGCAGTTAAACCTATTAGTTCCTGTTCTGTCCTCTCTGACTAATGAGAATTGGTCCCAGTCCTCTTCATAATGTCCCTTAACATACTCGTAGACAGTTATGTGTCCCTTCAGCCCTCTCTTCTCCAGACTGAACATGCCCAGCTCTCTTTGCCTTTCCCTCACAGGCCTTGTTTTCCAAATCCTTTATCACCTTCGTTGCTTTCCCGTGAGCTCTTCTTCCCAATTAATCCTTTTAAAAATGTGCTGCCCCGCACTGAGCACAGTGCACCATCGCCTCTGCTGCTGAAGGAGAGCAGCAGCATTAGCATAATTATCTCGCCTGGTTTTCCCACAGCTCTGTTATTAACCATTTTATTTCTGGGGCACCTTGCCTGGCTGCTCGAGCAAGGAGGAGAGTGCTGCAAGCAGGGGAGAGCCCTGGGGACCCGCTGCCCCACAAAGGTGGATCCAGGAGGAGCTGGTGGCAGTCTACCTGCAGGTGGGACACTGTCCACGCTGCGCACCAGCCTGGGCAAAGCAGGTGGCTGCCAGGGAAGTCGGCTTTGAACCAGCAACTGCAAGGAGAGTTTGCACGATCCAGAGTCACGGCTGTGGCTGTGTCACCCCACAGAGCCCATCTCACCAGGCTCACCGGGCTTCTGCTGCTTTGGTGGCTTTCGCAGTGACCTCCAGATCGCACAGAGGAACAGCACGGCTCCCAGCATTTTCCGCTGGCATGTTGCAGCAGCGCATTTCATTATTCTCCGCTCTGCAGAACGCTCTGCTTGGCTTTGTTGAATCTCCGTGCGCTTCTTTAATTTATCTCCCAAACACCACGTTATACTTTAATCCTGTCCTTCTAGATATTTGCATATCCTCCTTGGTTTGAATGGTGCCTAAATGCGGGCTGGCTCTTAAAGGCACAGGGAGATTTGCATGGCTGCCCATGCCAAGAGCTGCTAATGAAGGCACCAATGAGCATGGGAGTATAAACTCACCACCTGTGGAGCCTTGTTTGGCATCCTCATTCAGCCTAATAAAGAATCATTCATGTTTAATTGCTACATTTGATTGTTTAATTACGGTTATTTTACATGCCATCTTGTTTTGTCTTGGCTTTAGACACTATCTGCTACCTTACCCTTTCTGAATAGTGAATTATACTACAAGAGAAAATTATGTTAGTCAAAGAATTAGAACTAGGCCTTTAAATTGCAATCAGGTTTTTTTTCTCTCTTTTTAAAAAAGCTGTTCATAAAACCCTTTCTACTTGACGTTGCTGTACAGATTCAAATCCAGGGTGGTTTGGTTTTTTTCCCGTGCAGCAAGAATTATAGGAGTAACTCTTTCAAATGCACTTGCAGGGCTATGATGTGGGTAGCCTCATCTTCTCACTGAGGTTTTATCAAATTAAGTTTACTTTCTTTAAATGTCAATTCATCTTAACAAGTGCAAGATTTTTTATTTTTTTTTGCAGAGGCTTAACTTGGCATAAAATTAGTTTATTGCAGGTTCACTTAGTTCAGCAATGCTCTGACTTCAGATCAATACAAATCTGTCCTAAAACTTCAGTAAGATGGTCTGTTTGCAAATCTGGCTCCTCTTTAACTAAAGGAACGGAAAGGAAGCCAGGACCTGCCCTGTGTTTCTCCAGCTGTGTCATTTTGTTGCCCATCCTGTGCTGGTGTTTTCTCTGGGCTGATGATGGACCTTCCCTAAGCGAACTGCTTCTTCATGCACTCTCCAGTCTGGCAATGAGCTGCCTTTCACTTATGTTTCAGCAGGGCAAGCTCCCTTTTAATTAACGTGCTTAATGACTCCAGAAACAACAGCACACCTCTGGTTCATTTATGATCCTTTCTTGGATATTGTTGCATGGCGAGCTGTCCCTGGCTCCTCTTGGCTTTACGGGCAGCACAAGGCAGCGCTGGCCTGCTCAGAGCCCTCCTGGTTCTGCTCTCGTCCCTTGATGCATGTGAGCTCCCTATCCAGATTTCTATGCTCCAGAGCATGCTGTGCTCCATCTTGCTGGTATGTGCATGTTTTTCCTTTCTGATCTTCATCCATCAAATTGCCTGGCATTGGGTCAGTCACCATTGCTGGGGCACAGGTCTCTTGACAAATTTGTGTAGAAGCAGCTGAAGAGATGTCCAGGCCATTTAATGTCTACAGGAGAACCACCTATCCTTTCTGTCCTCTTCTCCTTCAACATTATGACCTTCCCAAGTCGTCCTCCCTGCAGCCAACGGATGTCCTCAGGCACCTCTGAATTAGCTCCTTCCCATGAAAAGCAATGTTCCCATCGTGACAACATTTTCTCTGATTTGCTTGTTCCCTTTCTCTCTGACCAACACAGACCCAGGAGGAGGAGGAGGGCCTCCCTTTCATTGCCGCCTTCATTCCTGCATCGCTAATGCCTAAATCTGTCTCCAAGCAGTTTGCTCTGCCCACCCAGAAGAGAGGTAACCTTTGGATATTGCTCCTTAACCACGCTGTTTAATTGGAGAAAACCAGCAACTAGTGTCTAGGATTTAGAGAAAAAATATGGAAAAAGCATTTATCAAATAATAAAAAGAGGGACTAAAGTCAGGGCATTGTGCTCCACATGGGTTCTTGCCTTAGAAAGAAAGAAAGAAGAAAGGTGAGCTGAACTGCTGAAGGACAGTTGAATGCTAGTTATTTCCCTGCTTGGAGGCCATAAGGGATTTCCCTTTGGATGCCTCACAGTCTCCTTCCCAGGAAATTCTCCCCTTGCTTTTACTGCTGTCTTGCCTTTTTCCATCTTGCCTTTTACAGCTAGGAAACGACCTGCCACCCAAGTGCTTTTTTTAGGGCAATTTCAACTACTTCTTGTTCACTTAGGAGTTTGGAAAATATCGGGCTTATGTACTAAAATCAGTTTAAAGCACTTGGCAAGAATATGGTACAGGAATATGCAATCATTATTCATCATTTGACCAGATATGAAAATAATCCTCACTCGTAACTAGCTTCTGAAAATGGCCAGTGTAATTTTTATACGTGCAATAACCAAGTAGGAAGCGACTGCTATTTCTGCAGCAGACAAGGAGCATCTCACTGAGACAAAGCTACGGCGAAGCAGGCAATTTTCAGTTCCTTTTCAGCAAGCTTTCTATATCCTTTCTTGCCTTTGCGTTTACAGAAAGCCAATTTTCCGTGTCCCTACTACACACAAAATGGGGCAAGATTTTAAAGATACAGCTCCGCTCTATTCGACTGCAGCAGACTGAAAGAAAAATGAACTTCAGTACTCAGCTGATCCCTTCGCAATATTTCAGGGTAAATTAAAAATCAAAATGTCAAGAGGTTCAATATGTCAGTGGGCTTTTTGACAGGGCGGCCACTTTGAAGCCTAAATGAGAACTGCGCTCCTTTTAAAAACTGGAACCAAATGTGTGCAGCTGCTGCGCCGTTTAGAAATTCTGGCCCTTCATCTTTCTTTCTTTTTCCTTCTGCAATAAAATTAGTAAAATATTCTGGCTTCTGTTGTACTCGTTTTCAGAGTGGAAAGCCCCCACTTCATAGAGTAGACATCTATTTAGGAGGACGGCTATTTTTCATTATCTGCATTAAGGTGAAGCCTGGCAGTATTACCCTCTGCCTTCTGTACCACTGAGCAAGCCCATCTTTGCTGCCCCCAGTGCGTTTATCTCTCCTGGCCCTCGACAAACCATTTTTTTGTTTTGCCATCTCAGTTCGTCTTTGTAAAACAGGGAAGATAATAAATGATACTACTTACCTTCTTCAGAGAGATGTGGTGAAGATTAATTAGTCCTTGTTTATACAAAGATTGGCAATAGTGATCTGCAGGTTTGCTAAGCACTGGGATGATTGCTATCGCTGCCTCGCCTGACAAAGAAGCACAGCCAAGGACAGGAGCTGGTGCTACTGCAATCATTTACAGGTCCAATGATAGCTGTGGCCTTGAAGAAAACTCTACCAAATATTCTGCATCTGAGAAGAGGAGGAAATGCATATTGGGACCTCAGGCACATGGGCCATGGCACCCCTGGGGTCTCTGCCAGTGGGCACTTCCAGTCCCTGTCGCAAACCCTTCTGTGTGCGGGAAAGGCACACATGTGGGAACCTGAACTGCTTATGCAGAGCTGAACTATTTCCTTTCTGAACTTCGCTTTGGATGCAAGGATGGACTTAGCCTCTCATATACGTCTTTGCCAGAAGTTGCTGCGCGCATGCATTGTGCCACAGCAAATTGGCACCTTTCGCTTTGGCCTGCTGTGTTAGATAGACACTCGCAGGCAGTCCTGTCGGCAGGTTAGGCTATTTTCATAGTGGTGCAGCCACAGTGAAATGTATTTTTCCCCACAGCTGTCCAATTTGCTCTTGCTGGTGCTCTGAGCATTGCTGGTTTGCGTGGTGTGTTTGCTGCAGGCAGGGCTGTCCGCGCATGAAATGACGGCAGGCTGTGCTGGCCTCCACTCGTCGTCTTCCCCCACTTGCCTACAGCTTTCTGTAGTCTGTGGCTGTCGCTTTTCGCCTCCCTCAGTAATTTCTCAACGCTTTGACAGCTGCCCCAGCCCTCTCGTGCCATAGACTGCCTGTGGTGAGGAGGAGAGGAGACTCATTCACTGGCGATGAGGCAACGGGTCCCCAGAAAAGCCCATCCTTGGATGACTGAGAATTATAGGATCTTGCTATCGTTCAGATGAACCCCAGGATCTAATTTCACCCTTCTTTCCTCGCGCTCCTGACCGCACAGCTACACACTGGTGTGCTGGTCCTCTCCAGCCACCGACCTGCTCACCTTGATCCTGAAGCATGCATCCCTAGGTACAGACGGCAGCGATCAGAGGAAAACGCCCAGCCAACACCGACTGACTGCTCAGCAACTCCGTGCACACTGTAACAAAAGCAACGCTGATCAGAATTCCTTATTTTGTTGGGATTCACTTTCTCAGCAAGCCTTTTTTATCAGCAAAGGTTCAGTTACTGCGGTGGACAGTTCTGCTGGTAAGGTCAAAGACAACAGGTTAGATCATGCAAGTCCACAAATCCATGCCAGGCTACTGACAGCCCTCCAGAGTTGTGTAAGCTGAAGGGAAGGCTGTATTTGGAGCAATTTGCATTGCAGTGCACGTGCAGGTGAGAGTGCAATATGACAGGAGATGTCATTACTGAGATTAGAATTTACACTTACAGCCTTAGTTGGATTTGTATTTGAGAAACTGTGGTGCCCTGGAAAAAAAATACTAATCATCTGATAATTTTATATTGTTTGTATCCAGTAAATATCTCTTTAGTTTCCTATTTCCAGTTAAGATTAATTTTCTGATCAAAGAAAGTTTGATCAGAAGTGCACGGACAGCACAACAGCAGCAATATTACATGGCTCGAGGATATGTGTTGTGTCTTTGAATCTGCAGAAAAGCCAGCCAGGAGGGGATGGTGATGGCTCCTGGTAGAAGCTGTACAATAAATAATAACTCTTCTTTGGCTTTGGAAAAGAGTTATTTTTATATATTTCCTTCCCACTGTCAATCAGAGAAGTCCTTTCTTCGTTTTTGAAGTACAGACAGTCTTTGTTTTACTGCTGGGATGCTCTGGATGGAATCCTGTGCTAACTTCCATTGCTTCTATTTTGATTTCTTAAAACAGTCCAGCAGAGATGAGCGCTACCGCGCCCTTTGTCCTGCTGCTCTCAGCCATGCTAACAAGACTGGTCTCCATCCTCCCTAGCTCTGCCTCATCCCGCGCACAGACAAGTCCCTTCTCTTCCCCTCCATCCCGCCCAGTCCTGCTAGATCAGCTTTCCCCTGTGCAGGTGGAGCCTCTCACCACGCACGCTCTTAGTGGTTCATGCTGAGCCCAACACCAGCCCTTCAGCAACATCACCTTCCTCATTCCTTCCCTGCCACCGCTAAATATCCGCCGCTTCACAGTGCGTGCTGGCTGGGTGGTTTGCTGCTGATACCTGGCTCCGAACGAAGGCATCGCTCTCAGAGTATTTCCAGCACCATCTGCCGCCTTCCTTTATTTCAGTTTCTAGAAAGGGTTTTGCTGTAGCTGAGAGGCAGAGGAAGAATCTGGATACGGCTGACACAAATCCCAGAAAGCGTTTGTCTGTTTGCCTTACACGCTAATTAGTGCCGACTTGGTCAAAAGTGCTCTGAACTTTTATTTATTTATTTTTCTCCTTTCTCGAGCATCTATCACCATGACAGCAACGTGCTTCAACTGCAGGAAATTAAAACACCCGACACAAGCAGCTAATCAAATGCAGAAGCAAACAGAAGAATTTTGCACAGAGCTCTCGGTGTCACTCCGATCCTGCTTTGACGGGCAGCAGAGTTTCTGCGGGGAAAAAGAAATGTTTTGTTTGCTTCAAATTCCCTTTTCCCTTGGAAGCGTAAACGTGAAATTACTCTCTCCTCCTCCGTTGGGATGTCTTATTTATTTTCCTGCTGGTGGCTGTTAAAGGAGACGCCGTTCAATTACGCCCTGGGTTGAATTAATGGCTCGCACAGCTCAGTATAGGTTCTGGTGTGGACTTACACATGTGGCCTCGTGCCAGCTGCCAGGAGGGGCTGGAGGGGCTTTCGTGGGGCAAGGGAACACCCAGCAGGAGAACAGCTCCCTGCACCCCTCTCAAATCTCTGACATATGTTTGGTTTGTAGGATCCAGAGCAGACCTCACATCTGGGCTGAATGAAGCTTTTTATTTTCTGACACGCTGCGTATGTCCATCCCAGTCTTGGCCCTATTAGAAACTTCAATTAGAAGTCTGCTAACTTCTCTTGAACACTGTCACCCAATCACCATCTTATACTGGAGTCTTCAGATGACTTCCTTAGGGGAGCAATGGAGTTTTACCGCAAATAACGTTTGGTTGATTCCCCTTGCACCTACATTTGTTTTTGTTTGCATTCTTCTGAGTTGACAGTTCAAACACGCAAGTATCCCCACCAAGGAGCATCCCGAAGGACTTTTTTCCTCTTTGTCTTTCTTTAGCATTGAAAACTGGAATGTATTTTTTTTTACAAGCACTGACAAAATATCTGCCATGTGAATAATGGATCACGCACAGCTTGAGGTCTTCCCTGCGCCCAGCGAATCTCTGTGGGTGGGTGGGCTTTTTCAGCTTTGCTCCTGCAGGCTAGGTCTGGTTTCCGTACAGCCACTAAGTAAACTCATCTCACAAATCCATGTAGCACCATGAGCACCCTTAATGCTTCTCGGAAGGATGACATTGCTTCTACCTCAGGTTGAAAACTTTGGTGTGCTGTTGAGCAGCTGTTGTGTCCCACTCTCCAAAGGACCAGAACAAGCCAAGGCTCAAAGCACCTCCTGAATCTGAGATACTCAGTATCCGGCCCTCCACCCAGATACATATAGGAGAAAGCAATTCAGCAGTGGGCATTTTTCATCAGTAATGAATGAATTTGTCTCTTTTTTAGTTCTCCCTCCAGCTTTTTGAGCTATGTAGCTGATATTACCAAACAGCACTTACTTTACTGGGGGGGCTCCTGTAAACAAGCAACGTATTTCTTGCTGTAAGGGCACTGCAAGGTTAAATACTGAACACCACTTGATGAGGTTTTGCAGAGATTTTGGGTATGCGGAGCTGTGAAAGTGCCTGAGGCTGTCATCAGATCCACCTGGAATCCGTAATCAGGATGAGCGAGCTGATTGTCTTTGCCTTCCATAATTTGAGGAGTGACTCCAAACTATTTTATCCCATAATGTCTTGGTGAAACTTTCATTTTGTGGATGCGGCTAGGCAGCCTCTGCTTGCTTTGATTTTATTTCATGGCATTTTTTCTCTTGTCTTTGTTTTGTGATCATAGGTGCCAGCCTTGTGGCTGCTATTTTTAAGGATTTTCTTTTCCTCGCGTGCTAGCTTTAAAATGACTTGTTAGTATAGAGTATGATGTATTTTAAATGGCTAAAATAGAACACACCAGGTGTAGATTTGATATAAATTGATTTGAGACTGCGGCAACCACAGTATCTTCATCTACTAAAACCAGAAGAGGTCATAGTTTCTAAAGTAGTGTGAGCACCTGAGAAATACTCACTGTTGGTCAGGTTTAGACTACAGCCTGTAGAAGTTATTCTCTGGCCTGTAGCTATTTACAGTTTTCTGCCCTTGGAAATAAATCAAGGTTTGTTTTCCACTCACTCGAGGAGAATAACTTTGTGAACCCTGGAGAGGATATTGCATTGGGAACCTGTATAAGCACAATCACACAGCACTTGTTAAAACAGAAGGATCCCCAAAAAGGCTTTGGCTGCATAAGGGGTGGGTGGAGCTCCCAAGTGCTGCTAAGGGCGATGGACACTAAATTTCAGCTCTGTTCTCCAGTCCACAGAGGCAATTCCTCTTAACCCGATCCGAAAGTCTGCCGCAAACTGTTGTATTTCAGAGCCCGTGGGAGAGTATTTCACAAGATGGAGATTAGAAAGCAGGAACAGAAAACTGGAAAGTGCTTCGTGGTGTCTCTTTAACAGCTTAGGATTGATTCATTTTAGTATTTGTGTCTGGGTCTTATTCACTGCTGCCTCATAGATCAATGGCACGACGGAGTCCCAGCTCGTGTTGATGCGGCATATGGGAATGGGATCCATTATCTTTAGTTCCCAGGACTATAAAATGTCCAATAAACTCAGCAGCAAGAGTGCCGGATTTGTGCAGCTCCACCAGCTGCTGTAGCCTTGCTGCCTATTAAGCTGCGTTTTTAGTTTCATTATTGATGGGGAACGCAGATAGCTGAGCAAATGATGTTGCTTGCAAATTTGAGGCACTTTCCCGGCTTATAAAGGTGACTTCTGCTACGGTGCCTCCTCTTGCAGGGAGGGAGGAGGGAGGGCTTCATGCTGCAGTGAGAAATCAATTTAAATTAGCATGGGCACAGCCAATCCGTAGTGATGTCAGCAGCTTGGGCTGGCTGCAGGAATCTGAGTAGCAAGTCCAAGCGCCTCAGTCTCAAACGCTCATCCTCGCCACAGACCCCAGCCAGGGCATTCCTGTGCATGTTTGTTAATCCAGCATTGCTCTCAGTCTCCTCCCTGGCTGTTTATGTTATAATTTGACTCTCCCCTGTTTTCCCACTCAGAGCTCTGTGGCTCCTGCTACACCTTTGGAATAAATTCCATAATCGCTCTGAAAATGGTGCAAAACCTGAGCTCGCCTATAGAAGTTGCTGTGGCGGAGTGGCAAGCGGCTCTCAACTCCATTTCACTTGTTCCCTGTGCATTGCCACCAGGGGCACACCACAGTTCCAGACCAGTATCAGCTTTTATTGCTTTCTTTACTTCTCTGGGACATGGAGATCAAGCACAGCTATGGCAAGTTAGGCAACATCTTCAGTCTCTAGCATCATTAGTGTAGATAAGCACTCTAATGGAAGTCAGTGTAAGCCATCACCTATAGCTCTTATTTAATCCACTGAATGTTGATTCCTATGAACAATCTCCAGGTATTATTTCAATGCTTACATAGTTGAATTCCTATTGAGCCATGGGCATCCACTTTTGAAAAGAGAAACCCGTATCCCACAAGCAGGATCATTTTCTGTTTCCTGGCTTCATGGAACTGGACATAGAAGGCCAAACTTGTAGTATCAATGTCGGTATGAATGCAAAAGAAAACGTTCCCTGGAGCCTCTACCGTGCTAAGATCTGTGCAGGTGGTGATTAAAGTAGCTGTCACCGCGCTCGTAGCTCAGCTGCTCTTGGCTGGACGCCTGCTGTCACTGCCTGCTGCCCTCGAGTGCCTTCCTTGGGCATTTCCACCTCTCGGTGCCTGCCACCAACAGCTGCAGCTCTGGAAAAGTCTGATAAACACCAGTGTGCTTCTGCCAGCTTTTCTCCAAGGAGCAGGAAGGAAGACGTTCGTGTCTTGTAGAAGTTTACTTTCAAGAGTATGGATCAGAGGTTTTGTGCAAACTACTTTCTTAAATTATTGAAAATCTGCTGTAATTATTGAGTGTTTCAAAATATTCCGGGGAAGAACTTCTGGGCTCATCTGTTTTTCCCTTCCCTTCACTGCCACGTGTCTTCTCAGCCATTAGGAATGCTAAAGGATGGCTTTCATGAAAATGAGGGCGATGGCAATGACGTGTTTGACAAAATGCGACTTCTATAGTCCAGAGGCGGAGAATTCATTACCTCCAGCTATAGGTTTTTTTGCAGCTTTTCCCCCATCTTCTTAAAAATCTTTTCCTACCACCTCGGATTTGTCTGTCTCGAGCTCCCAGCTAATGATTCTTGTTATCTACCACATTAAAGAGCTTCACAGTTCCCTCTGTTTCCTTTCCGTGAAGGTAATGGTACATTGTAATCAAGCCACCTCTCGGTCGTCTTTTTGATAAGCTAAACAGATTGCGCTCTTTATGTTTCTCACTCTAAAGCACTTTCTTCAGCTCTTAAATCATTTTTGTGGCACTTGCTGCGGCTTTTTTCTGTGCAGTCACCAATTTTGTTACACCCTTATTAAAAAAGATGAACCTGGAGCTGAGCGCATTGTCAGGAACTGGCCTCATCTAGACTGCAGGCAGCCTAAAAAGTCTGTGCTGGAATCTACCTGCATTCCCCTCCTTGTATACAGGAATTATTTCACCTCTTTTTAGTGTGGCTTCCCTCTGGCAACCCAAGTTCATATGCTTGTCCCTGTGCAGTTACTACAGGGCTGTCCTGCTGCCTTCAGCCTTTACACCTGCTGGTACTTAGGTGCGATTTTCTTGGGCAAGCCTATCTTCCCCATCCATATTTGTTCCTTCAGGCAATGAAATGGGAAAAAAAGGAAGCCCTTGTCTCCATGAGGGTGGTTGGTACTCCTGGCCCCGTCCCTACGGGAGCCCCTTTTTGACCCACCCCATCGGCACATTGGTGAAGTTTAAGATTTCATCAGTAGACCCAGATGGAAAGTGCTTTCACTGTCCCGGTCACTCCTAGAAATATCTCTGTTTGAGTCCCACTCAGAAACACCTCATGAAATCAGTTCTTCATCCATCTAATGCAATATTTACTGATATTGCCGAGTGCTCATTTCTTAATCACCGTGCTGCAGGGCACCAAGCGCTGCACCTGGCAGTGGGAGGAGGTGAGCCGTCGCACCAAATCCATCCTCAGACAGAGAAGTATTTTTTGAGACAGGGCTTCTATTCACAATAATACTGACTGACATTAATTATCACTTAGAAACCCCTGTCAGCACTTCCATTTGGCATAGGAATGGTGCCAGGAGGCAGCTCCAGCAGTAGGAATTAACGCCCAGGTCCCCAGCGGCTGCTGTGGTGTTGTCCGCGACCGCACACCGGTGGCAGCAGCACACGGTGTTGCCCTCCCCTTCCCAACCCCTTGTCCTTCCAATCAGGTTTGCAGGCTCAAACCCTTGCTCAGTGAACATGCAGGGTGATTTATGACGGGCTTTGAGTGGGAGACGCAGGGATGGCAGTTGCGGTGCTCCCTGCAGCTGGCCAAGCCTCCTCCCCATGCAGCAATCTGTGTGGCCGCACAGGAGGCACTTGCCCATTAAAATGCTGTCAGGGATCGTCTTTCCGACTTAAATCAAGGCTGTCGGTTTGGTAGGTGAGGATTTTCGAGGTGTCTATCTCTTCATTCGTTGTTTTTTTTTTTTTATCCTGTCCTTTCCGTGTTGTTATTGCTTCCATTCCTTAAAGCGCTGCAAATTGCAAGCCTGTGGCTTGCCGTGAAGGCATGCTGGTAAATGATTTATAGAGGGTCCTACAAATCATGTTGCACCGAGCGCAGCCCCTTCCCCCACAGCAACAGCCATCATTTCAGAGCCGCTCAGCCTTCAAGGGAGCTAAGCTGTCCTTTCCCTGCTGAGATTTAGGAAGCCAAACAGCACAATGCAGCTAAAAGTGAGAGTAAACACGCCACAGTAGCAGCCTGGCATTTAAGTTTCAGCAGGGCTTAAGGTGGCCTTGCTTATCAGTGGAATTGTGTTACGACACCAGCCAGCTTCCGTATACGGTTTTGATGCTTTTACAGGCACAAAAGAAAAGCCCAGTATGTGAAAAGGACTTCAAAGGCTAAAAGGCGAGTAGAAATTTCTGATAGTGAAATGAACTGCTGTATTAATTGTACTCTCAGCCCTCCCCATCCAGGCAGACCTCAGCAGACCCACAAGCACACTTTGGCTCACTCAGGGCTTTCTGGCCAGTGAATGCTGAACGCCATCAAACATGGCTCCATAGGGCATGCCAGAGTACCCACATGTGCTGAGTGCTGGAGGTCAGGGGCAGGGAAAGCCATCTCATCCTGTCCCAAGTCTCGAAATGCAGAGAAAGGATGTTCTTACCTGGTGGGTGAGCAGTGGTTGTCCATGGTCTGAGGATCCCACTTGGTCTCGGCTGGTTCTGGCACAAAGTGAATGTGGAGAGCTCGCCAAATTGCCAACGCTGCCGTTCCACTCCCCTTGTTCCCCGTGCTGACCGTAGACTCACAGAGCAATCTGGGTTGGGAGGGACCTTGAGGTCACACCAGGCAAGTCCAGTGCCCAACAAAACCAAGCTGCACAGAGCCTTGTCCAGGCAGGGCTTGAGAATTGCCAAGGATGATGTCCACTGCCTCCGTTGGCTCCCGCTCCCATTTTTTCACTGCCTTTCTCATGAAAATTTATTTATTTGATACCTGACCTTAATTTCCTGCATGCCAGCTTGCATCTGCTGCCTCTTGTCCTACCCAGCACCTCTTGACCCACACAGCAGCATCTCTGGGAAGAGCCTGGTTCAGCCCTGCTGGCCCACCCTGCAGAGAGCTGCTCCAGGTTCAGAAGGCAGAGCCCGTGCTTTGCCAGCTCTCTTGAAAGCAGGGGCTCCAAAGAGTTCATGCAATACAACATCACAAGGAAAACAGTTCTGCTGCCTAGGAAGAAACAATTTGCCATGCAGTAAAACAAATGGATCGCCAGATCGCAATTTAGGCAAAATATTTTCCCAAGCAAGTGGCCAAAAAGTAGAAATGAAAAGGTTTTTGTTTTTTTTACTAATTAAATGTTCCTCTGCGACTGAGAGGGGAGTGTTCATCAGGAAGTTATGGCCTCTTAAAAATAATCAGAATGTTCCAGGAGCTACAGACCAAAGCCTCAGCAAGATGCACCACCTCCTTATTGGAAAAGTGAATTCCAGCCACTGCAGTACTCCATCTGATGAGAACACTTAGCTGTGCTAGGGTGAAATAAAGTGCTTTATTCTACTAAAGTGAGCCATGCTGGGAGTGTTGGGAATATGGTTAATGCAAGTACAGGGAAATTATACAGCGTCCGCTTTGACTTTCTGATTTCCTCTAATGGACACATGGCCTCCAGCCCAAGTGCTCGGGGAGCTTTGTGCCATACAGTTTCCCCAGAGAGCTTTGTGCCATGCTGTTTCCCTGGATATTAGCTGGGCTTTTCCTCCAGAGCCCCTGCCAGCAGCAGACTCATTCACAAACCTGGTGTTTGCAGCTGGGAATTTAAAGCACTGGCATCACAGGGACAGCATCCCTCCTTGCAATCTGTTTTTCCTCTAATGACTCATTAGGCATTTTCACTCGTTAACTGATCTCACCTGTACTCTGCAGGAAAGGCAGCAAACCCAACACTTCCCCGTGAGGTTTTGGCTGCGGGTTTTGTTAGTTCAACGCTCACCCTCTGACTACAGGTATTTTTTCTCTCTGAGATCCACCTCGGCTCCCCAGTTTGATGCTTCACTGGTGGATGCAGCAGCGCACTGCACTGTTAATGGGAGAGATTTCCTGCCCGAGAACTGCATTACTGGTGAAAAAGACTACTGAACATACAATATATGCATGTATAAACATTTACCAAGGTGCTTGTCCCACAGCCTCTTTTCCAGCCACTGCCTCCATTGCCCCGTGTGCCCGCTTGTCCCTGCAAGTCTTTGTCAGCAACCTGCTGACCTCCCCACCAGCACGGGATGCTCTCCTCCACCATGTCAGTCTCTCTTCCCATCCCTCCTTGGGCCATTATCCTCCCACCACTCCCAAACGGGGCGTGATGTGCACAGCTATTGTAACAGTCTGGCTTCAAATTTGTCTTGGTCTTCTTGTCCAGGCGACGGGGAAATGCATACAGAAGCAGTCTCCTAGGAAAACTGACCGTGGAAAATGCAGCTTAAGAAGCAATAAAAGAGTTCCCTGCCATCACACAGGAACCAACAGGAGAATTTACATCTCCTACTGAAAGCTTCCCGGGGGCACCTCTGTCGTGGTCCTCAGTGGGGCCACGCGAGCACCCCATGTACCGATGGCCTCCACTTCCCTCCTCCAGGGCCTTCTCCACCTCCTCTCCACCCTGCGGTAATTCTCTGCTCATTGCCTTCTGTCACGGTCCTCACCCGCCTTACAGGATCCCGCTGACTTCCCAGGGCATCCGACTCTGGGGTTGCCACCCCAAAACCTCCTGTGTGCAAGCTGCCTCCGTGCTGGTGCTCATTCACTGAAGTCTCAGTGGGACATCTGGTCCTTCCAAGTCTGTTACACTAAATTCAAGGGCAAGCTAACATTTAGGCCTGCTGCTGTTGGCACTGGAAGCCTCAAATGTCCCCGTGTTGAATACTCCTTGGGGTGTGTGGATGAAGCGTGCCAGGAGGGTCTCTGTCCATGCGTGTCAGCAGGGAAAGCCTCACTAGCACTACCATCAGCACAGGGTCTTGCAGGAGGGTTGGGAGACCCCACGAGCTGTAATATTAGGATAAGGTTCTTCACCAGAGGGTGGTGGGCATGGAACAGGCTCCCCAGGGCAGTGGGCATGGCCCCAAGCTGCCAGAGTTCAAGGAGCATTTGGACAGTGCTCTCAGACACAGGGCTTGAATTTCTGGGTGGTCCTGCATTGGGCTGGGAGCTGGTCTCAGTCCTTTTGGGTCCCTTCCAATTCAGGATATTCTGTGATCCTATGATTCTATGAACCCCTCTGGGCTGTTTTGGCACTTTTTGTGCTGCATGGGAGAAGGGAGGTAGGGCCCTCGCAGGGTTATACAGGAAGAGCTTCCCTACAGGCGCTACATGTGCAGGCACTGCTCGAGCTGTCCCCTGTGCTCGGAAAAGCCTGGGTGAGGGCGAAAAGCTGCATGTGGCCCTAAGTGCTCCTTGTTCCCCACTGTGGGGACAAAGGCATGGCAAAGGCTTGACAAGTTTGTATACAGGCATATTTCCCTTAAAGCCATTTCTCTAAAGTCTTTGTTATTTTTTCTTTTTAATCTCAAGCTCCTTTTCCTGCTTTACGTCATGCTTTCCATTTTAGAGATGTCAGATGATCTGTGATAAAGTGACAGGATGTGCAGGAGCAGCGAGGAGACGAGGTCCATTTTAATGAGACTTAACTCTACTGGGTAGTGCAGACCGTGCCTCGACAAGCCCTTGGATCTTGTTTCCTTTTGCAAAGCGTCTTAATGGCATAAAAGGATTTTTGCACAAATAAGGCAAGGCAATTCCCCAAACAGATTTCTTTCAGTGGCCACTGAAATGGAAAGCTGCCACCGAGAATTGCATGATCCTCTCTAAGAGGTAAGCACAATCAGAAATCAGTATTCTCTTGGCTCCCCGAAATGGACTGAAATACTTTGGAATAGGCAGTGTGTTTGCTGGGGGCTCACCATTCATCCAGCAGGTCCTGCCCGCTGGCACTGGGACATAATGACACATAAGACGGTCTGACCCAGCGCTGCTTACGTATGACCCATTCCTGCAGGCAGCTTGGATGCAAAGCAGGAAGAGTGGGGACGTATAGCAAGGCACAAGGGAAACGTGAGAAGGCCCCACGCTGCTCTCCAGCCCTTTGTTATTTTGTCAGCTGATCTCCCAGGCTGTTATTAGAATTTCAGGCAGGCTGGGGTCATGCTTCACATTGGTTACCAGCATCAGGTAAATGTGTAAAGACAAGTAGTCCTGGTCAAAGTTGCAAAGGAGGGTTTCTTTCGGTGGTATATTTTTAACCTAGACACTGCTAGCTTAATATGTTCTGGAGCATTACAGAGAATCACTTTTATGGGATATATTTATTTTTTAAATCTTGCTTTCCAGGGGAGTACTTTTTTACCTGGTACTCCTTCCTAAGCTATTCTTGGATCCCAGTGCATGAATTCTAAGATTTTCTGGTCAACGTTGTGAAAAAGTGAGTAGATGAATAGAAGATGTAAAATACTCCAGACTGCCTAAGAGTTAGGCCAGCCAGTCTGCCTGTTCTCTACTGAAATGTGCATTTAGGAATAGTTTGTTCAAGTCTGCAGGAAATCTTATTTAGCTGTGTATTAAAAAATATGTATATATATTCTGATTTTAACTTGCATTTCAGACTACAAATGACTCCTGTATTTTTTTCAAGTAGGTCTGGAATATCTCTCCAACTACTCTGGAGCTTTCTCTTTGTACATAGAAGTCAGATTTATTTAAATAGATGCAGGAAATCCCATATAGCCAGCGATGAGAGGATGTTAACCAATTTTTAAAGGCCTGATCAGAACAACTACAGGGAAGAGGTCAATACTAACTGTTATACCAAGTGTTAATCTTGACTCCAGTAATATTAGATACTAAAATGGGTTTCCAGATAAGAATTGCAAATCTCACATTTGAGAAGAAAGGAAGTGTGATCCTAGAAAACAGATGCCGAGCTCTCCAGATCTCTGCGAGCGTCCAATCTTTACGCGTTTGATCGATAGCTTTAGCAGTGGGACAGATGTGTGATGTATTCACTTTCAGATCTTTCTAGGGAAGGGAACAAAACAACATTAAAATCTCCCGTTGCTCGTCAGTGAGTAGATGGCATTCTCCACAGGAGGAGTGGGAAGCCTGCCTTGCGGATACCGTACCTACAGGTACCTTTTTAGATTAAGGGGAAGGCAGGAAGGTGGCAAAACTCTGATTTCCATCCACTGGGACAATTAACAAGGTGAATAAACAGGGCAGTTGGGCATCCACCCAGAAACTGAGGAGCACTGTGGGAGCATCAATACCAGGATGATACCTGAAGGGATGAAGTGGGATGGGTGCACTGTGATGGGAAGACCTGGCCCTCTCTCTTCCAGCAGCTAGCATAGACGGCTTTTTCTGTTCTCTATTGCTCCTTTAGGGATCCTAACCATCACTAGCAGCAGCTTGGGGGCAAAAAAAGCCCAGGGCCTTTGGGTACCACAGATCTCATCTATAGATCTTCAAACAGCAGGGAAATGCCAGAGGCTGTATGGAGTACAGTCAGTGGCAATTACTGTCCAGTGCTCTAAAAACAGCTTGAAAAAGGAGTTAGCAGCATCACAGCACTGCTTATGGGTTCTTTGTGTCCCTCTCAGAGCCATCCAAAGCAGTCCCCAGGCTCCCATACAACAAGGTACGCAAGAAATTTTGGAGAGGCATCAAAAAGCCTACCCGCATAGTGCACTTGGCACATCTTTGATGGGTCTGACGCCATAAAAGCGGGTCTCTATGTTCTGGTATCACCTCAGTCTCCACAAAGGAGATGAAAAGGAGGAATAAAACATCTGAACAGCCCAATCTGGCCTGAACTGCACACATTCATTATGGCAAAGATGGATTTCTTCTGGATCCTCCTTCGTATCCTCCTCCTTGGGGATGGCAGTGAGCATCTCAACACTCCAATTACAGGATATTCACGTTAAACAGAGAAGAGGAACAGCCAGTCAGCAACAGATTTTTAGGATATGGCATCAGAGGATCTGCACAGCCTGCAGAAGGAACAACTGAAGTGATGCTCATGGCCCCACTCCCACAAGTCTTCGGCACAGGCGTACATCAGCTCCTAGCAGGCAGCATCACCAGGGCTTAAATCACCATAGCTGCTGTGAAATGGAACCAGAGGCCCTGGCTTGGCTGCACCTCGGCTCCGAGCCCCAGGACACGGGGCTGCACCAGGAGTACCGCTCATGCTGACCCTTGGAGGCTGCTTGACAGCACCCGATGCTCATGGCTTAGAGATGGCTCGGTCCTTTCCAACTTCCTGAAGTTTTTGCCTTTGTTTTCTCTCCCACTCAGATGGAAATGAAAATGCAGGCTAAGAAAAATGGCATTAATAATACAAACTGGGGGCCCTTGGGAGAAAATTTTAGTTTTGGAAAGCCACTACTCTGCATGGATGTGTCTTGCTATCAGAAGTTTACCTGGATTTTCTTGTCTCTTCATGCATGCATGTATTTCTCTGCTGCCATGCGTGGTCCTTTCTCCTTATTTAATTAGGGCATAATTTTAAGCATATTCCTGAATTAGAAAAATAAATAGAGATTCATCCATTCAGCAGGCATTTTTCTGGGAAAATAAATGTTCTCCTTCAGGTATTGGCTTTCTTCAGTTTTGTTTCTCTATTTTTAATTTAAAGGAACTTCTCTTATGTTTTATTCACTTGTTTTCATTAGGTAAAAGAATGCCTTGGCATGAAAACCTGTCCTGAATGCACCACCTGCTTGACAGATATATACAAAGACTTGAAACCTGAGAGGAGAAGAGGATGGTTGCAAGCAAAAAAAAAAAAAAAATCTAAACAAAAGAAAGGAATTAAAGCCAGCACCAGGGCACGTACTTATACTGCATGGCTGTCATTGCCCGTGCCGATTCTTGGGAGCGATGCAGAGCATTGTGCTCAGCAGGATAAGACTGACAGACCTCGAATACGAACCCTTACTGCCTTCTAAAGAGGTAGGGGCGTCCTTCTTATCTCCAGATTGATCCTGACCAGTTTACTGCGAGAAGCTGCTGCTTGAATTTCAGATGTTGAGTGCTGGTATCTGCGATTGGCCGTGCACAGTAAATCACATGCTAATGTTGCTCTGTCTTGACTGGATGAGAATAAACATCATAATCAGGAAAAGGCCTTGGAGGAGCCACAGTGGCTTTAAATCTCTCAGGGAGCAGCAGCAGTTTTGGGAGAGGCGGCTGATAAAGCGGATTAGGGAATTTTAGAAAATTTAAAACCCTCTCCTTTCTGGGCCACACAGGCTCTGCCCAGGGTGTCATCGCTGGGAAAATTAGGCTGCTGGGAAATTTATTGCCAGGGCACCACATTTCCATTTCAATTTCTCCTGTTTCCAGTTCCACACGTGTGCCCAGTCCAGGGCTGTGATCAGATCCTGCTCTCCTGCCTTAACCAGCAACAGCCCCAGGCATTGCCCGTGCTCTCTTTAGTGTGCTAAAGACAACTGCAGGATGGTCTCCCAGTCACTCAAAGAAAGGAGGGAGCCAGCAGGCCTTACAGAGGTCACTTATTGCTCTTTTTGTCATACTCTCATCCTTACAGGATTTCCCATGGCCAATAAGTTTTGCTCAGGAGCTCACCTGAGAAGAGGCAGGCACAAGGCAAGGACCCAACATCCTGTGGCAGGCACCAGTGAGGCACTGCTGGGCTCTGCAGTTCCATTTGCCCCTCAGCCAAGGTGATGCTTAGCTGCTCCCAGCGGGGCTGGAAAGCCTGAAGATGTCTGAAGAATGGAAGAACGGCAAACAATGAGATTGCTGGTGATAAAGCAATCCTGGAAAATGTTTGGATGAATTTTTTTCAGGAGATCAACTTCCCTGTCATGCCTGCCCCTCTGTGCTCTGCTGATGTTACCCTCCTTGTCAAAGATGTCACCAGCAGGAAGATGTGTGGGAAGGAGGTTTACTAGGTGAATATTCCTAAACATCCAGCACACCGTCAGGCACAGGGCAGGAGCATGCTGCATTAGCTCTGGGCCTGAGCAGAGTTAGTCAAAACAGCTTGAAAAATGGAATGTGTTCCTTTGTGGTGGAGTCTCAGACCCAGCACTGATGTCATGAATAGCTGAAATTATGTCTAAATTTGAGAAGAAAAAAAAATACTTCCTCTGAGGTGTGTCTTGCAACTGCAAATGAGGCATAACTCGAATCAACTATGATGAGCTGCTATTAGCATTTGAGTTACATTTCCCTTGAAAAGTCAGGAGGGGCTGTGGCCCCAGATTAGGGGTCCCTCCTGACATCTAAGTGGGTAGCGCATATGGAAATGGAGTTGTCCCGGGTGTCACCACCTCGAGGTGAATGATAGCTAGAGGTGGAAGAGTGGAGAATAAATGTTACTGCAAGAAAAGCTGCTGAATTTCCTTTTGAGAGACTGATAATCCCGCAGGCTTCTACAGAAGCAGCTTTTGATTATCATTGCTGATGATATTAGAAGACATCTCTGGAGTCTGTCCTTTAAAAAATGTTTCCCTGGTGCTACTTGAAAACATATGGGCTGGGAACTGAAGTGAAAAACTGATGTTTTGCTAACTCTCTTGGCACGATGGAGGCTTAAAAATGATGTGCCTGATACTAGAGATGCATTTTTAACAGTAAATGAAAGCAGACTGCATAAAAATTCAAAATACTAGACTGGCAAATGTGGATGAGAAAAGAAGTTGGAAGAAGAAAGGGGCTGGTTAAAGGACCAGATGAGAAAAGGTGGATCAGTTCAGCTGGGCTGAACAGGAGCAGCGCTGTTTGAGTTGCTTTGACTTACTGAAGGTGCAGACACACACCAGCAACTTAGAGAGGGAGCTGAGTAAGCCAGGTCTAACAGAGCATGTTCAAATGCAGCACTTTCCGAAGGGCTTCATCAAGTAACAGGATGGACAAGCTCGGGCTCCTGCTTGCATGGTAACAGTTCGGATGGGGCAGGGACAGAGGGATGGAGCCAGGCTTCTTCAGTCTAGAATCTAGTCCATGCCAGACACTGGTCTGTGGATGGCTGCGGTTTCTAACACAGGCATAGCACCTGGAGAGTTCATGCCTCATTTCCAATGGCTCTTATCCATAAAATTAAACCTATTTCCAGACAACATACATTAACCCTCAGAAGATGTCTTAAACTGGAATAAGTGTGTCTTATACCGGAGCTGGATGAGGTTAGTTTTGCTGATTGAATAAAATCATAGAATCATTAAGATTGGAAGAGACCTCCAAGATCATCCAGTCCAACCATTCACCTAACATCAATATTTCCCCACTAAACCATGTCCCTAAATACCACACCTACACATTTCTTGAACACCTCCAGGGACTGTGACTCCACTACCTCCCTGGGCAGCCTGTTCCAGCACCTGACCACTCTTCTGGAGAAGAAATTTTTCCTAATATCCAACCTGAAAAGGTTGGATAGTTCATAAAAACCAGCCAACCAAACAAAAAAACATATTATGCTGATACCACTTCAGTGTCTTCACCGTGGAAAATGCTGGCCCTCAACAAGGGAAAGCTGGATATGCTTTATCCCATCAGCTCCACCAACTGTAAAAAAATGAATCTCTTGAAGTTGCTGAAGAAAAACTTTTGACAAAAAGACACTTTGGAAAAGTGCAGAATCTGCAGAATCATTGCATCCCTTGGCTGGTCATGCATTTTCTGAGCCTCTGCCAGTAATTACAGTTTCTGAAAACTTCTGAAAGCAAAAAAGCATTCCCTTCCATGGCCTTCTGTTCCACCTCTTTGCCTCTTTTGGGTCCATTAGTCAGCACATGCATACCCCCATAGTCAGGTGACCAGCAGACTGGTGCTACAGAACTGCTCTGCCTTCCAGAGTGCCAGGTGATGAACTTCAGGAGGTTTGGGTGTAGTCATAAGACAAAACAGGCAACTGCTGTTGAGGTTGGTATCCCGCGCCAGTATGGGCAAACTCTCCATCTGCTCAATTTCTGTAAACAGGTTGGATATTTCCCCAGGAAATGTTTATTAAGATGCCAGAACATGCATTTTTGGTATATGGTGGTTACAGAATCTGCTGAAGCTATAAGGTTCTGCAGCATCCTGAAGAAATGGTAGATCCTAAACACAGCTTTTGTTCTTGGCCACAACCAATTAGCATTATCTATTTCTCATTTTTCCCTGGCCCTGTTTTAACAATCTCTAACTAGGAGCTTAACCTCTGTTCCAAAAACTGACATGGATAAAATGCACTTAACATTGCTCACAATTCTTACAAAGAATAGAATAGATCTTGCATTTGGCTACACAGAGAAGTTTTATTTCAGTGACTTCAGGAGCTAGGATTTCTCCAGATGTGACTCAAGCCATGACGTCCCATTGAAAGAAGCTTTTATGCTTCTTTATCCAAGAGACAGATCATGTTCTGAGAAAATTCAAACTATTTTATTCTAGCGTATGTCTAACTAAATTGAACAATAAAAATTGTTATCCTTTATGACCACCAACCAATTAACTGACCTGGTGACAGGGAATTAAGTCAGTCTTCTTCCTTTGAAATGACAGCTGAAATAACAGCGGTACAGTTCCTTGTCTCCAGTATGAGTGCGAGAGAGGAGGAAGGATGGGATCAGGATGACCGACAGACAGAAAAATCCTGGCCTCGTTGCAGCACTGAAATGCTTCCCATCGACTTCCAAAGGGCGGGATCTCTCCGTCATGCCACACTTTCTAGGAAGCCTTCATAAAAACAGGTAAGCAAAGCATTGTGCTTCTGCTGTGATTTATAATATTCCACAAATTGTTCACCTAAAGAAGCTCTTTGAGTATATTGTACTGCCTTCCACTTTCTTTTTCTTTGTCATCCCTCAACGTAAATGACAATGGAGCGTGAAGAGTGCTCCCTAGTTCATTGAAGGTGTGTGCCAGTGAACTTGTAATTTAAACACGATCCAGTGGGAACGGATTAGGGGCATTTGGGTATAAAACCAGGAGCATCTGAAGTGTCAGGGTTGTGGCAAATTCATTGGCATGGCAGACTGCAGCCTCTCCATGAAAGATGGGAGATACAGCCTCAGAGCCAAGTGCCAGCTTGGCTGCTGAGAAAGTTTTGCCTTTCGCACTGCTACAGATAACTTTGTTATAGGAACATAATTTAATTGACATATAGTTGCTTTCATTCCAGGATAATACCATCCAAGGTTACACAACTCAAGACAAAAACCACACATTTACATGGAAATAAGTGAGTCTGTATGAAGCATTATACTGGCATAATTACTCTTGTTTAAAATCATGCCTCATCTATTATGTTTTTTCCAGAGCATCCGATCTTCAGGTGTCTGTTGATTATGCAGCACTACGTGATAAGACCATCACGGATAAGCATCAATGTGCATTTATGTATTCTATAAAATCATAGACAAAAATCACCCCAATACACATGATTTCCATAAAGCGTCTGAAAGCTTGTATGACAGCAACAAATAGACAAAAAATATGCATCCATTTTGGTACCATTTGCCAGTCAGTGTAAATTATTTGCCAACAGAAATCTGACTTGCAAAGGAGGAAAGATTGTTTTGCCTCCTTCCCCCCAGACTGCCATAGCCACAATCCAGCATTGGACTCCCTTTGGAAACGAAAAAGTTGCTTTCAGCTGTCCTTCCTTACCCGGCAGAGTTCATTTGGCACAGTTTCTGTTAATTAATGTAATTAATTAACTTCCATGAATGGCAAATGATGGAAACGAAAGCAAAAGAGCAAGACAGTCTCATGCAGACGAGGTTCCTACAGCAGCTTAACACTCCCCACTTTCATGGCACTGCTGTGCAAGTTCCCATTTGGGGCCTGTAGTTCTTGATGATGGTGGCATTACTAACTGCCGACAGGGACAGACTTCAGAGTGCCAAAAGAATTAGGGCTGTAGTGTCAGAAAATAGGAACGTAAGCCATGCTGAGTGAATATACAGTTTTTTGAATGTGTTTAGATTTAAAATCTGTTTAAGGGATTGCATTGCATGCTTCAAGCGCCCTAGCAAATCATTAGTGATAATAGGAAACCCAAGCAGAATTATAGCAGCTATTTTGCCACAGAGTTGGCCATCCAGCCCTGTAAAGAGAGTCCTTTCCACCTCTGAGTCATAAAAAATAAATATGTCACCTTCCCACCAATCCAGTGGGAAAGAGCTTATCAGAGATGAAAAATAGAAGTGACCCATATTGGTGATATTTTTGGCTAGATAAAGACTAACAAAAAGAATGGACAAATTCATAAAAGAAAGTTTCTTTATGGGCTGTTTTATCTCTCAGGAAGTTGGTGAGCTGCAAATTGTTGCAGGATGGGGAAGTCCTTGGGGGGACCATCCTCACACACTTGTTCTGTTGCGCTGTCTGGGCACCCACTGTTGGCTGCTGTCAGCGGCTTCTGGACTCATGTTCCAGACAGCGACTTCAGAGGCAGATCATAATTACGGGTCTATTTTTAGATGCTCTAATTTTGGCAGGAAGCCAAAAGTTGTAATAAAACAGCTTTGGTATTATCTGTCATCTCCAGACATGGAAAAGAGCCATGAATTCAGCATGGGGGCAGATAATGTAGATATATTAGAATGCATTATTATCTACAGGGTTGCCTGTTGCCAGTTTCATTTTTATTGCATGGCAAAGGTCAGCACCTTTCGGTAGCTCAGAGATCCCAAAGGATGACAAATTACCAAGAATTCCTCTATTCAGCATATATATGAAGCCATCATAAAAGAATATCAGCATGGTGCTAGCAGTGTCTGATCTACATTATATGCTTCTTTTGGCAACCAAGATTTGTCTGCCATTGACGGTGGGCAGATAGTGAGGGATGAAATTTAATACAGACAAAATGAAAGTACGGTGGCACCTTACTTGTTCTTCAGCTGAAATGTAGCTCACGTTAACAAGATTCACAAGTCTCTGATTCCTACTGGAAACTGAGCTGGGTTTGGTTTCGGGAAATTGCAAGAATATTTTTATTTCAGAATGTCTGTTATTACTACAAAAAACAGGTCCACTTGGACTTTTTTTTTTCCCCCAATTAAAACCAGGAAGAAAATGGAATGCACGTACAATTGATATAGAAAAAATGGAACGTTTGGAGTAAGGATAAGTGGGCCGTGCTTCCATAGCTCACTCTTCCAGGCACAAAGCTCTCATGGATGCCAGATGTGACAGACTTTGTTGGATCCTTCCAGACAACTCAGTTTCAGATAGAAGAGATTGCATCAAGCAACTTATTTGGTGATGCTTAGGTGAGCAAACTATTACATTAATACCCCAGTGCATTGGCTTATGATTGCTGTTCAGGTGTGGTTAAACCATCCGGGATATGCTCGAGAAGAACCTGCTTGTTCTGTATCTGAAAACTGTGGAGTCTGGTACACGATGGGAAAACAAGAAAAGTTCCAACACATGAGACAGAGCTCGCATACTGGGAGCTTTCAGGGAAAGGTCCAAAACCTGTCATTTTGCCCCTAAGGTTTTATCGTGACTAGAGTACTCTTAGAGCACCTCATTATTTCATCTCAAGCTATACCCCTTTGTAACCTTTTACTTCTCGTAAGGCTCTGGCCTCAGTGGTAACCCATTAGAGCCAGCTGCCCACGTGGATCTCACACTCTGTAAAAGAGTTTTTAAAGTTTGTTGCTTTCTAACTATGCTAAAGTCTCCTTGTTGCAAGATCAGAAGAGGTGCCTAGAAGTGCTCAGCAGACCTTCCCTTTTGCCTCTTCTGCTTCCCCTCTAATCCATTTTCCACACTGGTCTGACAGAGTCTGAGATGGTTGCACTTCAGGCCACATTGCAAGACCCATCCATTATTCTGCCTTTTGCCAAAGAGACTGATTTGAAGGGGTGTGAATTTCTGTGGGGCTTAGGAAGTGTTGAATTGACTTTTCTGTCACTTTTGCTACATTTCCCTTTCCGTAGGCTACAGCACTGATGGAAATGTCCTTATAGTCTATGATAGGCACATTCTAGAAATAGCATGTTAAATAAATGGAAATGTTTTTAAAAATTAAGAATCCTCCACAAGTTTTAAAAATAAAGACACTATACGTAATCAACCGAAAATAACCACAATGTTTTTATTTTTGGCAAAAGATACGCAGCGGGAAGGAAAACTACGCAGTTTAATTTGCTCCTTGGTATTAATTCTTACAGTATTTGCCAGTAATGGCAACATTATAATTTGTAGAATTAATTAATGATCTGGCATCTGATTTTGATTCATTAATGCTTAAGCCAGCTAAGTCTCAATTATCCTCTGGACTATTTATTCCTTAACAAGCTTTTAGCTAATGTGATTTTGAAAATATGAAAATAGGTCTTAACTTGCCTTTAAGAAGTGGCAATATTTTAACACTTCTCTGTAAAATAAAGAACCTTCCTATTTTTTCGTGCTATTACAGTAACATTCAAAATTAGACTTGGGGATTTTCAATGTATGCACTAAATATATATTATACTTATATGTACCTGGAACCTGACTTCAATTTAGACTTGATTAAAAAATGTACTGAATTGGAAACTGTGTAATAAAGGATGCCTAAATCATACTGACCCAGAATAGCTCACTCCGTCAGACAGTTAGCAAATAAGTGCACAAGCAAGCAGATGATACGAGAATTCAAAATTAATTTTATTCTCAGAGGATGCATAGACTAGCAGATAGCATCTGATTCTATCTGCAGAGGTGTAAATCCAGAGTAACGCCTTGGCTGAGGTCTCGTTACCCTGAATTTGATTGCTTATCCTGCAAATGATCAGAATTGGGCTCTTCTGTGCCCAAGGCTATGTTAAAGCAGCTGAAATAGCCAGTGTTACTTCACAGCATTTTTGTGATGCAACTGGTAGCCTCTACCGATTTCCATGTATTCGTTATTTATAACAAATCCATTTACCAAAGCAATTTAAAGACTCTTGAAATTTTCTCCAAATGACTGGTATTTTTGAAAGTTCAATCACCACATCCTTTAGGAAAATCTGCCCGATGGAGTTATCACTTGTGCTGCAATTGTATTATGATACATTCAGAAACTACAGCCATTGATTTGGGATTGTCAGGCACCGGTTTAAGAGCTCTTTTGAACTCGTTTGGGAAAGTTGCTTCTACTGCTGGGCTCTGACATGATGCTTGTGCCTGCTGTCATTGTACACTGTCCCCACTAGCATCAAAACAGAAATGCTTCATTACGAAGATGAGTAAACAAATGAATCATGGATGTTTTATCCAAATAGACCATCACAGTTCATCATTTTAGTTGCTGAGATTTGTTCTGAAGGTATCTTCCAAACCTTCCAGACGTGATAGACATGGTAGAAAATACAAAACTAAGTCGTTAGTGTTACGGAACTTGAAATAACTCATCTTCTCCTGCAACCATGCTTTTCCTAAGAAGACATCTGATGACCTCCAAACACCGGCATTTGGGTGTAACACCACTGGTGTCAGTGTAGTTATTCTCACTTCACAATGCTGAGACACCAGCTAGAACTTTCCCCACCCTTCTCACCAAGAAATCTGAGACAAACATCTGAGAGTATCTTCCTTCTCCCTTTTAGATCACTAAATTCAGCTCCTCTCAGTCAAAGATGGGAGGTCAGTCCATGACTGTATGGAGAGAGCTATAACGCCAGCTCCTCTTTACACTTGAGGAGCTGTTAGCTCAGCCAGGTCCCAAATGGCTGCCCGCGATCTGTGGAGCGGGGGCACTGCTCACACTCCAAGCTGTCCGTGGTTTTAAAAATCAACCCCCTCTTACCAAGTCCAATGCTCTGGCCCACAAAATCCATTCTGTGCTGCTTCAGGGACAGCTCTAAGCTCTGCATACATGGCTGGTGCAGAACTGGGAGGTCACAAAACCAGATACCAGAGACATATCTGAGGCAACAAAGAAATGAATTCATGTCCAGCTACTGAGGCACAAGGAAAAGTGCCAGTTACCTGTGTTGTTATGGCAAGAGTACTTTCAGGCTAAGCAATAAGTAGACGTGGTTGAGCTTGGGCTCTAACACTAGGGCTGGACTGCTGGAAGCACCATTTTTCTCAATTCCTTCGATAAAAGGTTTGGGTTGAGAAACAAGAGCAGCTCTGCTCACTTTTAATCATTTCAATGAGGAGGAAGGAGGGAAGGTGGAGGCTTGGTAAGAAAAATATGCAAAGCTTAAAAAGTTCCAGCTGCTGTTCTCTAATGGAGGCTTGGTTCCTCATGAACAGTGGAATAGTTAGGCCACCTGGTGGTAAACGGCAAGCCAACAACCTCTGCAATTTCTGAGGCACAATAAATATCCTGAAGAGCAGAGAGCACAGGGAACGGTCATAGGCTGGTGTGCAGCCACCACTGGGAGATGGCCGCTAGCCATGACCTCCTCCAGCTCAGGTGCAGTGCAGAACAGGGGGGCCCTCTGTCCATCACAGCCCTCCACCCCAGCCAGCTCCTGCTGTGCCAGGGAGGGAGGCAAAGGAGAAAGCAATCCAGGGACCTCTGAAACTAGGTAAGCTTGTGAAGCAGGGGGCTTAAGTGGCTGAGTGAGGGCCTCTGTCCCTAAATGCTGCACCAGGTTTATGCAGATAAATTAAGTGAGGCTGGTGGGAGCTGTCAGAGTTATACTTTTATGAGTCCTATTTCAACGAATGTTCTACAGCGTAATTTCCACTTCTGTGTCTGTCACTTGTTTCTTCCAGTAAAACTGCTGCCCAGAAGTACCGCAAAGTGTCAAATGTAAATGCAGAGTGCAGAGGAGATGCTGGCCCTGCCAGCGGGGTCCTTCAGAGTGCTCCCAAGTGCCAGCATCTAAGAACCGAGCTGTACTGGACAGCAGGGCAATGCCAAAGAGCTTTCACAGATAGGCTCAGCACAAGCAAAAGAATGCAAAAGGAAATTTGTTGGACAATGTGATTCTTCTTTACAAAGGAACTGTTGTTTATTTTGCCCAATTCTGTTCACTGGAGCTTTCATCTGTGCCTTGGGAAAGCAAGCCCTCGTGTCCAGCATTGCTCCTGGCTGCTCTCTCCTTGCCGTCCCTGCCTGGTTCCCTCAGCGCATTCTCCAACACTTGAAAATTCACCTGACTTTGACTCACATTTTAATCTTATCCAAGTCACAATGTTTATTTCACAGGATGCCCAATTAAACGGTAATTCCGTCTGCTCTGGAGTTGTTTCCTTCCCATCTGGTGATTGGTATAACCTGAATAATGTAGGAAGTACAGAAGAAAAGGCAGAAAACAACTTCAGTGATACCAGGAGAGCAAGCTGCAACTTTTCCTACTGAAGAAGAGGGAAAAAGAGCATGCACTAAGGTGTTAACATGGGTCATCATTTCTGATGCTCCCTGACTCCTAAGAAGAAGAGGGAAGGACTTCAGATTGGATATTAGGAAAAATTTCTTCTCTGAAAGAGTGGTCAGGAGAACAGGCTGCCCAGGGAGGTGGTGGAATCACAGTCTCCGGAGGTGTCCAAGAAACATGTAGATGTTGTACTGAGGGACATGGTTTAGTGGACAAATACTGGTGATAGGTGGATGGTTGGACTGGATGATCTTGGAGGTCTTTTCCAACCTTGGTGATTCTATGATTCTAAGATGGTGCTACCTTGGCATGTCTTACAGACTCCCTTTAAACCTGAGGAACAGGAGCAGGAGTGGGGCTGTGCAATTCACACTAGGTGAAAGAAAATCCACGGCCCTGCTGTCCCTGTCCCACTTTTGCCCTTCATTGTAGCTACTGCAGGAATGCCAGTTCCTTGCACCTTGCATCCAAGGCGTGTGCTGGAGCTCCAAGCTCCATAAGATGAGGAGCAAGGTCCTAACTTTACTTGCTGCACGCTAAATTCCAGGAGTCCTAAAAAATTGAAGGGGGTTTTTATCATGGCATAGACCTGCATGTTTTTTCAGGCCTTCTGCCCTCACAAAGGCAGGGCCAGCACCACACGACCCACACAGACTTGCTCTTTTTGCTATCTGCTCCTCCAAGTGCGATGGCAGCACTCTTCTGCAGCACTCCAGACTCACGCTGGAGGCATGGAAATAGAGACAGAGTTCTTCCCAAAGAAATTTTCAATGTGCTTTGCTGAGGCTTTCTAAAAAAATATAGATTAATTGTGATAATTAAATTTCCCTCTGAGTGATTTCTTTGATAAATGGGTCTAGTTAGGACTTTCAATTAAGCACTGGGCCCTGCTGTGAAGTCAGACTGAGCTTCGTGTTTCAGGCATTTATTGCCTCATTTACACAGAGACAATCTGAATTATTTCATGTTACACTGTTTTCTTTATCTGTCTTTTTCTTTTTTTTTTACACAGGTATTAGAATTCCTATTAACCCTTCTATCAGGGAGCCAATTAAAAAAGGATGGTCAAGCAATTTTTAATTATTTTGTGATGGTTTAATAAGCCTCCTGGAAGCACAGTGCTTGAAATCTCTCTTCTGTCCGTACCACAGCCCTTTGCTCCATAAACTCACTGGTTTGTTGCTGTGTAGATTCTCACGGGCTCCCAGGTGGTGATAAAAGGATATGAAAATAACATCAAGGTAGGGAAGAATCTTTTTGATTCATTGACCCCAAAGACTCTGTTATGATGAATGGTGGTAATATGCAACAATTCTGGGCGCTTTTGTGTTTTTGCCTTGCCCCAAATTCTGAGTATACGGTAAAGACTGACTGGAGAATTTTGGCTGTCAGGGAGCACTCCACCTTGAAGGCTGCTGTGCTCTAAAGTTATATCCCTGCACTGGAGCACGGCTGTGTGGCCATTTTGAGTGTGGATTGAATTATTTAAGATACACAGTTTCTGTTTTTTTTACCATGAAATTGGGGTTGTTTGCTTGCTTTTCTATTTACTGGTATTGATGGTTACAGAATAGCACCCATGTGATTGCCAATCACTGTTTCTAGCCATGAAGAGCAAGCAGTCCGCTAATTTAATTTAAAAAAAAAAAAAAAAAAAAAAAAACCAAACTCATCCAAAAGAGGGTGTACTATTACTACAGCATCTGCATCTAGACACCAGAATTCATTGTCATTGATAACAGAGAAGAAAAAAGTCGACTAGACTTAGAAAATGGTTTTAAATTTTTATGAGCTCTCTGTAATGCCATCCGCAGCTACTCTAGCTAAGATGAAATCGCAAGGTTTACCAACTGATGTGCTTTGAGAAATAAATCAGAAACTAATTGTCTGACATTAGGGAAGAACTTGTTTTTATCTCCTCCCACACTACCCAACATAAGTATTTCTGTTTCCTTTACACTATGTAGTATGTGTGAATGTATGTAATGAGAGCATATATATTTATTATTATACTTGAATTGATCTTCATGCAACTCATGAAATTGATATGCTTCCTGTGTGAGAGTTAGTCAGAGACATACTTTAATTTGTATTAAACTAAACCTTTACCAGGGGGGAGGGAGATTTCAAGGGAATCTTTGCCATGTAAAGAAATCATGCTGTCTTTCCATATATGAATCTAAGCACAGTCAGACCTCAGACTGTATGGAGCAAGAGATGTGAAATGAGTTATGAGTACTGAGAGTTTGAATAATTGACGGAAATTTCAATGCAATTAATATAAAGGACATGAACACGATGCTGATAAATTAGGGTTTGTGGATTACTGTGGTATGGTAAATCCAAACGTCAGCCACCCCCCCATTTTTCTCCAGTGTAAAGCAGCAAAGCCTCTGCTTCTAATGCAGATTTGTTATGCTCTGGCATATCTAATTTCTTAAACTGGTAAGACAAAGCTGACTGATGCCAAATAATGGGAGGGTACATTTTAAAAATCCCAATGCTATTTTAAATGTAGGCTAAAATGAGAACATTGTGTGGTTAATATTTATCTAGCATCCTCGCTGGTTGAGGCGCATCTCGTCATATAGAGCTATGCTGCTAAAGTGGTTCATGGGAATGATGTGCTTGACTCCTCTCGCTAATGGGAGCTGTGTGCATAGAACAATTTAGCTGTTAGTGCTCTGAGGAGAACTTGAATAGCAGGGGCTTGGAGAGCAAAACAAAAAGAAAGCTGCTAAGGGCATTCTGAAAATACACTCGCTATTCTTTTTCTTCCCAAGCATTGCTGCGGTAAGCAACCGCTTCAGAATTCCTCTTTAAATAAGTGACATGAAAAGGAAAAGAGCATGACTTTGTATCAACAGCCATTCAGAACGGGCTGGGTCCCAAACTAACCTTGGGGGTAAGAAAGGCTGGTGGGGGGCAGGGTGCCCGTGCGGCCGTTCTGTTTGGTTTGTTTCGCTTGGTTTGCCGGTAGTTTAGAGAAAGCATCCCTCATGGGAGCGTTCTGACCTAAATATCAGGGATGCTGTGTGGAATGCAGGTAGGCCGGGATTTCAGAAATACAGCTGCTTAAGTTAGACACCCAGCAAAGCAGATGAATATTCCACCCAGCCCCCCGCCCCCAGGCGATGGGATTTCTTATGCATTTAAGGCTAGAGTGCTTAAGTGCTCCCTTAGGTATAGGTTAGAGAACTTAGACATGGGTGCGGACCTGCCTGTGAGCCGTCTGCTATTGTAGATCTTGGCTGGAGGGAGGCTTTCTGCATTTGATTGTTGTTTTTTTTTTTTATCACTTTGCTTGTTGAGAGTTTTCCCAACCAATCTGTATGCAGCAAGCTGCCTTTAAACGCACTGCAAAGCCTGCTTCTGAACCTTTCCTGAACCTTTGAATTGGGGGATAGGCTGCAGACACACAGGTTGTTACAGGGCTGTGTACAGCTCCTAAGGTTATGGCAAACACGTAGCAGCTTCTTTTAAACACTAAGCTAATAGCAAGCTCTTCCTGATTTCCTAGTCAAACCTAGAAGAACTTGGGATATTAAAAATGCCAAAGAACATTGCGGAACGCACCATCCTTCCCTAAATGATGACACGTACATCTCTTAATGAGTAAAAAGGCGGCTTCAGGTACTGGAACAGGATACAGAAACCCTAACTCCAATTCCCACTCCCACCAGAAAATGTACGTATGGCCCGGGGCAAGTCACTGACCATTCGGTTCCAAATCTGTAAAACGGCAATATACTTTTCTGCCTTTTGAGTGATGGGAGCCTAGAATCCATTAGTGATTGTGAGACACTCAGATATTAATTCTTAAGTGCTTAGATACATCAGTAGAGGAATTTTCCAAAGAGACATTATTGAACAGATCTGTGAGTTCTTTTTGCTAATATTCATTATAATGTGTTGTTGTATATCTTTATTCCCAATGTTTTATTTATTATGAAGCACTAAAGGTTGGGATTCCTTACAGGGGTGGATTGACTTGGAGGAGTTCCACAGGGAATGTAAATGTTTTCTATGTTGTAAGACTAATAACATCACAGGAAAAAGAAAAAGCTAAGGCTGCCATTTGACTGAGGCAATAAATAAATGCCTTCACTTTGGCTCATGGTCTACCATCTAACTACAAGGTTCTTACGCTTGTTCAGTCTCACTCTTAACTGCCTTGCCATTTGTGTTTTCTTCTACTTCTAGAGCCGATGTACTAAATGTTGCCAAAAAAAGACAAACAAACAACCCTCCAAAACGCATAACAAATATTGTTCCATATTTCCTGAATTGAATGTTACTATGGGACGGTCCCCATGACATCAACAGGAATGCCAGCTAACTATTTAGTTGTCGGGTCCTGCCCAAGTCTGTCCATTAGTGACAGGAAAGAAAAGAAGACAAGCTACAGATACAGGGTTGGCATAAAGCTGAGGAAAGGCTGACTTCAGACAGGAAAAAGGATTTAAATTGGTGAGTTTGGGGAAGCTGAGTGTTTTTCACATATAAATCGGGGCTAAATGTTCTGCCTACATTCCAGTATCTTGTGTTACAGATGTCTGCTACACCATCCTGTCCATCCCATTACTCATCCTGGTTTCCCTTACACCCATTGATGTGGTCTTCCTTTGGGGCTCTTTTTGTCTTTCATTAATAATCTCTCTGGAAAACTAAATTCAACAAGAAGTGCTATACCTCGTTTTTATGAGTTGATAACTGTATGTTTATTTTTTAATATTATCAGGGACTATCTTCTGTAACTCAGTGGAATGTCTTCATTTTCTTAATCACTACTCTGAAAGTGTTTCAGGAGCTCTCCAATTACAAGGCACTAAATAAAATGCAGGGTGTTACTGCCACTAAGTGTGGCTCAGACTAAACCTTCCTGTGGTTTTGATACTGTTGCTACAAGGGCTGCTTCAAAAGTAATGCCTCCTATTTAATTACATTGGCCCACGATGTCAGAGGTGTTGGTGGTATGGCAGTAGAGGGGCACTCTGACAGAATGGCATCTGACATGGAAGTGCATATGAAGTGTAATTGAATTCCTCCATGCAGGAAAAAATGGCACCCATTAACATTAATTAATGCTTGCTGAACGCTTCTGGAGACCAAACAGTGGATGTGAGTACAGTGAGGTGGTGTGTGGTGTGTTTCAGCAGTGGTGACAGCAACAGTGGGTCACCTCTGCTGGTGCAGACTTGTACAAGCATAGTATGCAGGCTGTTGTACATCACTGGCAAAAATGCACAGCTAATGGTGGTGACTATACTGAAAACTAGTGTTTTGTAGCTGAGAATTTGCTCTATCAAACTGTGTTGTTGTGCTCTTTATATCTGTTCTAGTTTACAGGGAAATAAATAGGAGGCATTACTTTTGGAGCGACCTGCTATATATCCTATACGTCCTATTCATCCAGTACTTTGACACAGAATTTGTAACTCTGTACTCTGCTTTATTACTCCCAGTGATCCTTTTTCTGTTCACTCTTGGCTGGTACTCTGAACCATGTAGGTGCTGTGTTGTATTGGTATCACTAAGGCACTTTTGTGTAATTTGGATTCTGAGCTGATCCCAAAGATTGCTCACTTTATGAGCTATATCAGTCTAAAGAGAGCTCTCTGTGGGCAATTCTGCAATTCAGAGTCTGAGAGAGTCCTTTCTGAGTGTTCTGCGATGCAGCCATGTCATACCCCCTCCTCTCCAGCAGGCACTGGGCATGGCTAGATGTTAGTCAGAGCAGGCTGCAGAACGGAAGGAGCTTTAAACCCATTTTGCTAATAAAACTGAATTCAAGTCATAACAAAAACCAATTCATGACACATTTCTGTCCGTCTTTAAAGGACTTATAAAAAAGAGAGAAAGAAAGGAAGAAAGAAAAGGGTTACAGCACCTGTGTCAGTTAAAGCAAGAGATGTTCTATTTATAGTTAGGAACATATAGTTAGGATACTAAGACAACAGTTCAGTTTACTACTGGCTACCAAAATAGCTGAAGATTAGGTTTTTAAAGTAGTTTTCTACTGAGTACAAAGAGCAAAAGGATAGGTCTAAAGATCTTCAGCTGTGCTTCTTTAAATTCCTCCTTCTGTTTATAGCTCTTCTGTTGTATTTTTCTTGAAGAAACAAAAGCCCATAAACTTTAGCTTTCTTCCCCCCCTGCCCTGCCCTTTTCATGAGGAAAACGATATGAAGCTAAAAGGTTGCCCTTGGATCTGCTCTACGGTGCCTGACAAAACAAAACTCCAAAGCACAAAAAGGGATTTTGATTAACAGTGTTTTGGCCAGTGTTTAGAATGGAACACACGGTGCTGCTCTTCTGTTTCTGCCCTTTGCTCGGATACCAACAAGACTCAGTCCGCATCCATGCGATGTGCTCTGCCCACAGCCTGAAATCAATGAGATCCATGCAAAAAGAGAGCACCTGCCACAGCCTGTTACTGTTTTTATTTATTGCCGGTGTTATTAGACCACGCAGGAACCCTAACCACAAATATTGTCTGAAGCACTGTGTAAACACTGAACAGAATGATGGCCCTGTCCCAAAGTGATTACAAACTAAACAGAGGGCGGAAGACCACAGATGAATACAAAAAGACAGATGGAGAATAAAGGAAATGAGAACGCTCAGTGCGGCTGACAGCAGTAGTACCTCACCAGTGGCATAAAGCTTGTCAGAGCTATTGTACACGTCACAGCAAAGGAGGGCTTTAAGGAGATTCTGGAGAGTTACCAAAATAATTCCGAGGGCGTTTGTGCAGCATAGCCTCCAAGTGTAAGAGAGGCCACAGAGGAGAAAATGAGGATGAGAACGTAGCATGATGGTAACACTGGACAAAAGGAGAGGGTGCATTTCAGGGTTCCAGCAGTGTTTAAATGTTGCAGCTGCCTGCCTTCCTGGCTGTGTTTGACAGCGACCCCTTAGTTTGCTCCCAACCAGTCTTGCTGACCCATATCCCCCTCTAAAAAGGTACATAAGGACCGAGCACAGCAGAGCTGGAAGCCTGCTCAGCAGGCAGGGCAGTCACTAGAGCTGCTCTGTTCCCTGTTTGTGCCTCCTGACAATGAGAGATGATAGGTGGGGTCCCAGGGGGCCTTGAGAATGAAGATAGGCAGCTTATGTTGATGCGAGATAGGGGAGGGGGAGGCGGTACAGGGATGCCAGGAGAGGAGTGACACGTTCAAAGCGATGGGCTAGGAAAATGATTTTTGAAGCAATAGCAGCAGCATTCAGTATGATTAGGGCAAAAACAAGCCTGCTTGTGTCGGGGCCAGGGAAAAGGATGTTGCAGCAACTGAGCTGTTAAATAATGAGAACATAGGCAAGGATTTTAGCTGTGAGGAAGAGTGGAAGAAGATGCACCTTAACTGCTGGACAATCTAGGAGCTGGGTGGGGGGTGGTATGAGCAGCTGAAAGATTGAGACTTTACCTGTGTGTAAGAGAGGTCAGAGCCGCTGCTGCCATGCAGTCATGTGTGACAGACAGCACGGTATGCTGTCCCCAGTGTCAGAAAGCAAGGTGGGCACAGGGCTGGGGGTACACAGAATGCTAGCTAGCAGAAGTCCAGACATTGTCTCCCTCTCGTCTCATGTTCAGCTCTTCTCTCTGCAGCTACTAAATGTAGACAACTATAGGGGAGTTGCTTAGGATAAACCATCAATTCAGCCAAGAATTTAAATGCAGTCCCGGTGATATTTCTTTTCTCACATGGTCTAGATTCTGCTCACATATACCCATGAGGCTGTGTCTCTCATCTAACTCAAAAAATACAAATCCTTTCGTCTGTGCTCAGTAATAAACTGTGCAGACATTGTGCAGTTTTCTGCTGTATTCCTGGAATAAGATTACCAGCAAGATTAAGGCCTCTGGTTTTGACAGGAGATTTCACAGGATTAAATATTATCCAGTCTACTTCTGAAACCGAGGATAAAATGCAAGAAAAGACAATGAATTATATTACGTAAAATATCACAGATTGCAATGTTGGTAGACGGGATAATGAAAAAAAACAAACGCTTACGTTATGTACAGAAGTAATACCGGGGAAGGCGCTGCGGGGCGGCAGTTCCCGGGAGCTGCCAGCAGAGGGCGCTGGCGGCGCTCCGTGTGGCGTGGGAGATGGAAGTCGAGATTTCCCTGGGTAGCATTTCCCAGCCATAAATCAAGCACAAATGAATAACCTTTGATTTATCATTCCTAACGGAGATGTACATCATACTGGCGTGTCATCACATTTCAACGCTGGCCATTACGGTGCCAATCCTATAGTAATTTTCTTCCGCATCATAATCAGCGATGAAGATGTACGTTTCCGTTCAGCACAATTAGATTTCCACGTTTCTTCATGGCAGCTGGGGGCACCGAGCAGAATACCTGCTTCGGCTGCCTCTAACCCCGCGAGGCGGGACTGGGGGGGCACTGCGGCAGGGGCGAGCGCGGCACGGCTCCCGGCGGGGTTGCCCGGGGAACGCCTCCCCCCGGCCCCGCGGCACAGCCCTTGGGGACGGCGACAGCGCCCTCTGGTGGCCGCCTGCAGCAGTGCGCCCTGTGCGGGAGGCGGGGCCCGCGGCCCTTGGGGTCGGTGGCCGGGGGAGCTGCATTCTTCCGAGACGCAGTCAAACAGCTGCGAACTCAGAGTGGAAAAGCCTCTTCTTTGATTGGATTTACGTTACTGTCTTTATGCATCTCTGTAAACGTTAATGCGACAAATGATTTCGCCTTTGCTGCCTCTCTGCCTGTAAGATGTAGAGTCAATCAAGGCAAAACTTAAAAACTCTAATGAGAATCCCAATTCTTTTCCTAGTAAAGCATATTCTACAAAAACAGGTTGCCCCACGACAGTAAATAGAAAACAGAAAATTTACTCAGCAACCAAAAAAAAAAAAAAAAAAAGAAAGAAAGAAAGAAAGAAAGAAAAAACATACCCAATCCTCATTGGAGATGACTGAGGCTAAGAATTACTTTAAGGTAAAACTTGGCATCCTTCTTGACAAAGAACAGAGAGCAAAAGGGATTGAATGCTGCTTGTATCACAGAAACATAGAATCACAGAACAGTAGGGGATGGAAGAGACCTCTGGAGATCATCAAGTCCAACCCCCTGCTAAAGCAGCTTCCCTAGATTAGGTTGCAGGAAAACGTCCAGATGGGTCTTGAGTAGCTCCAGAGGAGGAGACTCCACAACCTCTCTGAGCCAGTCCCAGTGCTCTGTCACCCTCAAAGTAAAGAAGTTTTTCCTCATGTTCATATGGAACTTCCTATGTTCCAGTTTGTGTCTGTTGCCCCTTATTCTATGGCTGCATGCCACCAAAAAGAGCCTGGCTCCATCCTGCCCTTTAGTTTTTTATAAGCATTTATTAGATCCCATCTCCGCCTTTTCTTCTCCAGGCTGAACAGCCCCAGGTCTCTCAGCCTTTCCTCGTATGGGAGATGCTCCAGGCCTCAATCATCTTTGTGGCCCTCCCCTGGGCTCTCTATAGAGGTTCCCTGTCTTTCTTGAACTAGGGAGCCCAAAACTAACACAGTATTCTACATGTGGCCTCACCAGAGTAGAGCAGAGGGGGAGGATTGCCTCCCTCGACCTGCTGGACATGCTTTTTTTAATGCCTCCCAAGATGCCACTGGCCTTCTTGGTCACCAGGGCACACTCCTGGCTCATGGCCAACCTGTTTTCCACCAGGACACCCAGGTCCTTCTTAGCAGAGCTCCTCTCTGGCAGGTCAGCCCCTAACCTGTACTGATGCATGTAGTTATTCCTCCTCACAGTTGTAGGACTCTACTCTCTATATAAGAACATGTTACTTCCGGTGTTGAAGATGGAATCCTTCTCCACTTGTAAACCAGGTGTACTGGGAATAACTCCACTGAAACTGGAAGACACAACAATGCAGAAGCAGACTGAGAGAAAAATTCTGTTCTTTCAATGCTTACTTAGTAAACTATGTTTTACTAATGAATATGGTAGCTGCAAATGTCACTCTCAGCTTCCTATTTTCACCTTAGAATGTGTTAGTAGTGCCCTCATTAAAATTGTACAGTTCTGTAGCAGAGACTTTGATTTGGTCAAAATTATTAGGATTAAAAGTTGTGGAAAACCAGAGCCTCAGACCTCATCCTCTTTGAATTTCAATGGAAGGAGTTTGAATTCAAATCCCTAGATGTGAACTTGCTTGCACAGATTAATTCTGGGTCAGCATGATGAGCAGTAGCAGGAGCCTGTGTTCCTGGTGTGTTTTTGTGTGGGTAATCCTGCAAGAACATTTGATTGTGAGATTTTATGGATTTTATGAATGACTGAAAGAGAGAGAAATGAGGCATTTCATGACTGTGGGTGAGACTAGCATCCCATTCTTACAGAGTAAGAAGAAACAACTGACAGTTATTACATGAGTTTTATAGGTCAATGGGAACAGAAGATGTAGGAAGGAAAGTGCCAAAGATTTTTCAGGTGACCAGAGGTTCGGAACAAAGATTAATTCTGTTCAGTGCCTGGCAAATGGAACTTCATTTTTTGTTAATTTTTAGGCATTAATATAATAAATGATTGATATTAAAAAAGAAAATCTGAGTTTTGTAGTAGGTTAACTGTGGTCTTTAGTTGTCCCCACTTGAATCTAAACAAAAATATCAACATAAATGAATTTGAACTCTGTTACTTTACCTAAATCCAGCATTTGGTCTGCTACATGAGCTGAATTAAATTCACCTGGAGAGAGAAAAAAGAGTGCAGACCCACAGCTGGTATGATGGGAAAAGATAGCAAATAGGGGAATGAAAATGTATTATCAGGCTAAAGATAAACATACTGGCTGGGAGAGCCTTGGACAAGAAAGTAGAGGATGAAGTGAAAAGTCAGTGTATTTGAGAGAAAAGTCAGGGTGTTTGAGAGGAGCTCCTGACGTGTAAACCACAATCTGCTGTACTAATGGATCTGTAACTGTAGCAGAACTTGCCAGTGCTAATGGGTCTGTAACTGCCCCACTTTGCTGTAGTTCCATGAAAGTCCAGGCTATTCCATCTGGCAAAGCATCTGGTCTGTGCTTACAAACGTTTTTAAGAATTTGGGACAAAAAGATCTTAACCTATGCAAGCTACTGTTGCTTTGCTCAGCGTGTCAGCAGATCCTAAATTACTAAACCCTGATTCAGCTTTGTCTTTGTGCATGTAGATTTGTTTTTTTTCTTTGAGAAATGAAGTTGGAGATTTCTTAACACTAAGCAATTAATTCACACAATTCTGAAAGAATATCTCTGTCACGTGGCTGGTAAAATTAACATGCATTCTTATTTTCTTTTTTACCATTTTGGAAAAGCATGTTTTCTCCTCATTGGGCTAAATCCTCTCTTCAAGCTTTCCCTTCTCCTCACTACATTTCCCATCATTGACGAAGGGCATCGCCTTTATCCTGGAACAGGAGGAGTCTTGGATTGGATCAGCCATTTCTCTGCCTGCGTGCATCTGGGAGATAAGGAAACAGCACCCAATCTTAAAAGAAAATATGTTCTTCTGAGTAGTGTCTGTATGTTTCCCCGTGCTTCTCATTTATTAACTTTCAGATGTGACATGCGTGTCTGAAAGCCACTGTGCTGTGTTAGGGCTCAGTCTCACACTACTTGCAGGGGGAGACCCCAGTACACTCTGTATGATGGATGGCCTTTATGTAATTCCACTGTCAAACAAGCAAACCTTTTTTTTTTTTTAAGGAAGGAACAAACCCAAGCTAGAAGGAAGCTTGATGTTGTGTAGTTTATGGAGTTTCATTCCTCCCGTTTTTATTTGCAGCCTGGCAGTACAACAGCTGTGATGTGATGTCCAGGCCTACATACTGCACAGCGCAATGCTGCAGATCTCTTTATTTTCCTGTTGTTCCTAATCACAATTTATTGTTTGAGATGATTGTCAATCATTTCATGTACAGCTCCAAAGAGAGCAAGAGATCCACCAAGCCACATGAACAAGAGATCCTCCAAGCCATGTGAACTTTCGCATTTAAAGCTGATTTCAGTTTACCTTCCTGAAAGTCATTAGTCCACATTGCAGGTGAGTGCAATTTCTTTGTAAATACACTCTCTGCATCATAATTTATGCTTAACTTCGTAAGCACTAAGAAGGAACAGCTGCCTTTCACATATAGCCTGTGATGGGGCTGAAGCAGAGCTAATTTATCCTTTACTCCAGCTCAACTGCAACCCAGTATTTCATTCTGTTCCTGCACGTCCAAATAAAATGCTGGTTTTTATAATCACTACTTTTGTCTTTTCTTTGGAAATACTCTGCAGAATTTGAACATAAGCTGCCTTATATTGGTATGGCAATTGGAGTGGACCATACTGGGGCAAGTTATATTTTATTTATTGATATATACCACTTACAAGTTAAAAAATCATTAAAAGATACAGTAGGAGAATCTTACTGTGTGACACATACAAACTGGAAATACTACTGCGTTCAGTCTGATGAGAACACTGTTTCATAAAGGAAATGCTTTGTACCTCTGTAGGAGCATATATATCTTATTTTAAACTGAGGCAACATTCAGTAAGAAGGACTTTATACTTTGGGTTATTAGGATTCAAGCTGCAAAGTAATCTCATGGAAGTAGTGGTATAGCATAGGGGAGAGGTACCAGCTTAGGAGTCATGCACTAGTCTTAATTATATTTATTTCTCTCTTTAATTCTCAGCTTCCCCCTCTGTCCGCTTTGATTATCTCAGAATATTTCCATGTTTTTTTTGTTTGTTTGTTTTATTGTAGTTTTGTTCATAGCATTTGTTTACACATTTAAATGTTAGTGCTAATCCCCATTCTTAGGGCACTGTTCCTTCCCCTCCCTGAAGAAGGGCTAGATTTACCCATGCCTTTAGCTCCTCTGTGCCATTCAGCTGATGCAAAGCTTTTCTTCTTCAGCACATTTGCTTATTCTTCTAAAAAATATCGATAAGTATTCAGGAGTTAGGAAAAAATCCCACAGTCCATCAAACAATATATTCAATTAATCATTCTTTTCGTTGTCCAGACAGCCCAATGACCACTGTATTCTGGTCTCTACAGTTCTCTTGTCCTACTTCACAACTTCCTTTTCTTACTCTTACTCTGCACAAACACTAACTAGGAAGTGAAACCTAGCAAAAGTATTGTCATCAAAGCAGAATAAGACAATGTAAATATCTCATTTCCCAAATATACAATTAAGTCTGTACTCTTTGTAGTATAAAAATAATCATGCCAGAAATCTTTGCTTACTATTTAAAAGGCAGCACTAGCTAAATCCAGACTGTAAATCTTCAGAGTGCCAAGAGCTCAAGCACAATCTTGGAAGTACCTGAACTCAGATTTTTTATCAGTAACTCAGACTTTTCTCAGTGAGATCCTGCAGGGGTGAGTGTGTTTGCGTGCACACTTTGGGAGGACTGGATGTCACTCAGCATACATGCAGTGGCGGTGCTATCCCCATCAGCAGATGACATCTCTCATTAGCAGTTTCCCAGCCTCCAGAGCATTTAACCCACATCTGGGAGATGTGAATTCAGTGCTTGAAGGGGATCTCGACCTTCACAGGGAGTATGCAACAACACTAGAGCGCAAAGCATGTTGGGATGAAAGAAAGGGCTAATCTTCTCCAAAGCACAATCAGGATTCAGAATAGTTATATGGATAGATACATAGAGTCACTGATGCTAGCAAAAGCCTAACAGTTGGAATACTTAATCGGGAGAAGGCAACATGGGGTTGCAGCTCTGCTCTACTGAGTATTTTTGTATTAGATATTCAGTAGTGCAAGGAATGAAATCCAAGCTTTTCCTTTTCAGCCTAGTGCTGGAACCATTCAGCTACAGCATCGCTCTCACTCTGCGTGCTGCAGGCATACCCTGCCACTATAAGGTGGAATGCCTTCAAAGGGAATATGAAAAACCCTAGCAGACAGCTAAACACTACACAGCCACTCACTTGCTTCCCCACAGTGAGGAGAAATCAGAAGGGTAAAAGTGATAAAACTTTTGGGTTGAGATAAATACAGTTCAATAGGTCAAGCAAAAGCTGCACACACAAGCAAGTCTAAATAAGGAATTCATTCGCTACTTTGCAGCAGCAGGCAGATGTTTAGCCACTTCCAGGAAAGCAGGGCCCTGCGAGAAGCTGGGAAGGTCTCAACACTGTGCAAGCACTGTCTGGCCGCAACAAACAGACTGGTGTGCTATCAGCGCTGTATTAGTCACAAATCCAAAGCACAGCACCATACAAGCTAAACTCTAAGCCAAAACCAGTACATATGAATAACAGGATTTAGTACAGTGGCAATGACTCTGTCATACTCATCTTTCTGCAACACTGTCAGCTCTGATACCTTTTTCAATACAGTTTATCAGCCTCTTCATTCCAAGTCAAGCAATCTATACCCAGAGCTACCTGTACGCTTCTTTTTGTACTGTATCGTCATCTTTACTCATAACATATCACCATTACCTCTTATTTTCCTATCCACCTATGCTGCACAGTTTGCACACAGTCTTTTGATCTGCAGTGCAACCTTTTCTCCTTTTTTCCCTTTGTCCCTTCTGCACAGATTGCATCCATCAATATTAACATTTCAGCTCTCTGATTTATCTCATTACATTTCTGTGTTACCAGCCAAATCATAATTTCCTTCCTGTAATGTCACTCAGATCTCATTTCCCATACCCTCTTGCATTTGCATATAGACAATTACTGGGTTTATTGCTTCTTCCTTCCTACTGGCCTTGGCTTTTCTCCGTTGTCTTTATCTTCCGGCGTTCAATATTTATGGAAAGAGCTCTATATTGAATTGCGACATCCCAGCATAAGTTTGCAGTTGCCTGAAATAGCACCACAGTACTACCTCCTGCACTCAAGTGGCTAGTTTTCAAATACAAACTGCTCACCCTTTCCCCAAAGAAGAGGATTTGGTCATGTTTCCAGCTTCATTTGCTGCATGAGAGGTCCAAACTGACTGCAGGAGTTTTTGCTTATGTGGAAAACCATCATCCACCAGTTAAGGGCTACATTCCGCAAAAGAACTGTACTATCACTTTGTAAGAAGACACTATATAAGCAGTGGCTTTGTGTTTGTTTGAAAGGTGAAGAGGGACTCCTTTATCAGGGTGAGCAAACATCTCCCTCTCCCTCACATTCTTCACATTAGGAAGCAATCCAGTCCTCTGCATCTTGTGGCTAAAGGAGCAAATATAGCACGTGAGAACTGCAGCTGGGAGCAATGCCTAGGGGGCTGACTACTGCTTGTGCCTGAATGCCATTCATATGCAGCCCCATGCAGGGAAGACCAGGTTATCCTGAAGGACTCACACTGTTTCTCTCCTACTTGTAGGCAATTCTAGCTGTAGAGTGCCCATGAGTCCCTACTGTCTTGACAAGGACTGCATTTTAAACCTTAGCTTGGTACTTTGTCTCAGCACTCATCTAAAGCTCAGCCCTTGAGCTTCCTCCCAGAAGCTTGCAAAAGTCCACTATCCTCAGCTGAATTCCTCCCCCAAACCTTAATGCCATTGCTCCACTCTCTCATGAAAATCATAGAATCATGGAATCATAGAATGGCCTGGGTTGAAAAGGACCTCAAAGATTATCTAGTCTCAACCCCCCTGCTGAGTGCAGGGTCACCAACCACTAGACCAGGCTGCCCAGAGCCACGTCCAGCCTGGCCTTGAATGCCTCCAGGGATGGGGCATCCACAACCTCCTTGGGCAACCTGTTCCAGTGCGTCACCACCCTCTGCGTGAAAAACTTCCTCCTAATATCTAACCTAAACCTCCCCTGTCTCAGTTTAAAACCATTCCCCCTTGTCCTATTGCTGTCCACCCTCATGAACAATTGTTCCCCCTCCCGTTTATACGCTCCCTTCAAGTATTGGAAGGCCACAATGAGGTCTCCCCGGAGCCTTCTCTTCTCCAAACTAAACAAGCCCAGTTCCCTCAACCTTTCCTCATAGGAGAGGTGCTCCAGCCCTCTGATCATCTTGGTGGCTCTCCTCTGAACTCGTTCCAAGAGCTCCACGTCTTTCTTGTGCTGGGGGCCCCAGGCTTGGACACAGTACTCCAGATGGGGCCTCACAAGAGCCGAGTAGAGGGGGATCACCACCTCCCTCTCCCTGCTGGCCACTCCTCTCTTAATGCAGCCCAGAACATAGTTGGCCTTCCAGGCTGCCAGCGCACACTGCTGGCTCATGTCCAGCTTCTCGTCCATCAGGACCCCCAAGTCCTTCTCTGCAGGGCTGCTCTTGAGGAGTTCTTCCCCCAGTTTATATAAGTACTTGGGATTGCCCCAGCCCAAGTGCAGCACCCTGCACTTGGCCTTGTTGAACCTCATTAGGTTCTCATGGGCCCACTTGTCCAGCCTGTCCAGGTCCCTCTGGATGGCTTCCCTTCCCTCCAATGTATCGACTGCACTGCTCAGCTTGGTGTCATCTGCAAACTTGCTGAGGTTGCACTCGATTCCTTCGTCTATGTCATTGATAAAGATGTTGAAGAGCATCGGTCCCAGGACTGAGCCTTGGGAGACACCACTCGTGACCGGCCTCCACCCTGACATAGAACCATTGATCACAACCCTTTGGCTGTGATCAGCCAACCAGTTCTTAACCCACCGAACAGTCCATCCTTCAAATCCATACCTGGATTGGATTGGAAAGAAGGATGTGGTGAGGGACCCTGTCAAAGGCTTTGGAGAAGTCCAGCTAGATGACATCCATCACCCTTCTCCCATCCACCGATGCCGTCACTCCATCACAGAAGGCCACCGGATTGGTCAGGCAAGATCTGCCCTTGGTGAAGCTATGCTGGCTGTCTCGGATCACCTCCTTGTCACATATGTGCCTTGACATGTCTTCTAGGAGGATCCACTCCATGATCTTCCCAGGCACAGAGGTGAGGCTCACCGGCCTGTAGTTCTCTGGGTCATCCTTTCTCCCTTTCTTAAAAATGGGAGTAATGTTTCCCTTTCTCCAGTCACCAGGGACTTCACCGGACAGCCATGATTTTTCAAATATGATGGAGAGTGGCTCAGTGACCACATTGGCCATCTCTCTCAGAACCCTAGGATGGATATCATCTGGCCCCATGGACTTCCATTCAGTTTCATGAGGAGTTCTCAGACTTATTCCACTGTCACAGTGGGACAGAATCCGCTGCTCTCACCCATACCTCGAGGTTCAGGGTCCTGGCAGACATGGGAAGCCTGACCACCAGTGAAGACTGAGGCAAAGCACTTACTGAGCACCTCAGCTTTTTCCATGTCTGAGGAAGCCACTTCTCCACCTTCATTTATCAGAGGGGGAACACTCTCCTTGACCTGTCTCTTCCTGCCTACGTACCTGTAGAACCCCTTCTTGTTATTTTTCACATCCCTAGCCAAGTTCAGCTCTACCTGTGCCTTGGCTTTCCTGATCCTATCTCTACACATGCGGACAACAGCCCTATATTCCTCCCAGGCTACACAACCCTGCTTCTACTTTGCATACATTTATCTCTCTTCCCTCAGTTTAAGCTGCAGGTCCTTGCTCAGCCATGCCAGTCACCCGCCTCCTCTGCTCGATTTCTTTTGCTGGGGGATGGAGAGCTCTTGTACTCTCAGGAGGGTGTCCTTAAAGAGCTGCCAGCTCTGCTCCGTTCCTATGCCCTTAAGGAGAGTTTCCCAGGGGATCCCACCCAGCAGTTCCTTGAGCAGCCGGAATTTCGCTCTCCTGAAGTTCAGGGTCCTGACTCTACTGTTTGCCAGACCTGCATTCCTCCAGATCGCAAACTCCACCAGGGCATGATCACTACAGCCCAGGCTGCCTCCAATCTTAACCCCTCTAATGCTCTCCTCCACACTGGTGAGCACCAGGTCCAGTAAGGCTTCACCTCGGGTCGGTCCATCTAAATACTTAGACGAGGAAGTTATCCTCAACAGACTCCAGGAATCTCCTGGATTGCCTGCCACCTGCCGTGCTGCTATCCCAGCAGATATCTGGGTGGTTGAAATCCCCCATCAGGACAAGAGCCCGTGAACGCGACACCTCCTGCAGCTGGAGCAAGAAGGCCTTGTCAATAGGCTCCCCCTGATCAGGTGGTCTGTAACAGACCCCAACCACCAGACCTCCTTTACTGGACCGATCCCTGGTTATAACCCATAAGCTCTCAATCTGGTTATGGCTGTTACTCAGACACAGCTCTTCACAATCTATCCACTTTCTAACATAGAGGGCAACTCCCCCTCCCTTCCTGCCCTGTCTATCCCTTCTGAAGAGCCTGTAGCCCTCAATCAGAGTGTTCCAATCGTGGGATTCGTCCCACCACGTTTCCGTGAGAGCAACCAGATCATAATTTTCCAAGCACATAATGGTTTCCAGTTTCTCCTGCTTATTTCCCATGCTGCGTGCATTAGTGTAAAGGCACTTCAGCTGGGCTTTCTGGCACACTACCTTTCTAGAGGGGCCCTCCCTCAAACTTCCAGAAGAAATCTGAAGTTTTCCCCCACTGCTTCCTAGAGGGACACAAGAAGGTATCAGACGGGGGGTCAGCAACATCACCTCCTCTGAGGAGTTCCCAGCAGACCCTACAGGACAGGTCAGAGGTTTTTCCCCACAATCTCCTATAATGACAACATCCCCAAGCCCTTTTCTGTCCCACTGACCACTACCCTCTTCCCCCATCAAATCCTGCTGAAATTTCTGAACTACTCACTCCACCCTAGCGAGCATCATTCTATCCCCATCCCCCTTTGTACCTAGTTTAAAGCTCTATCAATGAGCCCTGCCAGCTCCTGGGCTAGGATCCGCTTTCCCCTTGAAGACAGGCGAGGCCTGTCCGCAGCCATGAGGCCAGGCGCCAAGTAAACCACCCCAGCCCCCAAAATAAGGGCTTTAAGCTCTCCTGCAGCCCATCTCTTCCAGAAAAAGAGGTAGAATCATAGAATCATAGAATCATAGAATTAGCTAGGTTGGAAAAGACCTACAAGATCACCTAGTCCAACCATCCACCTACCACCAACAACCCCACTAAACCACGTCTCCCAAAGCTATATCTAAACGTTTCTTGAACATCTCCAGGGACGGTGACTCAACCACCTCCCTGGGCAGCCTGTTCCAGCGTCTGACCACTCTTTCAGAAAAGTAGTATTTCCTAATGTCCAGCCTAAATCTCCCCTGGCGCAACTTGAAGCCATTCCCCCTCGTCCTGTCACTAGTTACAAGAGAGAAGAGGCTGACCCCCAGCTCACTACAACCTCCCTTCAGGTAGTTATAGAGAGCGATGAGGTCTCCCCTGAGCCTCCTCTTCTCCAGACTGAACAATCCCAGCTCCCTCAGCCGCTCCTCAAAAGGCCTGTGCTCCAGACCCCTCACCAGCTTCGTCGCCCTCCTCTGAACACGCTCCAGGGCCTCAATGTCTTTTTTGCAGTGAGGGGCCCAAAACTGGACACAGTACTCAAGGTGGGGCCTCACTAGGGCTGAGTACAGAGGGAGAATGACTTCCCTACTCCTACTGGCAACACTATTTCTGATACAAGCCAGGATGCCATTGGCCTTCTTGGCCACCTGGGCACACTGCTGTCTCATGCTCAGCCGAGCGTCGACTAATACCCCTAGGTCCGTTTCCTCCATACAACTTTCCAGCCACTCTGCCCCAAGCCTGTAGCACTGCCTGGGGTTGTTGCGGCCAAAGTGCAGGACCCGGCACTTGGTCTTGTTGAACCTCATCCCGTTGGCTTCAGCCCAGAGATCCAGCCTGTCCAGATCTCTCTGTAGGGCCTCTCTACCCCCAGGCAGATCGACACTTCCTGCCAGCTTGGTGTGGTCTGCAAACTTACTGAGGGTGCTCTCAATGCCCTCATCCAGGTCATCAGTAAAGACATTGAAGAGGACAGGCCCCAGCACCGACCCCTGGGGAACACCACTCGTGACTGGTCGCCAGCTGGATTTAACTCCATTAACCACCACTCTCTGGGCCCGGCCCTCCAGCCAGCTCCTTACCCAGCAAAGGGTGTACCTGTCCAAGCCACAGGCTGCCAGTTTCTCCAGGAAGTGTTTGCATTCATGTAATTGTTCACTAGATGGCAACCTTAGCTTAAAAATAAGTTTCCTAGCCCTCAGTTATGCAGAAAAGGTGAGCTAAGGTGAGCTTAGAGGGAAAGTAGTCAAGAAATGCCCAGTGTGCTGCTCCAAGGGCAGAAAAATACAGCATCTGTTGAGAAGCTAAGGAAGTACTTCAGACTGTAACAGAAATCAAAGACAAAAGAATGGGGATGAAAGAAAAAAAATATTTTGGTAGAACATAAGGTTCTCATTCAGTGAGAGGTTTTAATATGCTTTAATAATCTAAAGGAATGCTTTAGCTCTTCTGTTGTGGGGGAGGCCAAGAGGGAAAGGAGAGATGTGGGGTAGGCCCTGAAGTAGGGATAGGAACCTAATACGCAAGGAAATAAAGTACAGGTGAGTGAAAAGAGAGATGCTAGCCAATCTGGTGGCACGAAGACATAAGCCAGTTTGTTAAGAACAAAGTCGTGGTGTGATCAGAGCTAGCTCTGATCAGGGCTCTCTTTGGGCTGGAACAACCACACTGGCACAGAAGGGAATTTCTCCTGCTTTTGTCTGACAGTTGTTACTTGCCTTTTATCCCTGCTGAGGGAGACAGCTGCTCGCATTTATTACCTCCACTGCCAAAGTAGGTTTGTTACCCTTTCTCCCTTGTGCTGCTGATGTAATGATGCCCCCAGAACAGTGCCTGCAGGCAGGCTGCGTGCTCCCACGGCCACCAGCGGTGCCTACCCATAACCTAGTGCAGGTACGCCCACTGGGGCCCGCGGGGGGCAAACAACAGGCTGTGCGCTCATTAGCAGCTGCATGCTGGTAATGAATTGGGTAGCAGTATGTAAAGACCCTTTTGCTGACAACAACATGGCTTGTTAGAGGTTTACAGCGCAGTTTTATAATTGGATTTGAAACACGAGGCAAGATTGACAGTCCTCTATGGGGGCAATGTCTGGAATTGGGTGAAACTATCACCAAAGGGGACTGCGATGCTGGCTTAGCTGCTAGCCATGTTGGTAACATTCCTGTTCACTTGGACGAGAGCACTTGATGCCAGTGCCAAAATGTAACAGACCTGGAAAAGCCGCTCTCCCTCCCTAAAATTACCTATTATTTTGCAAACAGCTCAGAAATTTGGCATTGATTTTCACAGCCAACACATGCCTCGTCCAAGCAGACACTGGAAAAGCCCCCTGAGACCATATAAATAGATTTATTAAAGTCTGATTAGACTCAGTATTGACTCTTGACTCTGTCTGTGCTCCCTTTGCATTTTTTATCACTCCACGGATTCAAGAATGTGGAAATTTATACCTTAAAGTCAAAAGCTTGCACATTTCCCACTAACTAGAAAAGATCAGTCAATGAATCTAACATTGATCATAATCTAAATGCCTTGCTGCATTGTTCTGGAGCTGGAAAGTGAGCATCTCAATTCCTTTCTGCCAAGAACGGTGCCAGTGATCATGCCTGTGTGAACGATTTCTTCTAACAGAAAAGAATCTGATGGAAAAATGAAGCAAAAAAAAAATGATTCTTGGGACACACATTGTCAGTTCTCCAGAAAATTGCATCCTCATTTGCTTGCTGGCCAGCAATTCACAAACTGTGCAGGATGTTGAATATTAAGCACACGCTTATTGTCTTAGGATGCCTCGCAAGAGGTTCACGCAGTCAATGAGCACATTTGCATCCAAACTGCTGGAGTGTGCACTTTGCAGGGCAGCAGGATGGCATGGGGTTGCTGCTCGCCTTGTGCTGTGCAGAACTGCCACACCAAGGGCTGCTCTGAAGGGCAGGTTTAGCTCCTCACTCTCCTGCCAAGGAGCACTGAAGCTGCAAACGGTGCTGCCAGAAAGGGAACTTGGCTGCGGTTGCCCCTCCAGAGCAGAGTTTGAGTGGCCCTTAGCACTGTTTTGGAGGAAAAAAATAGTACCAGCTCTGATTTTTTTCTAAAATCTCTGTGGTGCTGAAGCAGCCCAAGGAGTTCCCCATATCTTCTTGCAAATAGAGCAGGTACGGTTTAACATGCGCAGCTGACTCATGTTATTTGCTGCAGAACAGTTGTGGCGAATATTACGCACTTTCAGAGTATAATTTGTGGGTTTGGGTGACTGATTAACAGCCTGTTAGGATCCATCATGTTGGATCGTGTCACCACTGCTGAGAGAGGCTAATGCACATGGATGATGCTTCCGGAGCCGATCCATTTGGTTATTCAGATTTGCATGCATAATAATTCTCTGGGCTAATAGCTGTCACCAGGCATTTATTCCAGTAATGCTGTTTACTCTTCTGTGCTTCCTTAAAAAGTACAAGTGCTACCACAAACAGGGCCAGGACTGTTGGTTTATAGCAGGCTGCTGTGAAAAACCATCTTCCTTCCTTATAATTCCCCTCTGCTTCTTCTTACTCATGCTCTTTTCCTTGTGGCTGAAACAAAACCATATCATCAGGAGCTGGAAACCTGCTTCTTCCGTCCCCACGAAGGGCAGCACACAGCAGCTGGTGCATGCTGGCAGCCACCAGAAGCTGATGAGAAGTGCAGATTTAGCAGGTGAGACCAAGAGGTGTCCAAGGCAGCGGGGCTGCTGGGCTGCTGCCTCCACCTCTGTTTTTTCCCCACCTCCATCATCGCTCTTCTCCCCCAGCATAACCTTTTCATTTGTTGCTTTGGATGTGGCAGAGCTTTGTAGCGCAGAGCTTTGTTCACTCAACACCGTCAAAGGGGCCCAGGGGGACTGAAGTCAGTGGGAGGCAAAACCTATGGCAACCAAAGTGTCAGCTGCCAGAGCCTTCCATGCCATTGTTCTTCAGGCTCCAGAGGGGAAACGTCTCATAAAACATAGCCATGTATGTTTGTACCCAGTGGATGCATGTCACTTAAGGAAGGAAACCTTTTTCATTTCTGTTTTTCACAAGAAAAACAATACGATTCCTTAAGAAACATAGCGTTACATTTTTGTATTCATTTTATGTATAAAAATCTGTTTTAGCATCATGCCTGTGTTTGTCTTTTTTTTCATATGATTTGTAACACTGTGGGACAGTGATGACAGAATAGAGTTCCCTACTGGGAAAGATCGCCATAGCCCACATCTGCTAAAGCCAAGCAAAGAGTATTTGACTGATGTTCCAAAGACCTTGCCAATATAAACACTGATGTTATTCTTAATAGAGTCAATTACTGTACTTCGAATAGTATATCTGCCAACTGAACTTGTGCATTTTGTTGAATACCATGCTGGAGGGCACTTTACGAAGGTCCCTTCTGTAAGCCTCAGTTTATAAGAAGGGATTAGCCTGGGCAATGTGCTCTATTTTATTTATTTTTTTTACCAATCAGTTATTAAAAGCAAGAGTTACCAGGAGGATACAACCCATTTATTTTTCCTAACATCCTGTGGTCCTTGTCAGTGACCATCATGCTGAACTGTAGTGCTTTGAGTCATAGAACCACAGAATCATTAAGACTGGAAAAGACCACTAAGACCACCAAGTCCACACATCAGCCCAGCACCACTGTCCCCATTAACCATGTCCCTCAGTGCCACATCTACTCACTACTTGAACACCTCCAGGAACAGAGACTCCACTACCTCCCTGGGTAGCTTGTGCCTATGCCTGACCACTCTTTCTGAGAAGAAATTGTTCCTAATATCCAACCCGAACGTCCCCTGGTGCAACTCAAGGCCATTACCTATTGCTGTTATATGGGAGAAGAGGCTGACCCCCACCTCGCCACAACCTCTATTCAGGGAGTTGTAGAGGGCAATAAGGTCTCCCCTAAGCTTCCTCCAACTCTTACTTCTTTAATCAAGTTCCTTCTTCTACACCACTCTTTTACTTTGGTACCACCAAAGTAGGTGAAAAAGAAAAATATTTTATGTAAATAAGGAGAGAACTTGCTCTGTGTTCTCATCTCTGCACAACAGCCACCTGCAGTGGAGGATGAGATTCAAACCCATTTACATTTCCAAGTGTCCTGTCTTTCATAGAGAGTTCAGCTGGCATTTCATTTCCAAGGCAAAACATAGCAAGAAGGAAAGCTCTATGGGCAGCACAGTACTGGGACACTCGGTTCCCCCCCACTAGGTTTCCCCTTTTGCTTGCCCTGTCATTCTTCATGTCTCTCTTTCTTTTACAATTAATAAGACTTACAGAATGTCTCCAGATGGTGTCTAGCTTGCCTCTGCCTGAACCCCATGCTCTCCCTGTCACCCATCTTTGGTGTGGCCCAAAAATATGATACAAGGAAACAGAGGCACTGCTCCCCTGAAGAGGTTTGGTGACTGAGGGACACTGACAGTGGATAGGGTTTAATGCAGTTTTGTGCTACACTTTATTCCTGAGAGACGTTCGCTGCAGCTGTAACACAGAAATAATGATTTCCTATTCCAGTTTACAAGTGGTATTAATGGTGAAGATGCTAAAACCCATCTACTCTCCTTAAGATAACTAGCCTGGAAAGTGTTCACACCAGTTTTTTCTGTCTCTTATAACAAAGACCCACAGTGACATCTGTGATTCATTTGGTAAAACAACTATCCATGGTGACAGCTGACATTAGCAGCATGGGCCACAGGTATCTGTTACTATTACTACTATTAGGATTTCAACTGGCAAATAGCTCAGCACAGATTAAGACTGAGTTTTCCACACCTTGCAGAGCAGCTCTGTACAAGTAATACAAATGTACTTTGCACTTCTCAGCCTTCACTGCACAATGAACACAAGACACACAAAAGAGATGCTGCCGAATGGTTTTGGTAAGGGAAAGCAAAGGGATAGACTTTCACAGGTAATTAACAGAGACGATTTCCAGCATGCTTTGAAGCACAGCTGCCAGCACAGCAATACACACAAGTTTTACCCCTGTAAGATGCCACAAGGGATTTAAAACCTGTAGGACAAGAACAAAGAACTTCCACATGCTGCTGAACCTCCCCCCTCTTCATCAGCAGCTTAATTGGAGCAAGGACAGGACCATGACTTGCCCAACAGCTTCTCCATGAAGAATATATTCAGTGTTGTGTTTGTTTTTTTTTTTAATGAACTTCAACTGTATGAAGAGACATTTATCTCCCAGTCTCAAAACTGAAACTTCAAGTGAGTTGGGGAGTCAAAGAACTTATTTTCTGTGGTTGAAACACAAGAGTGGGATTTTGGCTTCACTTTACAAATGCTTAATGTACACTACTTGCTTGAAGCTGGACATATAGGAGAAATAATAATAAGAAGGCAAAGTATCTCATGCAGCTGTTGAAGACAGACTTTCACACAGAGCTGCAGTGGTGGTGGAAGGGGAGATGGGTGTAGCTGGATGAGCATCCTTGATGGCAAGTTTTGACTTGAGCACTTCCAGCTCCCTGCAGGAGCCCAGTTCCACAGCTTTGTGATGCAGACTTGCCTCTTGGCCTGAGCCCTGGGCATAGCAGCAACCGGACATCTCTTCCCCACTCCAGGCCCAGAGATCTTAAAGTGTGCCAAAACAGGATTTCACTTTGCTTGTCATCTTGACACAGGCAAGCCAGCCAAAAAAAAAGGAAAAGAAGACTGCAGCTGGCAGTAAACCATCCACTAATTATTTTTGTTCCTAGCTCAGGGTTGCAGGGAAAAAAAGTCTCCATTTTAGAATATTTTCACTAATTTAGTTAGCAGGAAACAAAGGTAGGAAACTGTTACACCTCTGCAAGGCAAAAAGCAGACCATAAAGCACAGTGTTGTACCTGTAAGGAGCGTGGGGGAATGAAGTTGTCCCCTGATACAAAATTACATATTTCCTCACTTCTTTTTTTTTTTTTTTAAGCTTTAGCAACATTTTCCCCAGATCTTATTAAGTACATCTCCATAGGGCCCTGCAGGGTGTTTGACAAGCATAAGATTAAATGTACAGAACTTCTCCCTTCCTGTACTTACACTTCGTTTGTTCCATTCACATCACTGGATGCATTTCACCAGTTAGGGTGAGAGCAGAGCAGAGTCCCCAGTGTGTTCCTCGGGTGGTTTTTCCTTACAGCTTATTAATGCACAGTAGGAGAATAATTTTTTCAGTAAGTGCTGGTAGAAGGATTAGATATCCCATGCAATCATCCATTTGCACTGAGCTGCAAAGTCCTTGTGTTAGAGAAATTAGAATAATGAACTCAAGAGCGTTCTGAATCCCTGCAGCATTGTGGCCCTCACTCCGACCCAGTGGTTTTGTCTCTGTTGAGCTACAGGAGCAAATCCAGCCCTGTTCTGTAGGCTCAGAGGTTAAATTCCCAGCGGAATGTTTCCAGTAAGGGCCACTCCTGTGCTTGCTCCATCCTGCATCAGCTCCACTTGCTTATCCCACAGCTGCTTCCACTGACCTTCTCTCTCTTTAGCCAGGTGAACAATAGCAGAGCCAGGTCCAGGTTTTGACAGCTTTTGTTGCCATCAGCAAAGCAAGCAAATGGAAAATGCATTTAGCCAAATCACCACTCCTATCTTAATTTTGTCTGAGATTAATTAAAATGGAACTATCTTTCCTCTACTAAAGCTCGTAAAGGTGGAAAGTATATAATTTGTTCTTGTTCATTTGTGAAGGAAGGAAGGAAAAACCTCGCCAGTTAAATGCAAGGTATGGAGCAGTGAACCTGTTGTTACGATGTATGAGATCAGTGATACGTTCACAAAGAAGCTACAATAACTAACGCATTATAGAAATGGGATGTAATCTGGAAGTGAAATAAGTAGATTTGTGTGTCTGATTACCCCTATCCTTTGGAAAGAGCACTGCTTTTTTCATTTTCTGGAATGTTTACCTCCATTTACCTTGACTTTTTTTGTTTCACAAATTCAGTTTCTGAGTTTTAAAACTGAGGGGAAATCTGTTAAATGGTAAAGCAGAAAATTTCTGTACAATACTAAGAAATTAAGTGTGGGTATCAAATTTTCTGATAAGAATACCAACTTTCCCAAACTACTCAGAGGTCTAACTGGAATCGTTCTTCCAGTTTAAAGTGATGGCCAACAGCCTAAGAAAAAGAACTTGGACAGAGCAACACAGGGCCCTTCATTTCATACAGACAAAATAAAATTGAAAACATCATTCCATCTGAAATCCTCCTAGAGCTGGAGGCACGTGCTTGGCCTCCACCCCAGCAAACACTGAATTCTTACTCTAGACGACCAGACCAGCCAGGGAACTATATTCAATGCTGTGCTGTTGTCAGCACTCTCAGAGTATTTACTCTTGTATAAAATTACAGTGAAGAATCATCCCAGTGATTCCCAGATTCTTTATTCAGCTGCTTCAAGGCAGAAGATACCAGCTCCCAGATCCTTCAGAAGGCCTAAGGCACTTCTTGGGATTGAAAAACAAAGGTGTGCAGCACTGTGTCAGGAAGGAATCAGACCCGTCTGTCATAGTTTTCCATAGGTATCCCATTATCATGACATCACGCAATGAACTGATGGAATTAGGACAGCCGGAAAACCATGGGTCCTATGGAAAACAATGACAGTATCAAAACTGAATTCACTCTTTACAGCATATTTGTTGAGATGGTAGGCTTAAAAACATCAAAACAAGAAGTGTATGGTTATAAAGTAACTTGGAATGCATTTAAACTTAGGAATTGGATTATCTCTGGACATAAGAACAGTGGAATTGTGGAACAGTCTTCCAACAGAAGCAGGCAGGTCAAAAAAAGAAGTTGTCTTAAGATCTTGGTGGCTGGCTTGTGAAAGAGTTGATGTGTCAGGGCTGCCTGGTATAAACAAGGATGGGACCTGATAGTTCAGGAGGTTCCTACATTAAGGGATTATTATAGCAATAAACAGACTTTGCTTACTGTAGGTCTGGTAATTAGTCTTTTTCCACACTGAGTGACTCCTTAAGGTCAGTTCTTGACCTTCTCATTGTCTGTGAATATTATTTTCCCACAGAAGCAGTTTTACTATGTCACTGAGCCCATTTCTGCCCTGTGCAAAGAGACCTGGGGCGTAACAAGGTCTTGCACAAAAGCAAATTTCAGAATAAGCCTCTAAATATAACCTATATGTCTAAACACCAAGCTCTACCAAGTAAATGGGGCTGTACCCATTAGCCTCAGAGAGAACTGAACCTCTGAACCACAGTAAAATTAATCACAGGGTATTATGCAAAGAGCAGCAAGAGATATTGTCTCAAATACGTCCCAAATACTGTGAAATGCTTCAGAATCACATGGAATGCTTCCTTACTATGGTGGAATAGACTAGGACATTGCTTGACACTCTGACTTATCTGCTAATCATTTTGGATGGCAAAGGTCTGGATGAACTCATAAGCAGTATCTTCTGGCTGGTGCATGAAAGCAGTAATTAAACAGTTAATTTATGTAAATACAAATTTTGTCAGGTCAAAAACACTGACATATACATCTTTCTTAATACATACTGAGGGCCTCCTTTCCCCTGATAACCAAAGAGGTTATCATAATGACTACAGCCCAAGGCAATGTTCTGGGATCCTCATGCACCAGTGATGTTGTGAAGGGACCACCAATCCCAATAGCCATAGTCTGCCTAATTTACAAACTTCATTTCTGTTTGAGAGGAAGACATGTTCTTTTAGAAGACATAAAAGCTATAACATCTGCTTTCCTAACTCTTTAATCCACTCCCAAGTTTGAAAACTTCAGCACTCAAGAAGAGCTAATGACAAAGCTAAATGTGCAGCCTTAATTATACTTCAAATGGATCATATTCTACACATTTAATTTTCCAAAGGCCAGTTTTATTCTCTAGTTCTGTAACTTGTAGTGTTTTGAGCTAGAAAGTTTCTTAAGCACTACTCAGTTGGGCTTTAAGTTCGATGATGCCTCAACTATGGATATTTGCCATTACACTGCATACTTCCGTTGCAGCTCCTTTTAATTAAAACAGATTATTTCTTCCAGCTGTGCTACTAAATCTGTTTTCTCTCAGCACTTGGGCCAGAAATTTTATTGCCACTCTTGCTGCAATTGCCTGCTAGCCTTCACTAGCTTGTATCGATCTGACACAATCCACATTTATAGATGCCTTCTGAATCTTTGTTTGAATTCAATCTAAAATGAAGTCGATTTGGCCACATCTTCTTTCCTCCAACACACCCTTAAACAATATAAAAATAGCTTCAGCTCTTCTACAGCTCAGATTTCTCTCTGCGGCAGACTTAATATTAGTGCACTGTCACACATTTCCAGGGTCAAGCCCCTGCAGCACAGCTGAACAGAATAACAAATACCATGAGACAAAAAAAAAAAAAAAATCATAGTTACAGCTACAACTGCTCATTGCTAGTGTATATCTGGTGCTGCTTATTTGCTGGTCCCAGTCTTCTATCCTATCCCAGCCATCTTGGCCATCTGCATACGTAACAAGAGCAGTCACCCCAAATACTTTGCTACTGTAGCTGCTGTGATGAACCCTGAGCTGCATGCTCTATATCACATCTCAGAAGTGGCTAGCTTGCTTTATAAGCTGCTTGCTTTCCTCCCCATTTGTCTTCAAGGGATAAACATGCAACTGGTTAACTGCAGGATAGAGAGGTATTATGGCTTGTTATCAAATGCCCTCAGGCTTTTTGACTAGTGTTGCTGCTTTACCATAGCTTTCAGAAGTGTCAGCCATGTACATTGAATCTGCAGGCACAGTAGAAGACTGGAAATCAGCAGACATTTGCCAGTGGTCCACTTTACAACCTTAGCTAGTTACTTCTACTTACTCAATTTTCATTTCCAATTCTGCCCTTTGTTGACTTCACTTTGAAGAGAATAAAGTCTAGGACAGATACAGTACAACGTGACCAGCACTTTCTTGAAGTTACAGATGTGAATGCAGTATAAATAAAGAAGGAACAACAGAACTAATCTTCTGTCCTCTCTGTAGCATTAGTTCACTTAAATCAAGAACTGTTGTGGCCAAATGCTATTCAGGTGTGATGTATCCAGCCTATGCTCATTACCTACAGATTAGCCTACACTGCAAAGAATAATCTAAACTCAAAGTACTTTAGCTTCTGGGGCTCTGGCCAACAGTAGTGGAACACAATTAGTACTTCTCAAGAGACCTTCAGTGCTGTGCAATGATCAGTTCACTCAAGGCATGTTACTGGATAATAAGAAAGATTTATGGACTGTTAAGAGAGATAAATATATTAGCTTTCTGCAGCCAATTTGTAGCTTAGCATCTTATAACCATCTGGACTTTGACAGTGACAAATCTAACATGACTTCGCTGCCTTGCATCCATTTCCTTTTCCAGTTCCTCACAGAGATGACGGATTGCCAAGCCAACCTCTGAGGCATGCTGGCTTCCCTGGCTGACCCGGGAAACGAGCGCACTGAAAAAATGATTAAGCTTTTGGCCACACTGGCATTTATGGAAGACATCATTTGTCTCTGAGCCCCAAATGCTGAGGCCATCCATTCTATAGGGTTAAGCAAATAACCAACTGGCAAACTAAGAATTGTTCTTAAACAACTTCCAGCTGAAAGGCCAGCAGGTAAACAACCGAATGCTAATTTGTACCAGCAACTTTGGTCTGTCCATTCAGCAGTTTTTCCCAGCTCATACACATTCCTGATGGAAGACAAAGACTGCTAGCATACCACTGTCAACAACTCAACTACCTAAAATCATCTTCTGTTTAGAAAGAAAATGTTTGTAAGTGTTAATATTTAAGGATAAGAGTAACAGTCCATTTGTTCTACAGCAAGACCATTCAGTCCATAATGACAAAAATGCTTTATGAAGTTGTCCTGCAAAAACCTGGGTCAAAAAGACTCTGTACCTGTCTGCTGTCAGCTGTGGGTTCCCCAGCCTGTGTCAGGTTGATTTGCTCATTTTACATGGGTTCTCCCTGCTGGCCTCTCACATTCTGTTTCTGCACCGAGGCAGACTGGGAGGCAGTGGACTGCGGGGTGCATTAGCCACCACCAACCTGACAAGAGAAGTGCTAATGCATACTTCCACCCCTGAATGACACCATACTCAGTACTGAAAACATAACCACTGCATATTCAGGGCAACCACAACTAAGGCAAAGCTTTTGCCAAATGAAACCGCAGGGTGCAGCGGAAAATGGAAATTGGCAGCGAGCTAGAAGGAGAGAGACTGACACCAAAAACAAGAGGAGAAAAATAGGACTGTTTCCTGGCAACAGAGTGGGATGCAGTGGTCTGTTAGCTGGGAGCCCTGCTAGTGTAATTGCTTATGTGCAGTCTGGACCATCCCACCCCTGTTTAGAGAGGTCTTGTGTATGTTGTAAACACATTATCCTAGAGCACATGCTGGTGATGTTTCTGCTTGGCAAAGGAGAAATTTATATCTGCTTCATGCAGTAACACACTGCCTACAACATCATTTTGCAATAATTGGAATTCCAGAAATAGCAGTGCAGACAGTTAAGGCCCTGTTGTGTGAGGGGTTTTATGAAGAACAAACCCCATGGAAAGTCACCTTTGTTATGGGTTCATATGACTAAACGTATCTTCATGTTTTTCAAAAGAGAAACGCAAACAAAATAAGAGATACTCAAGTCAGATTTGAAAACAGATGCTTCCCCTTGAGTAGGAAACCACCTAATCAGCTTGTTCAGAGATAACCAGGTGAGGAGAAGCAGTCAGAAATTGAAGATAGTCCCTGTGCATTTGTTAATCCAAAGTCTTATTTCCTCACTTGCTTTGCTAAGCCTCTGACTTAATTTGTGCAAAGGAAATCCTTCACTGCCTCACGCCATCCTGTGCTTTCTGTTCGCTGTGCTTTCTGCTTACTGTCAGAAACAGAGCTGGCACATTGCTCCAGATGTCTGTCCTTTACAGTACTTCTAGGGCAGCATGGGGAATGTGCACACAAAAAAATGCAAACTATTTCAAGATCCTGTCCTTCACCTTGATAGGTGCATCTGGAACTTCAGATAAAGTTTCTAATTTTACAAGAGAAAGCCAGGCAGCCAGCAAAACCCACTTTGCATATGCTGTTTGTAGTTATAGTGCAGTACAGTAGCTCACAGGTCATTGCTGGGCTTCCTGTTTCTCTCTGTATGTTCGTTCTTAGAATCATAAATGTTGGAAAAGACCTCTAAGATCATCCAGTCCAACCATCATCTACCACCAATATTGCCCACTAAACCATGTCCTTCATTCTCGCTGCTGACTATCTGAAATACTATGTTTCTGATTCAATGCCCCTTACTTCAGCTCACCAGTGAATATCATGCTGGTGTTCCACAACAAACCAAAGGGATGTTTAGCCTAGTGTATTTTCTCCAGTGGTGGCCAATACCAGACACCAGTGGCTTCATACCTGAAGAGAGAAATATTTATATACTTTCCTTCAAACATTTTGGGATCAAAATTTCTGTACAAAGACACTATCTGGCACATCATAACCCATGCTCAACTTTTCTGTGTTTTATATCTTGTACACTTGCCCTGTACACTTCCAGCATCGGCAATAGCAACAAATAGCTCTGACATTCAGCTTTCAGTTGTGTGAAGTACTTGAGATGACCACAGATCTGTTCAGACAAGTGTCTTTTCCTTCCCTTATTGCCTGACGACTACTTGCATATGCAAAATTATGATCCTTCTTTCTCTAATCAATTTTGAAAACATACCGCTCATAGAAATAAAAACTCAGGACACCTGATCTGGAAAATTAATTCTATTTGATGTGGTTTCAGCAAGCTATTTGTATGACTTCTGCACTGTCACTTTATCAGTTTCTTCTTTCTGAGCTGTACCTGCTGCTAAGAGAATTGCAAATAGAGCAAAACAATTTCAGAGCTTCTATTCACAGGGAGGAGTCATTAACATTTTTTTCCTGGCAAATGTTATCAGAAATAATATGGTTGTAAATTTTCCAGTAGGTTGATATGAAATGTGTTATTTACCAATATGCACATCCCTGTTGTAGTTGGCAGGATTTTGATCCACAGATTACTGTGACCCCAATAAATACCCACCAGACTCCAGGACTCAGCTTTTTTCCATTTCTAAAGCATTTTCAGATTACACAAAATGCTGAGTTCTGGACGGTTTACTCCTGAGCCCAGATTTTCATTGTTCATCCCTTAAGAATAACAATCCCACATAACTTTTTCTACTTATAATCTCAATGAGAGTGCCAAAATTTTGATAACTTTATAATTCTTTCATTAAAAGATTTTGCCTTTCAAAATGGTGCAGATAATTCTGAGGTTTTGAACGGTAAGGACTGATCTACATTTGAAATCTGGGTTAAGTTATGTATGGGAACTGCTGAGTCATGGCCTGAACCACTGATTGAGCACCTGGAGGAAAGACCCAGTCAGCCCTGGGAGCACAGGTGAAGGCAATTCACCTGTGCGACCAGAAGGGGTGGAGCCAGGCTCCACCCCTCTTAGGCCTCATTTAAGGGCTGACTGCCCCTGAGGAAGGATCTCTTCCTGGAGATCCCTCCTTGGTGGGAGCCTTTCCCTGTGAGCCCAAAATCTTCTGATCTGGGTGAGCGCTGTATTTTCCTTCCACCTTTTTGTAACGCTATTTCCATTGTGTTAGTCTTTCTGACTGCTACAAGTTAGAATACCATAGGGTGCAAATATAAAATATAACAGCTACTCCTAAAGTAATCTGTGTGCAGAAAATTTTTCTGGTATAATTATAATTAAGAGGTAGGTTAAATATATCAAGCTGAAGTCAAACTATGAAATAGAAGTCTGTATAAGTAGTGTGAGTGTCATGGTTTTGTGATTTTCGGTTATTAGCATTCCACATCATAACATCATGTAGTGGACATACCTAGTTCTCAGAAGAGAAGGACTACTACAGTCCCCACGGTACTTTGCTCCTTTGTTACCATTTTCCAGCCGGAGGGAAAAGATAGAAGCTCACAGTATAAAAACTTGCAGATCACGAGACCTCGTCCCTTTTTTCCGCTGTCTCTCGTCTTGGCAGCACCTCGCTCTCCAGCCATCTTATCGTCGGTAGTAGAGTAAGGCCTACCTTGATTTTGGGACATTCTCTCTCACTGTATTGGATTTATCAGCTTAAATTGTAATTATATTGTATTATAGTGTGTTGTTTTGCATTCCGATATCTTATTTAGTAAATTAGTTTGTTGCCGCTGTTCTTTGCTCTCAGGGCCATATCCCTACCCTTTTCCCCTTTCCCCTTTTCCCGGGACGTGGGCCCTTGGGTCCCCCGTCCCTTTTGTCACGGAATCGGGTCTAACGCCTGTAAACTGTTGATAGTGAGTTACTCAGGAATTTCTTAAAAGCCATTCCAAAGTAATTCCACATCTGTATCCCAAATCTAAATTAGTTCTATCACCAGGAGATGGGTAACATGGCTAATATACCCAGCTGAGAAGCAGAGCACCAAATTAACTCAGCAGTGTTGTTTTCAGTATCAAACCATGCTCATTTAAAGCTCAGGTATTCATACGCAGTACTCCAGGAAGGCATACAGTCAATTGAACACGAGCAGGCACAAACACCAAAGCTGTTAAAACATAGTGGTCTTCTCAGCTGGAAGGTTACTGCACCCATGTGCAAGGCATGGCGGTTGGGCTCTTATTTTGCCACACTTCTACAGCTGGGGCAGGTGAATACAACTACTACTACTCTGGAGAAAAGCTGTTTTGCTTCTGTTTGCAGTCTGCCCTGCACAAGGTACCAGACATCAAGCATTCTGGATCCTAACACCAGAATTTCCTCACGTGGCTTCTGTCGCTGTTAGTGGTCAATGGTGTGAATCCATTTTATTTTGCATTTCTCTGATCAAGATCGCATGCACACACTACCAGTTGACTGCCTCTCAGTAGAGAGGGGTCTGCAGGAAGATAATGAATTGCTAAATTACAGTGAAGAACTCCCTAGTGCTTTACAATCCAAGCATATGTACACAATGGATCCAAATACTTGGCACACATTTATATCAGAAGTGACAGACTTAAATGGTGTCTAATGAGAAGTGTTTTTAGCTTTTTTTTCCAGGAGAATTTTAAATGCCTGCCTCTTCCTGGTGCTAATTTTCCTTCTCCAATTTTCTTAACTAGCAGTCAGTTTCTAGATATAAAACTGGACAACAGAATTATTTAGGGCTTAAAATTCTGAATGCCGCCTAAGCAATACTAGGATATGATCTACTGATTTGTTTTGAATTATAAAGCCATAAACCTTTCTTGCAACCATAATTTTGTTCAAAATCCACTGGTCTGGCTGTAACAATTTTAATAATTGTTATTATTTTTAAAAGAAATGAGGTGACCTGGAAGAAGTGAACATTTTCATGATCTGTTCTGAGGCTACTGACCCATACGCATCTCAGTTCTACAAACTTCGTCCTTTGATCCTAACTCTCAAACAATAAAAGAAAGATGGGAAACAAAATACATCTAAATTTTAATACCAGTAACAGCCCTGCAGATGAACAAACTGAAAGAAGGGAGTTCAAACACATCTTCCCCAACTAATGCTGACTCTACCAATTTCTGCAGCTGTTAACAGATCCGTCTAATTTTGCATCCAAACAGATGGACTTTTGAGGCATCAATTAATGTTCTGATGTGGGAAGAAACTATTTTAATAATTAGAGTTAGTTCTAGCAATAATTCCTTCAAGTCAAAAAGCTTAAAATTGTGTCCAGCTTCTCTTCAGTTACTCTTTATGAATGTTCAAACACAGCTTCAGTTTCTAAGTCTATTGATAGCTACTCTCTCTAATTATTTTTATTTTCTTTTGGGATAACAGACTGTCAGTTTTGATCTATTGGTATTGATTAATCACACCTCACAAGAATTGCTTGCAGCATAGAATTTCTACCTGATATTTGGTTGCTAATAAACTAGGCTGCTTTGTTTAGCAATAGGGATCAGTATATTAGTTTAGAAAAAGAAATAAATGACTGCTAGTTCTAAAGCATTGCTTTTCAACTCTGCTTAGTGTGTGAACAGCCTTGTTTTCCTCAGTGATTAGACTTCACAAGAAGCACTGGAATCATACTAGACTACTTATCTTTGCAACTCACCAGGCGCAAGGACATCTTCCTCAGATTTTTCACATAGTGTTTTAGAAATTGCTCATTGTGGCCTATTAAGCAATGGAAGTTTGCCAAATTGGGGAAAAACAGCTGAAAGTCAGCCAAAAGTTTCTGTGATGGAGCTGATGATGGAAAAATGGGGACAAAGTAAGGGGTCAAAGACCACCAGAGGCTGCTACCCCATATGCCCAGAGGGACATTAGCATATATTGAGTTCTTGGAAAAGAATGAATATGTATGCCAATGTACTGCATATGTATGTCCTAACTGTTTAAATGTAGAACCTGATCTCTGAGAAAGTACACTTGTTTGTTAAGTCGCCTGGAATGTATTGTGAGGAATAAAGGAACTACATTGGAGTTGAAGTGTTTTATTCCCAGATTTCAGATGACACTTCCGTCAATAAATATTTGATGGCCCTTATCCAAACTTCACACAACAAATAAATACCCCATAAATTACTAAGAAATCATTTGGGAGAAAAACTCACTTGTAAATATAAAAGCTAATATGCTTTGGAGCTACAATACTGTAAAATGAATCCCTCTGAAATACAATAGCTAGAAGATCTTTGAAAACCTCTCAAACCACAATAAAGGGAGCAGCAAATTAGCATCAATGTTAGGCAGCCAGACTAACAATTCAGCATCTTAAGACAGTATCCCAAGACAAAGAAGCATTTGGTTGGGCTCATAAAGCATGCTGCATGACTTGTCATGCACAACATACCCACCACTATCTCCTCCACTGGCTCAGCAAGCAAAACAGTGCAAGTAAAGTAACAAAACACTGTTTAAATCTTAATTATGGACAATCCACTAGAACAAAGGATGAACAGCAGGTAGAAGTAATTTCAAACTTCCATGGGCTGGCTAAAACAAAAGGTCTGCACTCTTGCAAGACAAAACAGTCTGTTCAGTTAATTAGATAGTAATGCTAGGTATATATTCCTTAGCTGACTTCTCTGGGCTCTTGCAACATGTTACTTTCCTCTCATACACATTCCTGTATCCCTCATGTTCTGTTGCAGAAGAATAGTTTCCATACAACCCATGCAACAGATAGTTTAAAAAAAAGAAGTGTTCTCCCTGATTGTAGATGACTGATACATACCTGCAAGTATGTATTATTATCTGAGCCCATAGAGCAGCTGCAAAAGTGACCCATCAAACCTATCTGAAGGATTTAATTATGCCAATAAATGCACACAGTTGCATCATTACAGACCACCGGCCAAACCAAAGTACAGCATTTCCAGCAGTGTTCTGCCTTTAAGGGCACAGTTACACAAGATATACAATTGCATTGACAGTAATTAGAGCACAATTACTCTTCCAGCTCTTAAAATTACATAAAATTATCAGCAGGTGAAAAAATACTAGAGACTAGAGTCCAACCCAGTTTTGCATCTTCTGACATAAAAGTCATTTAAGCACTATGACCTGTAAACTGAGCACAATGAAGGCCCAATTTACTCATCACTGAACACACAGCAGCATTCCAACCTAGTTTTACCACTCAGTAAAGACTCTGCCACCTATTAACACAGAAAATAAAAAAAAATAAAGATAAAAGTGCTCTGACATTCAAGAGCACTGGGTACACAAAATAGTAACATTAAAAAGTCATACTGGCTAGTGAAAAAACAATAAACAAGGCATTTTTGGCAGAATTCCATAGGAATTCTTTGCAGTAGATGAATATAACAATCGTGTAAGTATGAACTGGAGTTATCAAAAGTTACATGCCCAGCAGCTTGGAAAGCACTTTAAAGGGTACGAAGCTGTGACTCCCGGAGGACAGGCAGAGGAATGCAGTGAGACTGGGAAGCCTTTCCTCACAGCCTCTGCAATGAAAATATCGAGACCTTCGCTGCTCTAATAAAATTCCTGCAATGGAAATGCTGTAAACTCAAGCCATTGGGAAATCAAGGTCTAGAAAAGCACCTTCCCGCATCTGAGCCCCGGAATGTTTATTTCAGTTTTCTCCCATCAAATTGCTGTGTCCTTCTAATTGGTGCCCAGCTCCTTGTAGAATTACAAATCCATAAAAATCTTATTGAAAATAAACGATTCTGAGCCAAGCTTACTAATGACTTGGAGGTTTCAGGTAATTATTTCATAAGCTCCAATAAATGCATGGCATCATTATGTGCAGCAGCACAAGTTGGGAGGCTGGCAAACTAACAAAACCCTTAGCTCAGGGGTGCTGTTACTTCAGAAGTCATTCAGCAGGAGGAAGGAGGATTAAGATGATACAGGGAATGAAATAATGCAGTTGAGATCTTGCCAGATCAACCCAATCTTATTTTTGAGGGTTTTCTCAATCCCTTTCTATTTAAACCTGGTTGGTCTTCTTCCAAGTAAGCAATCTGCTACATAATTGAAGGATTTCAAATGCTATTGCTTATTCACAAGCCCCATTTATCTCATTGGACCACTGCAGATTTCTTCAAGTATTCACCAAGCACTAGGCATCAACTTTTTGCTAGTAGTCTCGTTTAAGTAGGCATAAAAAGAGACAATTTGTGTTTCTGTTATTTTTGTTCACCTTTTCTCCTGATGTTATTCCTCATCCACCATTGCCTCAGCTTAACTTTGTTATTACCTTTGGTTTCTCCTTATCCCTCAGAACCAGTTCAGTGAATCTCATCTCCTGGTCTTCCACATTACCACTTTTCCCCTCCTTCTCAGTTGCCAAACTGTCCACCCTATCATCAAAACTTCCTAGTCCAAATACTACCACTACAATTCTTTGCTCCAGCAAATTGCAGGAATTCTTTGATGAAACCTTACTACCCTACATAGGATTTATGGTCAGGCTGCAAAAGAGTGTTCTAAGCCAAAAACAACATTGGTACAAAAGCTTACTTGAGGTAATTGTGATGATTGGTCCATGTGGGAAATTAGATAGTGCTGAGGACATGAATCAATTATGCACTGGCATTAGTTTCTAATGTCATAGCAAAAATTGCTACTCATCAGCCTTTTCTCCTTGCTTTCAAGAAGGAAATCTTGAACGCTGAGAAGTTGCTGTTAAATTCTGTCAGCAATACATAGTGCATGCTGTGCTTGGGGGCTTTATATTCAATCATCAGAACCCCCCACTGTCAGATACTGAAGTCAGCAATACTAGAATTCACATTACTTGGAGTCAATGGAGTAAGCCGAAGGTACTGTCTGCTATAAAACACCTCTGCTATCAAAGGAAAACAAAACAAGCATGGGAAAGTCTTGCTGCTTAGTGGCGGTGCTTGGGCTGAGCTGGCTCAGGAGGACTGGCCCCATGCAGGGACGCAATGCTGCAGATGGAGGGTGAAGGGAAGGGGACAAGCACACAGTGTTCTGCTATGACCAACTCACAGCACAAATCTGAAGAGCTAAAGCGTAACAGCACAGGATTCTGCTAAATGAAAGATAAAAGTCATTGCTCTTTCCATATCCTCTTGGTTGACGTCTTTTACCTCCCATTAGGTGATAATCTTCAAGTGTTGTGCCTGTACTTATCCAGCATGCAGCTCAAGGAGACCCCAATCTCAGTGGTTTCTTTGAGCAAAAATGCACTGCACCATAAGGCTTCCTAACATGTGCTTTAAACTATACAGCGTACAACAAGCAAACAAAAGAACATTCAGATTCAGTCTGTTGCCAAATGACTCATTCGTGTTCGGGTAACTCAACTCACCACCATGTGGGCAGCTTCTAAAAACATTTTGCAAACAGTATTTTCATCAGTGCAAGATAAAACAAGCAAAAAGAAAACAGTCAAGTACCAAACTGAAGGAAAAGGCCAGAGCTTCCAATTCTGAATCAGAAATGAAATAGGCATCTCTCTTGTCTTCAAGGCCAACTAGAGTTTTCATTAGTTGAAGTGCAAATACTCACTGTTGAATCAACTGTAAGTACACAGGTCATGATTTTACACAACCCACGGCTGGCTTTAGCCAACTCAAAAGGCACCTGACCCTATTTAAATGCAAAGAATACCAATTAACAGGTCGAGGCCAAGTGCTTTACTTTTTATTCCTAAAAGAGTTATCTCAGTCTCTTTACAGGTTCTTACAGCTGTTAAGGAGATATATAAATATTTTTCCTTCTTAAGTAACACAAATTTCACAGGCTAAGAACTCTTTTACTCAATTCGAAAACTTTCTTCAATCGTGCACTTTCCAACTCTTCAAGACAACCACAGGCATGCCACTTCTTCAGATTTAATTACTTCCATTTATTTATCAGTGAGCCTCATAAAGAGCAGTTAGGCTTAGTTGGTGTTAGCAGAACGTCTCACAGATGGTAGCACCAAGGGTGAAGAATAAAGCAGATATGTGCTCCTCTAATGAAAAAAACAGTTAATTTAAACTGAATCTATAAATATAGATTCTTACGTAAGTATAGACATAATTCCATATAAATATGATATGCAAATTAGAGCTCATTTTTCACACATCCGTGCTGTTTAGGCTAAAGTGCAAGGAAAATAGATGAGATACTTTACTGTTCAATGAAAGCGTGGGAGAGAGCAGCATCATATTCTCTCCCAGCCCAGCTGATACTCTGAAACTAAGGACCCACCACAGAATCTCCACTGCATCCAGTTTACTACAAGGACTTGAAGCCTTTTTTGCTACAGCCTAGATGAAAGCCTTAGTCACTCTGCTCACATCTGTCTTAAGGTAAATTAAGATGTTTTCTCCTTTCTTGTTATTAAAAATCCCCCTACTGTCACAAGTTATATGTGATCTTAAAGAAAACTGCCTGGAGGGAGCTGACCTTTGAACAGCCACTTAGATGCTTGCCATAGCATCCTGAAATCTGTCAGCACAACTGCATTATAAATGAGCAACAAACACTCAGAAATAATAAAGCACATTTCAAGAAAGCTTGGCTAATAAAACCACACTCTCCTCAAACTGATGCTGTTGTTGGAGTTCTGACAGCATTCTGGAATAAGCATCCAAGCTCTGTCTGATTCCCAAAAGAGAAATGCCCTTCTACCTGAACAGCAATCACAGTTTAGTTATGAGTACCACCCTCAAGGAAGCTTGGCTTTATGCTGTCAGCAAAGAGGAGTCAAATATTTAAACGTGTCATGCAGTCACATGATTTACTGACTTCACACAAAACATTTATACAATACCACATCCCGAGAGCACATGTGGGTCATGTCTAGATTCAACTTATCTGGCTTTGACATGTCTACAACCTTATGGACATCGATAAAACAGTTCTATTTTCCTCCATCAGTAAAAATCTCATGTGTTTCACACAAGTGTGATCTGTCTGTATTAGTACTATTTGGAAGGAAATACACTGGGTCTATTTTTCCATATGACTACCTGAATGTAAAAATCCTATAATTTTGTTCCTGCCTCTTCTTCAATAAAAGCATCATGCTTTAATTATTACATCAGGAGCACTTTTTTGGACTGTCTAAATGTGACACATATCCTTTCATCCTTTTCAACGAACATGAAAGGAGAAAAGAGTATACTACACAAACGTCAAGTGTTTTCAGCATGTAAAACAGCAAGCTCAATGTCCAAAAACCAAAAAAGTTGCAAAGTGCATTAATAACCATCTCTACTAAGCATCACCCAAAACAGAAGACACTGAAGCGGGGAAATAAGAGTCTTTCATCAAAACCTATTAACCACCATTGATATCAGGAGATCTGCATGACAGACATCCAACTTCCAGTGTTGGCATGGTTTGAGGTAAGTCAGTACAAGTGCTAAATTGCTGTCTTGACACTTTTTTGTTATCTATTTCTGTAGCAGATTTCCAAAAAAACATTATAGGATTGAGCAATTAAGAAATGATCACAGGTATTGGTTCAGCAATAAGATATTACATACCAGTTCTGTTCTTTTAGCTTGTAAGGAAATTTATACACGTGCACAGAGATTAAACAAAGAGAGTGTGTTTTCTCATTAATTTTTATGACAGCACTGCTTTGTTCCTTGCATTCAGGGGTGTTACAGAGAGAAGGTTGCTAGATCAAGTGTAAAGATGACAACATTATGATTTCCAGAACATCCAACATCACATTACTAGTTGTCTTACAGTATTGTGTAGGAGTATCTACTGGCTTTATACAATGCAAAGAAGGAACAAAGACGGTCCTTAACCCAGCACAAGAGCGCACTTAAGATGTCAAACTGCATAAGGATGTCTTATCTGATAAGTTCCAACATAAGAATGTCAACAGACTCCAGGCTTAACAGACCTATCTGTAACAAAGCAGATGGGCAGATAAAAGGCAGCACACTCCTGGTGTGGAGGCAAAACTCAGAAGAGTCATAATTTCTGGGAAAACACTCTAACCAGTACTCAAGTGACAACAGAGGGGTGGCTTCCCCAACAGCAGCACTACAGAAAATCTCTAGGCTGAGCTGCCTTGTTGCAGCTTTCCTAACTGAGGGAAAGGCAAGAGCAGCTCTTGAATCCAGTGGAGCTGGCAGTTCTGGGGCCAGCCTCTGCCACTGCAGGCTGCAAGGGGTTTGGCTCAGTCAGGACTATTCAGTCACTCATCTCAAGTGAGGTCTCACAAAGAGTTGAGAGCTACAGTGGCTGCTGAGAGCCCAGATAACACACCAAAGCCCAGCACACACTGCTGTGCATGGGGCGAGCAGTGTCAGGTGTCTGGTGAATGTATTCTGATGAAGTTGTGGTAATATTAAAGCTTGTCCATCCTCCCTACAAAGGAGTCACTGATTTGCCCTCCCTTTTGTCGAAAAGGTTTCCACAGTGAGCATATTCCCTAGGAAATTACTGCAAATTTTTGCTCAGATAGTCTGCTCATCACTGCTGCTTGAATGCTTTATCTCTGAGTCTGACTAAATAAGTAGTTTTACATCAGGAAAGATCTGCAGGAAAAGCAGATAGCAGAAGGAAAATACCGCTAGTTCTCATAAGGAATCCAAATACACACAGCGTACAGCAGAGAATTATTTTGTAGATCAATCTGCTTGAAGAGCAACTGGAGAAATCATTAAAATCACTTTTGTAGTTCTTCGAAATCCGGTGTTATTTGCATTTCAAAAGAGTAACAGTTTAACAGAGGTTACTGCAGTTCTCTTATAACCTGTGGCCACCACAACTAGTTATTCCTTGCTATCACATTGCCCCCCTCCTGACCTTGCCCCAAACCATAACGCATCTGTTTTGTCAATTAAAATTACCTTGCAAAGGTGAAGCACATTTATAGTTCTGGATTGCTTGCTAGCAAGTTGGAGTGAAGTGGCTCAGTAAAAAAGACACCTCAGAATCAGGCCACTCTTGTACCTTTCTGCTGTATTTCAGTGCTACCGTTGTATTCTCTTCAACTGAGCTGTCCAACGCCAAGCATAGTTCTGAATGAGATTGTGGCACATGCGTTCCAGGTCCTCCTCTCAGGCAGGGCAACTACTGAAAGCAAGACCCACAGCACTGTGCTGACTGCTGGGTTGTGTTTCCTAACCCTGCCAAATCTGATGGATCTCTCTGAGCTGCTGCTTCTAGCAGCAAGGAGAGGCAGTGACAGCATCAGGGAGCCCTTCCATACTGATACAAGAGACAGCACTTGCTGCTTTGAATAACGATTTCTTTTAACAGCATCTTTTTCAGACTGCAGTTTATGAATCAGGTAATCTATTGACACATACCAGAGTGCTCAGAGAGGCACAGGTGTGGAGTGAATGAAAGGTTCATTTCCAGTAGCTTTCTTAGTTCCCACAGCAGCTGCATCGCTTAGCAAGCTGCCTACAGCTGCCCTGGGGGGCTGTGCGGCTGTAGGTGGGGGCACAAGTTGTGGCCAGCCGGTTAGGTTTAAATCCAAGGTAAATGATGGATTTAAAGTTTAAAATTTATGCACATGGCATTGCCCAATTCTTTTAGCAATAAAATTTAATATCTGCTTCAAATCCGCTACTTGATGCCTTTAACCTTCAGCACTGTATTTCTTTGGGGGTTTCCAGCAGCTTGACATTTAAAAGGACCTCTGTAGCAGACTGTCTCCTGTTGCTCATTTCCCAGTGGCTGTTTAGGTCTCGGTGTCCTTCTGAGCAATTAAACCCCTGTGGGCAGCGCCTGCTGAGTGGCTCACAGCCATTCTGCAAAGCACTGAGGTGTCTGGCTCAACTGCTCCAGCAAGGCCAGATTTACCCTCCACAGCTCTATTTTAAAGACACACGTGCAGGTACCTACCTCACAGAAGCATATTAAGACTTTGCACTAGAAGGATGCAAAGGATGAAGCTAAGAGACTTGCCCGAGGTTGGAGGACAACCTGGGTACATGAGCATGAGCCTGCCAGAGTCATCTGGCAGCATGCAGAGCTCCCAGGCTGCTGAAAGAGACTGCTGTTCATGGAAAATCCCTGGCACCCAAGACGTTTCCTCCCCACCTCACAGAACAGACACAACAGCTCTGATTTAAAGCTCAGTTCCCCCTTTACAATAAGTTCCCATGCAGAAGTCTCAGGAAAGTCCCTTTTCCCCAAGTGCCTCATTGATAGCAAGCAACAGCACGGCAGTAGGTAGAGGCCATTAGAGAGCTATTACATTTAACTGCTGTGCCATCACCAACTACACACAGCAAGTAAACTCTGATACTGAAATAGATCCTGCCAACAGCTCTTTGAAGGAACTGTCAGCATCGCAGTGTCTAGACATTACCAGGCTGCCCTAAATTAGATTGCAAATGCCAGTCAGCACCACGAACTTGTATTGAAGGAGTTAAAACACTGGCTTGTCATGAAAAAGGCTTCACAACAGTCAGCCTCCAGCTGCTCTGAGCACAGCAGTGCTCAAGTTATGCTATGTTTGGGGGATCACCACCAGAAGCACAGTTTGAAAATCTGAAGAGCAGAACAGAAGCTCCACAGCTCTAGTGGCAGAGCTAATACCCTGGCCTTATCAAGGGCGAGCAGAAGGCAAACCCAACAGCTCATGGCTTGCTGCCTTCCAGCCCTTGTGAAATGAGAGCTGCCTCTCCAAGGGAGCTGCTGCAGTCACCTTCCTGTTGGCCCCAAAGGCTACCAAGGTGCACACTGTACCAGTCTAAGGACAGTCCCAGCACAGGCGCTGCTGAGGACAGGCGGAACTCACTGGGGCGATTCTGTGCCCAGTGACCTCAGGAATAGATCCTGGCTCCCCACCTTAAATCTGATACAGGTATTCAAAAGAGACAGGGCGGCATGAGGACAGCACAGGTGTGAGAAGTACTGTTGTGACAAGCATTAATTAAGACAGGAGTTGGATCCTGTGACAGAGCAGGCAGTTCCCTCGGTGCCACCAGTGGTCTCCATGCAGAAGTGGAGCCAGGAGCAGGTCCCCAGGGCAGCAGGCACGGCACAAGGACAGCTGCTGCAATGCTGGCACGGGCTCTGGGTGACACCGGCTGTCTGCGTGCAGCGAGTGGAAATTGGTAATAGCTAAATATAAGGGAGTAATTTTCTACTAAAGAATGTGTCTTGTGGTGTGATTTGCAAGGCTTTCCTGCAGCAGTCAGTGAATATATTAAAGACTTCAGACAGCTGCAGGGAATTAATAGGTACCCTAGCCAGCCAATTCTTTCCTTGTTGCAGGATCAGCTATAGCAGCTGAAGCTTAAAGATGCAGCGGTAACCGGTGCTCAGAGGACATGCCTACAAGTCAGCCCAGAGCCCTTTTGCTCAGTTTGGAAGTTCAGCAGGTGGTATGAAGCCACCAGCTACTTCATGCATTTTTTAAACCACTGAAACCACACAGAACTGCCCATCAGCACAGACCAAAAGCATTCCTGTAAGGCACTGATGTTCTTTCCTCCACTTGCAGTTTACATGATTTATTCCCCTGTAGCGTACCACTCTTGAACAGTTGGATCAACAAATGAAATTCTACAATATTTTGACTGCTTCAGTCAGAGACAGGCAGCAGCACCTTATTCCCCATATGGGAATTAGACTGCAAAACTTTACCTGCACATATATTATTCATATTGAGGTGAAGAAGCGTTTAACCTTTTAAAGAAAAGCCATACAAGAGTAGACATAAAGGAGGCAGTACAGTGTATGCCAACGATTTGCAAACTCATTCCCATAATTGTGTGCCTGCTTTGCAATAGCTCTCAAACAACAGAAGCTCACTGAAAAGCCACAGAACCTTCAGGCAGGAGGCAGCCAAGAAGAGGGTCATTCTCCCACTCTTCATCTTCCCACTCCAAATCCGCAATCCATGGAGGCCATCTGAGACAATGAAGGGCGCGGAAGCAGTGCCAATACAAATGCCTTCCAATTTCTCCTTTCATATATCGTGCAGTCATCATAGAATCATAGCATGGCTTGGGTTGGAAGGGACCTCAAGGATCATCCAGTTCCAATCCCCATGCCACAGGCAGGGTTGCCAGCCACTAGAATCCAGCACTAGATCGGGTCACCCAGGCCCCATCCAACCTGGCCTTGAACACCTCCAAGGTGTTTTCTTGTATCCTTGCCTGCTGCAAACCATGGCAGAGCAGGCAGGAACCCCATCACTGCACATTTACCACATGGCACAGAGTGTATTCATGCCACAATTCATCTTCAACTGAACGGCAATGGAAAGTTGTGTCCTGCCCCTGCTAATGGCAGACAGGGTGTGGTAGATATAAAGATGCACCAGCAGGCTAAAAGGTATTTAAAAGGTATTTTAAAATGTAAACCAGTGTACTCACAGAGCTGAAGAGCAGCCTGAAGAGATGACCAAAGTGCCTCACCAGGACAGAGAGCAGCCCCACACACGGTCCACAGCAGCAACCTCTTCCTCCTCCTGGGGGGCTCCAGTGTGCAGCATCTTCCCACTGCGCAGAGAGAAAACACCATGAAGTTCTAAACTCTTCAAACACTTTACAATGCCAGAGGTGTTCCTAGAGATAGGGGAAGGGAAATAAACTCCTTCCCATCAGATATACGTGTGTCGCAGAGCACAGCCTGGGTAAGAGATTTTTATTTATTTTCTTCATGCAAAGCATCTTTAGGCCAGAGCAACTCCTCTATCCTAGAGTAGTCATCAAGATTTATATCACGACTATGAAATTTGGAGTACAAAACTGCTCTCAGTGAAGTCTTGCCTTTGCTCTGGCTTGTCCTGGGAAGGGAGAAGGACCCTAAACAACCTCAACCACATTCTTCCCACTGGATTTCTGTGCATCTGAGCACCCATCACCTCAGCAGCTTCCATGCTTCTCTAATTTCGCTCAAGGCTTAGTCATCCAAAAGGCCCTGGGAAGGCTCAAGTGTGCGAGAAATGAAACAGAGGTCCACACTGAGGTGCCAGAACTAGAAGCTGGCAGGGAGCCACTGCAGCAGCCCTATCCAACTATCCTGGCTGGAGAGCCAACCAGCCTTGCACAGGCTCTCTTGAACTCCTTATGCTTTGCAATGAACAAGCGGCATATTTACACAACAAGAACCATTGTTGGTTCTTGCATGCTCTTCCTTGCCTTAGTTTCCTGCTCTGGATATTTGTTGCTATTTTGGTCAGAAACCTGACAAATTGAAGCTTTTTTCCTCTCAGCCCTCCTCTATTTACATTATGATTTTCCTCTAGAGGATGGAGAGCCCCTGGAAATAACCATGTTTGGTGCCTTCTGCTTTCACATACGAAAAAGCAAAAGCAAAACAAATCTTCCTATGATTTTCTTAGTAGATTAACTTCAAATGCAAAGCTTTTGTGCTTTTTTTTCTCCCTCATTATCATTATTTTTTCCTTAAGATGATTTGTTTAAACTCTCACAGCCAGAAAAATGCTATGGGAGAAACTGGAGCCACATCTACAGCTACTTCCTCATCCTACTGGGATCAGAGGTATTAAATCACAGTCTTTCAAACTGTTTTGTTGTCTTTTGTTTAAGTACAGCAAGAAACAAGACAGGACAAATTGTTACTAACAACTTAAAGCTTAAGAGAAATAACCAGTTTCCCACCATCTCCAGTGCATTAAAAATTTGGTTCTTTGTAAAGAAGAACTAGGCAGAAGTCAGCACTACTTATTACCATAGTTTCTAGGAAAAGATCACAAAAGATCCTTTTTAATATGCACAGACATACACTTAAATAAGAGAACATGCAGATGATCTTAGCAGTCTTTTCCAATCTTTATGATTCTATGCTGGGAATGATACACATGAAGTTTCTTATGTGACGTTTTTTCACAACCCCAGAGTCTGCATCTGCTACTACATTGCACCTTGCAAAAACACAACTAGCAGTGGAAGTTCAACAGCAACTGCTCTATTTATGATAACTGTCCTTTTTGGGGATGGAATGGGGAGCCTTTACTATTTTCACTATTTGTATCTTCAGTAGAAGCTTGTTTCTCCAAATGAAGTCCAGAATAAAACAACCTTACAAAGACTCGAGTGTGCAAAAAAAAAAAAAAATCCATTGTTATTTTTCTTTTTTAATAAAATTATTATTTGCTGTGCCAAGATATCCCAAAGCTTTTCAGGTTAACCTGCACTAGGGAACAGTACGTGTTCAACTGATCACAAGCAAAAGAACTCCCATATAGAATGGGCAATAAGAGGAAGAATTGATGTGGTTTACCCCTCAGAAGGTTTGTTTATAAAAAGAAGCATAGATAGATTACAAATGTACAACATTAGAAATGCAGTTAGATGGGAACTTCCATACAGTGGGATGAAAGAGAGCTTGATAGATGGAAATTTATAGGTGAAAGCACAGGCAGCTTACAGAACAGCACACCAGAGCAACTGGTGCTGCGGCTGCTCCATAGGCACCCAGCAGGAATCTGGAAATACTTCTTCAGTGATTACTCTAGCTGCTTGCTGAATGGTAACCGAGTTGCTATTCTCTGTAGGATAATAATTACCCTGGTTAAGTAAGAGTCATCTATTTACTGCTGCTTATGCAAACACTAGCTTCTTTCAGGTTAGAACAGACAAGTGAAACCCACAGGCCACATGCAGAGGTGAGTCCTGGCCACGCGGCAGTATGCAGGTACCCAAGTAGGAAAGGTCCCAGGCAGCACCGGCAGTGCCAAAGCTGCTCAGGGCACACTGGGTGCCAATGGTGCTGCAGCCTGCCCTCCTGTCTTTGCCCTGCCATCTGCAGTGTTGCTTTGGAGGATGTACAGGGGAAGAGGGAAGACACTCCTGAACGAAGTAATGCAGAAGATGCAGCTGATGTCCCAGCAATCACATCTGGAACCCCCTCTGGGGATGTAGAGGCCAAGTCTTCATCTGTGCCTGAGGGGCACCATGTTCCTACTCCCATCACTTTGCCTGATAGTGCCACTCCCATGGCTTTACAGTCTCTGGAGGAAACAAACACAGCATCTCCCTTCTCATCAGCATGCAAAGGAGGAGAAGCAGTAGCTACTGCCATGACTGAATCCTCCTGACCAGCACCGGAAAAACCTCTGATAATTCAAGATGGCATCAAGATTAACAAGGAGGACAATGATATCTTCTCTTGTATCCTACCAATCCGAACTGTTCCTTCCTGGGACAATGAAAGTGTAAGACATTATTCAGTTTTCTTCTTTTCCTTGGCAGTTGCCATAGCCACTACTTAGAGCAGCCAGTTTTATTAATCCACTTCCTGAGTTATGGTGTCTCCACAGCTAAATTTTATGGTCACTTGAAAGAAAACATTTCTATTTTTTCATAACCATTAGTCTAATCTCATTCTCCATCCCCTTTCCAGGTAGATCCCCTTTCCAGGAAGATGAAGACAATCAGAAGCAATGACACTTCTTACAGCTCTGCCTGTACCATAAGGTATAGCAGGTTTATTCACTCACAAGCTTGTCACTGGGTACGAAATGCAAGAGATAGATTTTCAAGTCCACTGATACTCCTATTGTTAAGAGAGGAGGGAATACGAGCCTTCCTTATTAAAAATGTAATAAAAAATATATAACTTTATTTCACTGCTTAAAAAAAAAAACTCTCCTCAGAATAGCAGTTCCTGCAACTTGATCCTAAAGTGAGTCCCTGTCGCTGAACAGCAGTTTTCTGTTGAAAAAGGACTGGAATCTCAATCTAATGAGCGTGTTTACAGAAAAATTACATTTTTACTCTTGAATTTTGATATTCTTCCTCTCCATCTCCTCCAGGTTAAAAAAAACAGTCTCACAAGCAAAAAATAAAACCACAATACCTGAATAAATAATGCTTCAGAAGAGAAGGGAGAAGGGAAGTAGACCAAGTGTAACAATAAACACAAGATTGTTCCAGGCCTATCAGCTTAAGCTTATACAGCACTCACGCAAAGCATCAGCTTCAGGAGCTGCATTTTCAGGAGATTGAATTCCATATCTTCATCAGAAGTAAAACATCTCCAAATAATTAAAATCACTATCAACTCTACAGTGCCTATCTTTTATTATGAATGATAAGCTATTTTTCTGTGCAATGGAGGCAAAGATTTCAGCAAATACTTTAGTATAGCACAGACTCCTGTTTGCTCCTTGATGGTATTTGCTGCTAAATAATTACAGGTGTTGATTTCTTGGCAACACAACATTGCTTCCTTCTAAATAGCTGTGAGGATTGCTGACACACCCTAGAGACCTTATCACGCTTGACAATTCCCCGAAAGGAGGTTGAGGTGAGGTAGGGGTCAGCCTCTTACATAACTAGCATTAGGATGAGAGGCAAGGGCTTCATGCTTGCGCCAGGAGAGGTTCAGGTTGGATATCAGAAAAAACTTCTGCTCTGAATGAGTGGTCAGGCACTGGAACAGGCTGCCCAGGGAGGTAGTGGAATCACCATCCCCGAAGGCATTCAAGAAACATTTGTATGTTTTACTGAGGGACATGGTTTATTGAGGAAATATTGGTAGTGGTTGGACTGGATGATCTTGAAGGTCTTTTCCAACCTCAGTAAATGTAATAATCACAGAATCACCAAACAAGAGACATTCTCCTGACAGCTGAAACTAAGATACTCAAACTCAAGAATAACATCATTACGAAAGCATCACCCACAACAGCAACCAACTCCTGTTGAAGATATGGGATTGCCAAACTCAAAGGGAAAGTGAAGAAAAAAAACCAAAAGATACCAAAAGGGGTCTCTGTACTTTTTTCCAAGTTGTAAAAAAAAAAAAGTTAAGGAAGTTGCTTTGACAGGGATAAATAGGATTTCGAGAAGACTTTGCAGGCCACTACACTGAAAATGATTTCCCTCCCACCTCCACCAAGTTGCCTGAACGTTGGACTCATTTCTGTAATAAAGGCTTCTACTGCCATCGGAATATCACTGTACTGTAAATCAGCCTCATGCACTCACGTCAGAAAGGCTGATTATAGGTATTTGTGAGACGCAGTTGATAATTGCTTGAAAAAGAAAGCATTGTATTTTTTTTTTCTCTATTTATGAAAGGTGATTTCTTCAGAGAGCTTTGTAGCTTTTATATATATATAAATAGATCCTTTTTGGGGGGAAATGGATATCTTTCTGTAATGGCATTTTAATAAGAAGAAATACAATCAATTGTCAGAGTACGTAGTGAGTTGTGCTCTCTCTAAAGAGATAAACTGGCATCTAAAACTGAAAAATAGAGCTACTTCACTGTTACCATTAGATTGCCAGATCAGGTTAGAAAAGGCTTGAACTTCCTCACAAATTACCATAAAAAGGGTTTAATGCTTAATTTGAAAGAGGTCACTAATCCTGATGCTGACCAGTTATTTCTGAAGGTGCTACTCATGTGTTAGCAGTAAAATGTAGTCATAACTCACAACTCTCACTTCACACACAAGGAGAGCCATTTAAGGTCAAAGATCATCAACACTTCCTAACTTAAAAAAACTTGATTTTATATACTTTATCATCTTTTATTTTTATGCACATATATATACACACACACAAAAATAATACACCCTTATTTCCATTCTGCTTCCTACTAGTTCAGCTATATGCAGAAGCCTAGGAAAGCCAAAGCCAGCAGACAGGCAAATAACACAATCTCCTTCCTCTTCTTATTATATTGTTTCTTCATCCCTTCTTCCTCATGCTCTTTCCTTATATCCATGATTTTTTTCTCCTCACGTTTTTATCATCCTCCTCTTCCTTCCTAGTAAAGGCTTCTCATTTCTGTTTCCAAATACACTCTTATCTTTTCCTCATCCACTCTCCCAACCTGCAGACTTCTTCACCTTTTCTGCAGGCCATGGCACACAAGTACAAGCAACATCTTAGGATTATTCAAAACATTTGTTTTCACATTGCATTATCACTTGGTATTGTATGCCTCTTATTTGCACAGCAAGCTCTCTCAGTTCACTGACCAGGTAGACCGGTGGTATACATTACCAAGGTCACCTATAGAGTCATGATATTGACAATATGAAGATTTTAGGAGTGAGATATTTAAGCAAAAAGGTTCTCAGTAACAAAAGTATCTGAGCGTTTCCATAGAAAAAAGTTATAACTCACACAAGTCATGCACTCAATTACAGCACAGCCCATGGAAGAGCTGCACAGTGAAAGGATAAGTTGCTTCTTTTTCTGGCTGTAGCTGGTACAGAAGCAGCCACAAGGCCACTGTGAATATCGCTTCAGTAGAACTGGGAATTATACTCGAAGGTGGAAGCTGAGAAGCAGCAAGATTTGACTGTTCACATATAGAGGCTGTTAAGTTGGCCACGTGATTTTGAAATATTTCTCCTCCATGCAAATGCTCCATATTATTTGTGAAATTAACACCAGAGGAACCAGGGTGCATGAAGTATGATGACACAGCAGACGTCATGATGTGTGACACTCATTAGAGTAATTGCAGCACAGAATCACAGAATAGTTTGGACTGGAAGGGACCTTAAAGACCCCACATCCCCAACCCCTGCTGTGGGCTGGGTGCCCAGGACCCATCCAATCTGGCCTCATGCACCTCCAGGGATGAAGCACCCACAGCTCTGGGCAGCAGTGCCAGTGTCTCATTGTCCTCTGAATAAAAAAAAAAAAAACAGAGACAACAACATTAACTGATTAGTCAAAGGCCACAATTAGTTAATGATTGTTTGTTATGTGCACCAGAAGCAAGCTCTCACAGGGAGAACGATTATCAGCAGCAGCATCTTTCATTCAACATGCTTATTTAGCACACTAGGAAATAGAAAGCAGCACTGCTGCAGGCCATCCCAAAGGCAGGGCTGAGAGTGGATGCTCCCCAGCCTCTCTCTTGGTGTAATTAATTGCCATCCAGCCTGATCTCAGTTGAGAGCCAGCAGCAAGCAAGAAGCACTAATCCCAGTGCATAATCATATAGATACAAATTAAAATATTTAACTTGCAAAAGAGCTTTATTCTGCAATGGAAGTATTGGACAGCCTGATCAGAAGCAATCCAGCATCCACAGATGATTGATAATATATGTATCAGCCAAGCACAAGAGTTGTCAGTGCTCTTTTACAGCCCAGATAAAAGCTCTGGAGAGTCAGGCAGCAGCAAGCAGCTTGGCAAGAGTAGAGCTTCATGCCTCATTTATGTTTGTAGCTTAGTTTGTTGAGCACCGTGAGCTAAACATCAGATGTAATGCTGTGAATATGACTGAGCATGCTGTAGTAACTGATATAATTTGCCAAGCAAAATGGTATTCCCACAGAGAGAGAGGGGGAAGGGGGGTTGTGAAGAGATCATAAAAGAAGGGAAGAAACCTTAGTCCTAACTTAGATGTGAAATAAAATATGTGCCTAGTTTAAAAAAGGAAAAAAAGCACAGCCTCCTGTTCCTGCAGTTGTGGGCATTTATTCTAGCTTTTGAGATTAATCATGCTTTTAACTTAGCTTATTCCATAAAGCTGACTTCAAGCTAACTTGGAGAAAACCCAAGCCATACTTCTGGGGCACCAAAATGTCCTGGGCAAGTAGAAAATCTATTATGCGATAAGGTCATTCAAATAACTTCTAACAGGGTGCAGAGAAGAAGTTTAGTATAAGTTTTTACTGTTTTTAAGATGATTTTTTTTCCTCCTAATTAAAAAAAAATAGGGTATTTAAAATGAAATTGCTTACGCAAGGGACAAATTCAGTTTTACTTGAGGAGTTCCCTGATCACAACAGCCTGAATCTAAGCTTTCCCTATTAACATATTTTTAATAGGGATAATAATATTTTAAAATTTAACAATTTTAAAAGCTCTTATTAGCAGGAACATTAAAAAAAGAGCAGTCTCCATCAGCTTGGGATATGATACCAGCAGGGCCTTACACACCTTCAAAGGCCACGCTTACCATCTATAGAATGGAAACAGCTAGAAGCTTCCCTGGTCTTCCTCACTGGCCAGAAGGAATCATAATGAAAGAAAGGCCATCATAGAGTCAGCCTTCAGCCTCAGGTAAGAGCACAACTACCTTCTCTGCATGCTCCCTGGAAAGTGCATTAAAGGCTTTGTCTTTACACAGCATTCCCCCCCCTCTTAAGCCCTTGAGTAACCTCTTGCTCACCCCAACACCCCAAAGCAGGATATTTGAACCATACTCTTCTTAGGGAAAGGTACTTCCAAACTTCCCAACCAGACTCAGACAAAGCCCAGCACTGAGCATTCTGCTCCCCTCCCAAGCAGCCTTCCCTCCAGGTGCACCCTTATCCCCAGCTGCGCAGCTCAGACACTATTCTTCCCCTACTGCTTCAAATCCTTCCTGGGCAATTCAGTGAATTATACTCAAACTGACAGCATGTGAATGAAAAAGAGGGAGAGAATGCTCATTTTGGTTGAAATAAAGAAGCAGGTTCTCCCTTCACTGGTGACGCTCTAGCTCATATAAAGCAAGCTAGCTTAGAACTAGTAACACTCAGGTAAGGTTCCCCGCTCCTCAAAAAAACCTCTTGGTGTTCTAAATGCTGTTTATTTTTTTTTTTTTTTCCCCAGAGTGTACTGAAGAATTGCATCTTATCACAAGCAGAGTGAAGTTAAATTGGCTTCACTCATTAAACTCATTATTAAAATATCAGCAACTGAATTTGCAGTGTTTCAATTCAGGTAGTCTGAAAGACTGTGGAAGCAGCTTGCAGGACATCCCTGTGCTAATTAGTGTCATGCAGTGACTTCCCACTTCTTCCACAAGTTAACTACAACATGGTATCCTGCAGCAAGAATGCAGTGCTCTGCCCCAGTCCAGTTTGCACTTTCACAGCCACAACATCCTCAGCACATACCTGGGTGGCTTTTGAAGAACTATGGCACGCTTTACCCGTGTAGGTTGCTTCTTGGATGTGAACATACATACACGAATCATTCCCTGTTCTGGAGTTGCCACCAGTGGCAATAACCTTGGGATAAACAAGCTGAGAGGAGCTCAGTCTGACTGCCCCTCTCTTGAACAGCAAATTAACTTCATCAACTGGACTATAAGCTGTGTTAGGACAAACCACCTCTGAACATCACGGGAGTGGTACTTTCTGCTTGAACAAAGTTTTAAGTACAGAGGTCTAACCACTTTGGTGCAGCACAATAGCAGCCTTTTAGTATCTAAAGGGGAGCTACAAGAAAGAAGGGAACAGATTCTTTAGCAGGGTCCATTGTGACAAGACAAGGAGAAATGGTTTTTACACTGAAAGAGGGGAGGTTTAGATTGGATGTAAGGAAGAAGTCCTTTACACTAAGGTTGGTGAGGCACTGGCACAGGTTGCCCAGAGAGGAGGTGGGTGCCCCATCCCTGGAGACAGTCAAGGTCAGGCTGGAGGGGCTCTGATGGATAGAGCTGTAGGTGTCCCTGTTCATTGCAGGGCAGTTGAACCAGACAGCCTTTAAGAGTTCCTTCCAATTCTAAGGATTCTACAATTCTATGAGATAAATAATGCATCCCCACCAGAAAAAATGCCTTTCAGGCTTGAATCTCTTACCTGGATTCACATTCCCTGCACAGTAAACAACTCCTAGACCTGGTAGCAGACTGTTTTGAGGGTAAAAACAATTCAGTGTACTGAAATGAAGAATGGATTTTCAGAGAGAAATTTTTCTCCCCTTTTCCCCATAAGAGTCAGAGAGAAAGATATACACTGCTTATCTCAACTGCAGACAGAAAGTGCATGTATTCATTTTTAATATCGCTTCCTCATTCTGTGCACAGCTAGTTAGCAGAAGTTTCCAGAAAGATAATTATACCAGAATATCAATTTCAGCCAGATACGGTAAATCATATCCTTTCCATCTTTTGGTTTCAAAGGGGCGAAATCTGTACTATAACCTTCTCTTCCTTAAACCCATAACAATAAACTGAGGCATACTACTTATTATCTATTTAGAGCTGCCATTTCTCAAAGGTCAAATTTTGCTTTTTACTTTCAAAAGATTATTTAGTCCATGAGTTGCCTTCCTTGCTATATCTTACTCTTGATGTAGTGGTTTTGCATGTACTAAAGCATATTACCCCTTAAAAATATTAGAAAGCTGGAGAAGAAAGGAAAAAAACACGTTCTTTCTTGGATGCATGAACAAAATGTGCCCCTTCATTATTTTCTTGAATATAATCCTATCTTACCCAGCAATATGTTGCAGTTGCCCAGTACTGATATCCAGTCCCTTCTAAATTTAGTGATTTTGTATCATTTACAAACAAATATACACTGATGAAAAGGTGATTGCTTTCTGCTGATTGTAGATCATCACAGTGATGGATATCCATGCCAGGTACAGCAGGGAGAAAAAAAGCCAGACTACGAACGCTTTAGTACCACAGTGAAAACAGTGTTTAGAAGTGTTCCTTTACGTAACCCTTACACTATCTTCACTATCCAATAAAACAAATAGCACAAAACATCTTTAAAAACACCTTCCAGTTAACAGCACAATCTTTATGTCACAGTAGGGCACAGCAGGCTCTGCACTGCCAGGTGCTCTGGCCACCTGACAAGAAAACTTTTGGGGGTCAGAAGGCTATGTTCCGATTTATGGACCAAAATCAAACATATGTTCAAATCACTGAGAGTTCTACCAGCTCATTTTCTCAAAGATCATTAAAAATCCTAACTGATCACTTACAACTGCAAAAATATTCTAAGGATGAGGTATGATTTAGTTTTGAACAAATACAGTTGAAGTATCATAAGATTAATTATTGCTTCTCAGCTACAGAACTATACAACATTTTGCCCTTTTCCAAAGGAAAAAAATAACTCCCCTTCAACTATTCATCATTCTACAGTCTCCTATGGCTGTAACATCGTTAGTTTTTTACTTCTAATCATATGATAATGACAACACTGAGAGATGACAAAGGGGGAACTTCACTGGCATTTACCTTGTATAACGTATGGAGAGAGCGATTTTTCTTCCTGAAACTAGTGACTATAAACGGCACTCTAGATAGATAAGAAATATTTCAAGTATTTTACTAGAGTTGCTTTGGGGCTGCCTAATAGGCAGAAAGCCAAATGTTTTTGTTCTTGTTGTCACTTCATTGTTGATTTAGGAAGCTTTTCCATCAGATCATGTATTAACTGTCACAGAGGGAAAATGCTGTCTGTCAAGTTTTTTAATCTCAGTCACATTAAAAAAAAAAAGGGTGATAATGCCCTATAATCCCTACATAAGTCCTTAGGCAAAGAGATGGAAAGACTGTGCATTTATATACTGCTACCAGTGTTGTATTAGGCGAATAACGAAGGACTCGGGCTGTAACGCGGAAGGCCCTTCCCCATTTCGCTTGCTATTGGTTGGCCTACAGGAGAGGCTGTACTACTTTGTTTTCATAACAAGGTGTATAACTACCCCATATATGGCTTTTTGGAAGTGAGTGGACAGAGCGGGATATTCAATATGATTGGCCAGGAGCCCGCGTGAGCTTCTGGAACAGTCTAGTAAAAGATAAGAAAAGTTACAGAATTATATAGTATTTACCAATAAACGCCATTTTGCTGTACATCATATGGGTGTCTGTACGCAGTATTTGGCCCAGACCAGACTTTGGTCTCAGAGCACGAGGACGAAATACAGAGGGTTGCTTGTGTTCAGCTACATACCAGGGACTCCAATCTACACATACTTGGTACAACTATTCTCACAAATGGGAAGACAACAACCTGTTCATAGCTGCCCAGGGAGGTCATGGAGTCTCCATCTCTGGAGATACTCAATACCCATCTGGATGCCTACCTGCATGATCTGCTGTAGGAAACCTGCTTTAGCAGGAGGGTTGGACTCAACAATCCCCAGAGGTCTCTTCCAGCCCCTATGATTCTGTGATCTATTTGTACCACATCAGCTGTCACTCACCCACTCCACCTGTACAGCCTATATGGAATATGGCTCACAATGGAGCTATTAGCTGCAGGAGTCCATCTTGGCTGTTTTTCCCACAACATTCCCCATCCTCCTCCCACACTCAGTCCTCATCCCTTGAGCTGCCTCCTCCTTTGCTGCCCAGAGCCTGGGAAGCACCTTATAACTCATCTGACAAGAGAAGAAAAATTTCCTCAAAAATTAGCTGAGTCAAGAGGTTGTCCCCAAGCAGTAACAAGATATGACGCTAGCTTGGGGAACTAGTACTATGAGGGGGAAGGAATGGAGAGAGTCATTCAAGGGAAGACTGCCAGGGAGGGAATTGCTTGGCTGGGAAGTACTTGATGTACTTGATGTTTTTGCAGACATACTGATGGTATTATGAAAGGCGCAAACAACAGCAAATAGTATCAGGGAATGCATTAAATACTGTGAAGTACACAGAAAAAAAATCTCTGATCAATGTATGAAAAATATTAATTATACTAATGCCTTTTACATAGAAAAATACTAGAATTATGAATTGAGTAATTACTGCTAAGATGCCCAAGGGAAACAAATCCAAACAATCAGATGAGTTTTGTTTCAGTAGGCATATGTCACACAGAATAACATGAAGTAAAGAATTGCAAAGGGTAAGATTGCTATTTTAACATTTGGTTTGAAACAGCGTAAATAGTCATAACATGTAAAATATTAAGAGAATTTCAAGGGTGAGTTTTGACATCTGTGTTAATATTGTCATTAACATAATTTAGAAGTTCTATAGCTTCCACGCTATGTGCTGATTTTCATCTTTATTTGAGAAAACATGGGGTTAAATAAAAAACATTTTATTTTCCATTTAAATCAAGGTAAAGACTCCAGATGACCTTAAATTAAACAAGAAATAAATGTTTTAGGATAGGTTACCGCAAAACAAGGAAACAGCTCCAAACCTTTGAAGTAAGCTCAGCTTTCCACTTGCCCCATTTGTTTAGACAGGAAGGCTCTGGCAGAAGCTCCCCATTTTCTAAGTTGGACATGAGCATTCTTTGAGCTGAGTTGTGGCTGAGACTTGTTATGTTTGTAACGCACACAAAAAACAGATAAATATATTGTCATCCATAACAGAGCACCAATAAAAAAGTCCAAGCAGCTACCAAAGAATACAATAAATGTGTAACTGGGGCTCCAGTCAGAACAGAGGTCAGCTTTTCAAAACCCTTGTAAGTCAGTGGTCCACTTTCCTTCATAGTTACTTAAGCAACAACAACTTAATCCTATGGTATCAAGTGAAAACAGTTTTTTTCTTTTTCCCCTGAAGGAGAGGATAAAATTAATCTACTTTAGTGGATGTCAAATAATAACTTAGAAATATGGGATTTTTTCCCCCCCCAGTCAAAACATTAAGTGATGATGATTATAACTAATTGGCAATATTTCATACTTAATGTTTGTCATGACATGACAAACTATTTCATGTTAATTAATATTCCTGCTTATATTTTGCAGCTTTCCCAGAACAAGGCTGATGTTTCCCAGCAACTCTGATCACCCAGACTGCTCTTTATTGCACTTGGGAGAGACGTTCTGCAGTTATGAAAGACCTTTCCTGAGTTTACACCTGGGGTAACCACATTTCACCTTCTTTGTCCATACTTACGATGCTAGAAATGTTAAATGACATTCTAACATACTTTCAAATTTCTGTATTTTTATCCCCATGCAGTTTTACTTTGTTAAGAATCAAACTATCTCCCAAGAAGGACACAGACAGCCATTTTTGCTACTCATTGTGAGCATAACAAAGGCCCTTCTTATGGAACAATGCTTCTTGCTTTCAATAACATACTTATTTCTCAAGTAATTTTCAGCTAAAGGAAAGCAAGTGAAAGCAATTTAAGGTAAGCCAACCATCCTATGGTTAAAGGCGTTAGTGTGGCTCAACTGTGATGAGAGCTTAAATGATTACTGATGTTTCTGAATAATCTTGAGTCATGGATCTGTTTGGACTTGTTTCTCTGAGAAATTTAGGATATCATTTTTTACTGGATGGATAGTAGTGTGGCAAGCTACAGAAGAGTCCCATCTTTTGCTACTTACAAATGTTCCAAAGAAAGAGTATATCATAGAATGTCTTAGAGGGGACCTTAAAGCCCCCCCTAGCCCCAACTCCTGCCATGGGCCGAGTGCTCGGACCAGCTCAGGCTGCCCAAGGCCCATCCAACCTGGCCTTGGGCACCTCTAGGGATGGGGCACCCACAGCTCTGGGCAGCAGTGCCAGCACCTCACCACCCTAAAGAAATAGTTAAAAAATAATGTAAAGAATTTCTGCCTAACATCTAACCTAAATGTCCCCTCTGGTAGTTTAAAGCCATTCCTCCTTGCCCTACTACTGTTATACTGTGTACAAAGTCACTCCCCCTCCTGATTATAAGCTCCCTCCAAGTACTGGAAGGCTGCAATGAGGCCTTCTCTTCTCTAAGAGAAACAAGCCCAACTGCAATCTTCCTTAGGACAGATTTGAACTTCAGTGAATTTGCAGCCAAAACCAAACAACCACTCACAAAAAAAAACCCAAGAAGTTCCTAAGTTGACTGTAACCTTCTTCTCAGAAGAAAAGCAAACAGGTGCATAATTAGGATCTACTTTCACAAAACTGATTTTCCTCCATGTTTTCCCTCCTCTTGTGTTTGTAATGGGAAATACAATATAATCCATAAATAGGCATGTGTGGTTGGGGAAAAAGTTTACAAGGCTAGTCATTGCATACAACATCTAATAGACTACATATTATGAGTTTTATTTAGATGTTAAAGGAAACAAGTACAGTGCAAGTAGGGAACATATCTATCTAAGGTAATAATTAGGTTGACTAGTTATCCTAACCCAGTTAGAACTGATTTCAGCTAAGCACAGCATGTGCAGCACCCCATACGCAAATATAAAATAAGAGTCACTAGATATTATTTCATCAGCTGTTTTGTAAGCTGGCTTTTTCAAGGCTGTTTTAGCACACATGGTGAGAAGTAAAATACAGAATTTGGTGTGTATATTTACACTCTCAGACAGCACAGGATCTCATAGTATATAATACTGGATCTCATAGCATATAATCATCTTCACTTTCAGGAAGTGTAACTTCCTGAGAAAAACACAAGGGACAATAATCAAAAGGTTAAGCAAGGAACATTCTGCCTGCATGAAAGGGAAGGAGAATGCTCCTGGTGGCCTTCAGAGCCCAAATGAGTTTAGGAATCTCTGCTCAAGCACATTCAAAACTCAGGTGGACAAGGCACTGAGCAACATCCCATAACTTGGAAGTTTGCCCTGGATTGCACAGGGGGTAAGAGTAGAGGCTTAAAAATTAACCCTAATCTAGTAGAGTATGCTCTAATGCCAAATATTTGTTTTTGCATACTGAAGAATAGCCAAAAGTTTCTTGAACACTGCGCACAATCAGCAATTTCTCAGCCCTATCACAGAGACTGATGAGTTATACGAGATTGTACATGGAGAGAATAATTTTTCTGGTTGGAAATACATCCATGAAAATACAGCTAAGACTAACAAAAAACTACTCAGCATAAATCTATTTTACCTTTATGTAAGTATTTAGATTAAGTCCAGTATTTTTGCTCCTACATTAGGATGAATACAGACCTGGGGATATATGAAACAGCATGTTAATTTTCAGTGATTTTCTCTCTGCTCTTTCTAGCTCACAACTGTGAGAATTCAACACAACTAGAAGCAAGAAAATAATTCCCACCAACTCTGATTATTTTAAAGTAAAGTAAGGCATACCAAGAAGGAATGCAAACAAGTATATATCAGTTTTCAGTATCTTTTAGATCTTTCCACAGAAAGCTTTTACCATGAGCTCCCTGTAAGATCACATCCACTGAGCAGAAGCCATCTTTACTTAGAGATGTTTACATCACATTTACTAAGCCTTCTAGAACACTGAAACCAAACTCCTCCCTTTGCTAAACATTGATAGGTCCTCTTGCCTAGAGGTGAGTAACAGCTTATAAGGGAATAGGAACAGATGCTCTTGACTAAGCATGTAGCAGTCAGGGAATGGCTTGGGTTGGAAGGGACCTCCAAAGTCATGAAGTTCCAACCCCCTGCCACAGGCATAGTTGCCAGTTGCTAGATCAAGTACTAGATCAGACTGCCACAGAAAAGATTTGCTATATCTACAGCTACAAGTGATTGAAAGCCAGCACAAAAAGCAAGATCTATTTAAAAGCAAGCATGGGATGTAATGAAATTCCTGTAAAGATGAAGAATAGTATCAGAACAACAGGGGCTATTAGTAGGGATTACATTTCATAAGGCAGAATGGACCAATACAGAGGCAGGAGGAATAAGTCCTTGGAAGCTACGGCAGCATCATGAAGAAAAACACTCCTCCTTTTCTTATACGCAGCTTTCATGTTTACAGCTACAAATGCAAAATAAAGGGAAAATGAAGCACATCATTTCTAACATATTTAATAGCCAACAAGAAAACAGTTCACAGGTATTGCTGAGTGTTTAGCATTCAGCAATATTAAAGAAATGTGTGAAATTGACATTGCAAGTAATAAAAAATATTCATAGTTCAATAAATTAATTAGAACAAAATCATTGCCTGGAGTTTTGCTCAGATGTTTTCATTGCTAAAGCCCTCAGAATTATATTACTTTTAAAAGACAATGCAAATAAATGGTCTGTGTACATTATGATTTCTAATATTTTAAAAATTAAATCAAGTACCTGGTAAATAAATCACTGCAGTTAGGAGTCAAATGATAGTTTATGCTTTTCCAAGCAAGAATCATTCTCTGTTCAAGAGCTTCCTATACTACCCACAATGCATAACCTTGCCAATAGATCTTGATATTGTTCACTGCTTCAGACATCATTAAGCCTTCTGCAATGAAAAAATCTACTACATTATCTGAATAAACATAATAAACATGGTGAATTCCTGCAAGACTAGGCCAATACCACAAACTTGAGTAATGAGGTAGAAGATCTCCTTCTTTAAGATGAAAACAAATGGTACTGCGCATCTGAGTTCAGTTCAGTAAACAAGAGTCTCAACTCCACTGCAGCAGTTTCATGAAATCGTTGAGTTAGATTGCTTAAAGGCTATCTGGTCCAAATCCTCTGCAATGAACAGGGACACCTACAGCTCCATCAGGTGCTCAGAGCCCCTCCAGCCTGACCTTGGCTGTCTCTAGGGACAGGACATCCACCACCTCCCTGGGCAACCTGTGCCAGTGCCTCACCACTCTCACTGTAAAAAATTTCTTCCTTCCTTACGTTCAATCTAAATCTGCCCTCTTTTAATGTGAAACTATTTCCCGTTGTGCTGTCATAGCAGACCACGCTAAAGAGTCCATAAGTTGCAAAGGTTGCATAAACATTTTTACTCTAAAAATATATATATTGGATCACTCTCCACATTAACACCTTTAGGATTTCTTGACATGTGCAACATCTAACACCCCCTCTGTTAGAAATTGATATCATACCTTTTATTTTTTCTCTAATCAAAGGATACTTTTCACTTACAGTTCAGCAAGAGTAGAACCTACATCCAACACAGGCAAGCAGAGCTGAGTAGGTCTTGGAAAACTTACTCAGAAATTCAGTTATACTCATGGTATTTGCTCAACTAGCTGAATGCTCACTAGCATGAACATGTTAAGAACATGTGTTTGCACAAATATTTTCTGTTGTGTTTTTCTTTGTATGCCATACCTGCTAGTGATCTTTTGAAACTATACACTTATGAAATTTACCCTTAGTAATTAAGCTCTGTCTACAGCTTTGTTTCCTTTTTGGAACCAGAGGAATATTAGGTTTTTTTTTTGAATTGGATGTTTCAACAGCAGCAAAATCTTGCTTATATTTTTTTGTCCCTTAGAATCTAGAAATGCCTTAAACATTTTGATTGAATTTCTCTCATTGGATGTAGGATATGGGACAGTATCCTGAAAATTATCGTAAGGTTACTTCTCCTTGCAGATTGCAGCACAATTTTACTCATTTCTTGCTTTTACAGAACAATAGTTTGAGTAGTTGTATATGCAGCTGAGAGGACAGTATTTTTTTGTCTTCAGTTGATTTACAGATACCGCACGTGGATCAAGTTGTTTTTGACTTACACCAAAATAGTAAGTAGCTTTCATGAATTCTAGTATTATTGAAAAATCCAGTTGTGTTTGTGATTTTAATTAGACACAATCAGTTAAATGCATCTTTGTAATTACACCTAAAATTAGATCAGCCCCTGCAGTGAATCTTGTAAATCTATTGCCGTGACGAGTTGACAACATATATAGCATTCAAAATTTTTCTTGAGTTCTCCTGTGACTTTCCTGGGAAAGTCATATTTCAGTATCAGTGCACAACAGAATAAATAAGAACATGTGCAGAACTTGAGTTCTCACGTACTTCACCTATACAATGAATATTAAAAATATATCTATTTCAGAAAATCAAGCAGATGGGATATTTCCTACTGCCAATAATTGTGCACCATAACCAATTTTATGCCAAGAGAAACCTCCTGGAGACTGCTATACACTAATAATATTACAGTTCCATCTATCAGAAAGCATAGAAATAGAGACTATTCATACCACATAGCAAGAGAAAGGTGTACAGTTTTGAATAGATCGGTTAAATTTTGTTCAATTAACCTGCAAACTTTGTTTTCCAGGCTTCAAATGCAGGTGCCAGGGACTATCAGCACAGTAGGAAAAAAAACATTTTAGAAGAGCTTTCTTACCTGGAGCAATAAATCCACAATCAATCGTACGTGAACAAACATGAGCAGGTAAATAGAAAGGTTCTGCAATAGCAGCTTCATTCTTTGGAAACTGATAAAATGTGCATGCAAAAAGAAGAGCTGCTAAGGGACTTTACTATTATTATTTATATTTCAATATTTTTGCTTGGTGACTAATACCTAGGTTAACTGTATTGTCTGGAAAATAACTATTAACTGTAGATGTGTGCAGCATTGTAATAACTATTTACATCTGGGGTCCCAAGATAGCCAGGCATATCCTCCAGGGGTAAAATTAAAAAAAAAAAAATCAAATTTCAGTGATAGAACTTTCTTGCTCAGAGCTTTCATTCCTTTTCTAACAGTGATGAATTATAAAATCATAGAATGGTTTGGGCTGGAAGGGATGTTTAAGATCATCTAGTTCCAATCCCCTTGCTGTAGGCAGGGATACCTCCCTCTAGACTAGGTTGCTCACAGCCCCATCCAGCCTGGCCTTGAATGCCTCCAGGGAAGGGGGCATCCACAACCTCGCTGGGCAACCCGTTCCAGTGTCTCACCACCCTCACAGAAAAGAATTTCTTCCTAATATCTAGCCTAAATCTACTCCCTTCATCAGAAGTTACATTAACAATACCACAGTATATTAAAGGAGGAGGAAAAGAATAAAAATTAATCTTGATTGTGACACAGATTTCCTGAGGAAATTGTAACATTAGTGTATACATTATAAAGAGAAAAGAGAAAAGAGTTATATTTACCTAATAAATTGAGTCACAAAGTGCTTGGTATGTGCAAAGCACAAATTGCCCCGATACTAGGGGAAGGTGAATGCAGAGATTTTTAGTTACTGTTCCATGTTTTTTTTTTTCCCCTCTCAGTTGTACTACCTTGTTTTGCAGTACCACCCTGCAGATGGATTTCATATTCCAAGCGTGATTTCAAACAGCTGCTAGAATTTAACCTTAGTATCCACTATATAGAAGGTAGTGTAAACAGTATAGAGGGAAGATAGCTGATTAAAAGATCATACCCACTATCAACATTGACAGATGTTCATCTCAGTTATCTAACTCTCTCTACCCAGTTCCTTCGAGAAATATATCTTTTACTTTATAGAAACGTACACAAAGCAGTTTGCGTTGGAAACTGCTTCCTTTACCTTTGTTTAAATACAAAGAAATGAAGACATGGAAAAAAAGCCCTGATTCAAAGCTGGGAAGTGCTCTCAACACCACAGCAAAAACCACTGTAGAGGAAAAGTATTATTTGGAGTATTCACAGTACTGATCAAGTGAAGGTCATAAGCAATTCCTCTAATGATAGGAAAACTAGAAGTCAATACAGAAGATATCAATATCAGTCTTCAAAGATTACCTGGCTAACTGTTAAGAATCGTATGCAGTTTGTTTATTCCTTTGTCACTCAGGATGATGGATGTTTAATAAATATACTGAATTAAGAGTCCATAAAAATATTTATCTGTGTTGTAGCAGATGCCAAAGCTCTGAGGCTTTAGACATAATTCTTACTGGCAGCTTTTCAGAATCATGACATGCATAAATAAAGTCAATCCAGGGGAAAAAAAAGCAACAGCAGTGCTTTCTGTTGCTGATGTTTCCAAGACAGAGCAGCTTAATGATTCATCGCTGAACATAACCCTGAGAAATGTCACTAAGTGCAGAGATGACTTCATGTACCAGCAGTCCCATAACTCTTTTAACATCCCTCTCATTGAAGTTCGTGTCTTGGTGTCTCCTCTCTTTATGTTCTCTCAAGACCCCACTGCTCTGATCTAAGGGGCTGCAGCCACCCACCCAGAACATGTGTACAACAGCTGTGTCAAAGGTCATAGTCACTACAGTGAATCACTACATTCATTGCACTTAGAGCTCCAAGGCCACCCCACTGGAAATCCGTACCAGACAAAAGAATTAACATGCACGGTGATGGCCTCACTAAGCATCCAATTGCTCTGAGAGCAGCCAACAGCAAATGCCTGAGAATGATTATAAGCAAGCAAGGGTATGTATTCTTCCCCATATAGTCACCTGGCCAGAAATTACCTGTGGCATGAGAAATTCTGGACTTTTAAGTGATGCATTTGTGATTAACATCACAATTGATGGTTTTCTCTCTCTCTAAAGCTGTCTAATATTTTTTCTGCCTTCATGTAAACACTGGCCTTTGCAAAACAAAGAACCTTCAAGTCTCAATATAAACATCACAAAGAAATATCTTCCGTTTTTAATTTACTGTTTTATAGTTTTTAATTCAAGAAATCAGGGCTAACATCAAATTACAAAAACTAGAACAGCCTTTCCCTCTTCATCTTTTCCATGCATTATCAGCACCTTTCATTTCTGTTTTCCCTTTTCCAGTTGGAAAAGTCTTATCCTGCTGCTCTTCCTTTCACTCCCCAGTATCTAAATGGTCTCTGTATCCAAGACACATCGAGGGAGTACTTGGACTGCAGCCTGGTTGAAAAAGTTTCATTACCCACCACATCCAACTGGATGTCTGTGTTGTCCTATCTGAGTGGTTTGTCCTTGTAAAATTATTGCATCTGAAGGGGTTTTACTCTAGTCCCTCCATGGATTTTTAATGGAGATTTGAGAACTCTTTTCCTCCATCCAGCTAGCCCTCAACCCTTGCTTCCATTTGAATGACCTGACTGGAGAGATTTACTTTTTTAGCATTTCAAAGGATTAGAATACCACAGCCTCTCCCCAGGTTACATCAGGGGAGAGGAAGTGGGAATGGGGAATGCCAGATTAGCGATTACTCTGATGCACTGTCATTTATCTTAGAAAGGTTAAAAAGTATGCTCTCTACTATGTGAAGCTTTCACAGCCTGAGAAGGTTTTCTATATCTGCTAGTTAAGAATGTGATGTATATCCTAATCAAATACTACCTACAGTAAACAAAGAATACCATCACCCTAAGTTTTTAGGGCAACTACTACTGCATTATTTTTACATAAATATTTTTCTGTTTGGTAGTACAGTTCTAGAGATTTTCCACAAACCATCCTCTTAGCATACCAGACTCCAGAACCTAGGGTTCCCTTGAAGTTTCTCCACTTGTCCAGAAGTGGAACTTCATCTATACACCCATCTTCATTTTCTTTACACACTCTAGATATCAGCTGCATTTCATTGAAGAGTACTGTATGAAAAGAGAAAGAATATAGGTTTTTCTCAGCACTGTTTAAGTAATCTCAACAACTAAGCTACTAAAAAATGAGGGAACCTCCTCTTCAAACAAGCACTAACCCCATAGTAAGAAAATACAGAAACAATAAAATTCCTCCCTTAAGGGTGTACTTGGGCAGCCACTGCTTTAGCAATACATTTCCAGGGCATTCAGTTTAATTATTTAGCAGTGAAAAATACAGCCAACCAAGTGAGTCTTCACTAAAAGTTCAGTACACCTCACTTAATAGTTTAGCTCATTTTACATTTGTAACTGAAGATCATAGTTTGTTAAGAAACAAAGAGGATGTGCTGATGGTAAGACTACAAAACCACTTTTAATGTCACAGCATTTCAGAAAGGACCACAAGAGTTGAAACTCCTGGGGACATCAAGCTCCAGGCTTTTCTCACTGTAGCAATAAGTGGAATTGATGAAAAAGGAACATACAAAGTATGTTCAGCAAACTAAGGACTGTGAGATACTTCTGCCAAAGATTAAAGCTTAGTTGTGCTCAGTTGTGGGACTAAAAAGAAATTTGTTTTCCTAGGAAACTGGCTACCTCAGACTCATCTAAATTTATCTGGAAAGCAATGTTCTTTGCATGATGAGAATCCATGGGCATTCATCAGAGGTATGCTATCTTTTTCAAAACAAAATACACTGTTCCTCAAGCAATAGCAAGGACCTGTAGCTCAACATCCTTTTTCAAAGTCCAACAATTTTTTTGAGCTAGTTCCCCACACAGAATTCTATGTCAATTTTTTAGGAGGTCCGGAATATAGGTAGATAGAAACTTACAAAAGGAATTGGTGGCTTATGAGAATAAGATCTATTTGTATTGCCAAAAACTGCATATTAAAGCAAAACTACCTTCATTTATTTACAGTTTTACTCTCCCCAGAAAATGCCTTCCTTTTAATGTGAGCATTTAGTGAAAAACAGGCCTCCCATTGTCTTGCAGACAACACAGACTCAGTAATCACACCTGTGAGACTTGCTGACCCTTCTTGGGAGGTAAAGGGGAAAATCTGTAGTGATGGGAATCACTTACCAGATTTTAAAAAAGCAATAGCTTTAGGTTAAGAAAGATTCAATGAAAAAATGAGACCAATCGTAAAATATCAGATGAATGTCTGTCTAGTTCGGTATGCTGTGCTCATGAACAGCCAATGGAGGATTCCTATGGAAAGGTATAAAGGAAAAAAAAAATAGCTTTCAGCTATTTGTTCTGAAGTTTCCTGAACCACATTCAGCATAATTTTTTAATAGCCCTAAGTCATATTTTTCCTCTATTAATTTATCCAATTAGTTTTGAACACAAGCAAACATTTAGCATCTATAACAGCCTTTGGTAGGGAATCGCATAGCTTAGCTCTGCATTTCACTTGCTAACTTATTTTCAACCTGCCATAAGCAATCTCAGTACATTCACAACAGTTTTAAAGAAGCTATGGAGACCAGTCCCAGAAGACTGTTGGGCTTTTTGATGCTGTTGCTTGAATTTTTTTTTTTCTTTCTTCCAAAATTCTTAAACTTCATTCTTATTTTATGCATTCTCATATTCTCTGAACAGATAACTTAGGATCAAAGACTCTAAGGTGATCTAATTTAACAGATACTAAAAATCATCTGTTTCCTCAAACAAGGAAAAGACTTTCAGGAGATTAATTATTTGAAACTTGTATCATTTGTGCAAAACTTTAACTGTCTGAAACCACTCAGCATCTGCCATTAGAGCCGTATAATTGAAGTTCAGCTGTAATTAAGTGTTGCTCTAACAACGTTACTTGGACCAATTAGAGCAGTCCTCTTTGACTTTGGTATTTACCTCTGTTAAACTTCCAGTAGCCAGCAGTATTGACTTTTGACAAGTACTTCCTTGAAGAATAGAGAAAGCCACCTAATTACTTTCATTACTGCTATTTGGCTTTTTTTTCCAACTAAATCTGTATTTCAAATTCTAACAGTTACTGGGAGCATTTAGGATTTGAACTCAAAAATCCTTGTGAGTCCCTTCCAACTCATGATATTCTTTGATGCTGTGAAATTCATTCCTTTACTCAAGTGAATTAGTCACGTATGCCTCCAGGGAGCTGTTTTCCTCTAATTTTAAATTTGCCTATGCAGCTGTTTAACACTATACTGGATATTTAGTCTAGCACCATGTTTCAGGATGTCAGGAAATAGTTTCAGGTGATCCATGTAAGAGCAGTGCTGTCTTTATAGTCACATAAACAAGTGGGGCAGGACTGTATTTTTAGTGCAAAATACACCACACCTGCAAGTCTCACCTTGGTAAGGTTGCTTCATTACTAATATACAGAACACAGTATAGATGTGCCATAGTTAAGAGTGAAGCCATACATTATTGGAGGAAACTTCTGTACCACTGCAGTCTTACTGGCCTCGGGTCTTAAAGGAAAGATCTACAGATGACCAAGAGCAGAGTTAAGAGCATTGCTACTTAGCATACTACACAGTTGTAAGTGTTGGAGTAATGGCAGAAAACAACATTCATACAAAAGAGTAAATCAAAAGATGAAACCCAGTAGCTGGAACTGGTACATGCAAAAAAGGAAATGAAGGAACATTTGACCCTGTAATAATCATACTTTTCAGTTTTAGATTTGTCTATCCATTTCTGACCCCAGAGTCTTTGACAGTCCTTATTTTTGTTATTCTTATGATAAAATTGCTCTGAGCTGCCGATCAGTGGCATGTAACAGCGTTTTCCTTAAGTCAGATGCTTTGCATGGCAAATTTAAGCCACAGCATAAGTACATCGTTCCCTACTATATTTTTCTCATCTTAGATCTCCTTCATTATTAATGATTTTCATGTGATTCTCTCACCACCGGAATATGAGAGTTTTTATATGGCATCACTGGGATCTCCTTATCTAAATAGCTATTTTTATTGGTCAGCCATCACCTTGCCATTTTCCCATATTGTAACCTCATGCTTTTTTACAAAAATACTTTTATTATCTTTCTGCTTCAACTAGTATAAGCATCTCTCCATCATTTCACTACCCTCAAATTCCATTTAACTATCAGCACTCTGGCTGCATAAAATTATATTTAATAAAACTGCTCCTAACACAAATTTCCATGGTGCCCTCAGAAAGATTATTGCTATTCATTGCCTATTACTTTCAATGTTATGGTTAGCTTAAGATATAATAATGCAATCCAATTCAAGCTAGTTCATATTCACTTTCAGCTAAAACATTAGAAGAAATTCAATTAAATTCCAAGCAATATATTTTGTTACTAACTTCTTACCCTCTTTTATATTTCTACCAAGAAAAAAAATGAAATTGATTAGAGTGTTCCTAATCATAATGCATAACATTTATCTTTCAGTTTACAGAGGCACTATTAGACTTATTGAATAATGTCTTTCACATACACAAACAGTAGAAATCACTGCCACTGAAAAGTCTCTCTCTTTCAGAAAGTAATATATCAGTTCTGTCACATCTGTCTAGATTTTCAAAGAGCTTAGATGGCTCTAGAGATTAGACCAATTCAACTAAAATCAACTTTAACCTAGCCTTAATCTCCTAGCCCTCACCCCCATCCCTCAACCGTAACCCTAACTCGTTTGGCCATCAGGACACACAGGTGAAGGGCAAGAATTTTGAAGTCATGAAACAAAGGAGAAATCCCTGCTACCCATAACGATTGCTTGAAGCAGGGGATACTATTTCTATTCAAAATGTCTGTGGACATGTGCACAAATATGAAATATGGCATAGGGTTCAGGCCCCATCTTGGCAATGTCAATTAAATTACAGTGCAGTGAGAATAGGATCCCAGCATTCACTTTCTCAAAATGAAGTGCCCAGTTCCCTTAGCTTCCCATCTGCCACATGTGATTACATTTTCTCCACTTATTCAACACTGATGGAAAAGAAGGCATGGCTGAGTTCCCTCGGAGTTGCTTCAATGACTATACTACAGCAAAACAGATATATTTTGCAAATTGTTTCTAATTCCACTCCAATATAGGCAGCTTGCAGTCATGAACTAACACAAATGGATATGGATGAAGGAATCTACATAGCAATTCACCCTAAATCCAAGGGTTTTTCTTGATTTGTATTTAAGTTATACATGATCTGACTTGTGAGGTGAAATGGCTATAAAACACTAGGTGCTTTTTCCAACACCAACCATCTACTTCATTGCTGAAAATATTCCTTTTCCACTAAATACGCTTGAACTTCAAATATAATTTCAAAACACAACAAAGTTAACGGGCAACAGTCTTCTCTTAAGATGACAAGTAAGCTAAGTATAGAAGAGGCCCAGACACAGGAGATCTGCCAACAGTGGGCCATTGAGAATCACTCACATTGGACATTGTTTAGTATGCAGGCTTCCCCTCGCTTTCATTAAGATTAGTAATTTCAATTATTAGTCTAAGCAGAATTTCAGGAGCCTGCTTTTGCAACCCTAACTATCTGCTTTTTCAGTGGCTACAACTTCACAAAAGAAGAAAAGTCTACAGGGACATTTAGGCAATTCAAAGATATAGGCCTGGGCTCCAAAGGGGCTTAAGGAAGGCTTAATGTTTATAAATACAAAGTAGAAACTCCCAGTTAAAGTCGTAGATTTACTCCACAACTTTGGATAAGTCAGTAAATAACCATATACATGGAAGACCATTTGCAAATACGATCTAGCTCACTAAAATATTACAAAAACAATTTCTGCATCATATAAGTGCGATGCCAATGCCCACCATACTTACAGACTGGAAGAATTTTTAAAATCATCTAAAAGTTACCTGAAAATATACTTTGTCTCCAGACAAAACATGATTTAGACAGTGACTCATCCTACTTAATCAGAAAAGATTGTGTTTAGAGGTATTACAAACATTTTCTGCAATATACAAGACAACTAATGTTCAATAGCCACATAGTTACTACATAGACTTCAAAAATCTGTCTTCATAGCTGTTCAGCTCACAAAGAAGCAAAATTGCTTCTGACGGGTTCCTAGCAATACTAGGCAAAGTATTCAGAGGTAGGCTAATAGACACATACGTAAAGAAGAACTCACCCAACTGTTAAAGGGGGTCTGCTAGCTATACAACACTCCTCAGAAAGCAGTGCAGATCCCAGAGATTCTCTTTCTGTGGCTGGCCCTTATATGAGCCCAGGGTGCCTCCACCCTGTGTCCACTCCTTCTGGTCACCTGTGGAGCACAGGTGCAAACAATTTGTCTGTCCTCCCTGGGCCAGCCATAGCCCTTCACCAGGTGCTCAATTAGCAGTTCAAGCCCAGACCTAACAGTTTTCCTACAGCGGTGCAGAAGAGTAAGAACCATAGCTTGTCCAAAGATTGCACCAGAACTGTGTAACTCTTACTGCGTAATTGTTACTCTAGGCTGCATCAGGTTACCAAGGCTGAAAATATAAAATCTGATAAGAAAGTTCTCATTACTTACGTTGCAATAGAGGAAACAAACTAATGTAAATGCAGGGGGATTAAGGCATATGAGTAAGTAGAAGAGGCAATGATTCAGATGGAAATAAGGCTAAAAGAGAAGAATCCAGGATCTCTGTTTAAGCTGAGGTTTAAAAGGTGTAGAAGTCACCAAAATGTCTGAAAGCTTGTAGAATGAAAATAAGAGGAAACTGTTTAATCAAGCAGGGAAAAGAGGCAAGGATGGAATATGAGGCACTGAGTGATACTCATGGATCTAACATTCCCACAGTTGACTGTTAGGAGAGGATACTACAGTTCCTCATAACTGGAATTCTGACTGGAAGACAGGACCAGACTTTTTTTGAAGGGTTACTTCTACTCGCAGTTAACATCAATAACAGTAATCAAGGGAATAAATATTTGTAATAGTTTACCAGAGGGTGTAGTTGACCTTGGAGTCGTTGAACTGAACATTTTTCCAAAAGAAAAATCATCAGCCCCAGGATAGCAGCTTTGGATGGAGCTCACGCATACCAGGAAAGTTCAACTCTTCCAAGATAAATTCCTGGATAGCAATCAGTGGATTGAGATATCCAGAAGAAGGACGGACAAATTCATCATAACTGTTCCTCATGGACATAAAAGTATCTGCTCATGGTTATTAAAAAAAGGGAGTAACTAATGCCAGTGAGCTTTTTGGTGTTTTCTTCAGAGCACTGTAATGAGCATCAAAAGGCTGAAGGGTGCTTAGGACAACAAAATGTTGTAAACTGCTCTTTAAAAAATATCTGTTAATACTACCTTCAAATACTCTTGTGACCATGTTAATAAAAGTACTACCAATTAGTTAGATTTTAACGGCAATATGGAGTATTACCAAAATATCAACATCTTATGAATAGTGATCACAGCAGGAATTTTCAATTGCCGTAATTACTCACGTAAAGACCGTTAGTGCTACTTCCTCCCAGATGAAACATCAAAGCATTTCTCACTTAATTTCACTTGTTTCAGATGTTAATAACTGTCAGCATCTTAACGCATTTACCTTCTCTTTGTTCCAGTTTTAAACTGTTTATTTCCCCAAATTGAAGCCTTATTATCATTCTCTCCTTTGTTGCTGTTGTTTTGTTTTCTGAGATTTTCTTTTGTTTGTTTTGTTAAATCTCAAAACAGTAATAGCTGCTACAGAGCACTAAAGACAGAGTGAGTGAAGGTGTAAGGAAGATATTAAAAAACCTATGAACATCCAAACTTCATTTTCAGCTACTGTCCTTGACATTTTTTCTCATATCTGCAACAACATACTATGGAGCTGAAGACAAAAATTATATCCCCTCCAAACCATTTTTCTCAGCTCCTCCTTTAGTGTCACATACTCAATTTCCCCAACTATTTGGTAACCTTTCACTGAACTTCCTAATTTGACAGCACCTTTCTTTTACTGGGCAGGCCAAAACAAAATGTAGCACATCAAATCTGACTCATAGGTGCTAAGTCGGATGGAATAATGAGCCTTTTGGCTGCATTCTTGTTATGATATCCCCAAAATATCTCCCTGAAAACCAAGACAACATGCATGTAATTAACTTTTTCCCACAATTTCTCTTCCCATGGAAAATCAAATGATATGATCTCACTCACTATCAATTCCATGTGGAGGAAAAGTTGGCAACAGAAGTGGGTTCATATTTATGCTTCGGTCTTTACTGAATTAACTGTAGTCTGTGATCAATCTTTATTTATTTTCAACAGTGAGAAAATACTTTCAAAGTGAATTTGGACAAATGTTTTTCAAAAAGACTTTCCAAAGGCTATTCAAACTAACTTCTGCTTGGATTACCAAAAAACAGTGCACTCAATTTTCCAGCAAACATGGAAATGTTTGTGCATGGCAAACATGTGCAGGAGTGTGTGTGTATTACATATTCTTATGTTTGTTCAGACTTTTAAAAAATATGCATTATATCAAGAGATGAAGCATTGTCTCCTATCTAAAACAGCTAATTTCTTTTTATACTTTCCGATGAAATAATCAGGCATTTTCCTCTGAAAGCGTAATTGCTTTTTGATTCAAGCTGTCTACTGGCATTTTGCTAGAAACTCCATAATTTGACAGAATACAACACTTCCCCTTGTCATACCTTTTCAATAACAGTAAACCCTCTCCACTAAAAGTAAACAGATCCTGAATTCACAGTGAAAAAAGCTTGTGAGGATTTTTACCTGGTTCTCCACTGCAGAAGCTAAATGACGATGAAATTATAGTGAAGAGTTTATAAAACATAAATCATCCTTGCCCCATTTATTCATGGAGTTGTTGGACTTTGCATCACAGTGAGTCATTACTCAGTAGCATGCAAGCTCACCTTTTTTCACAAGAAGCTGCTCTACATGTCCAGACACTAGCATCCATTTTTGTAAATAGGAGACGGTTGGTACTGCTCTCCACTACTTATAGTGCATCCTGAAGCACTTTGGTCAGACTTGAGCTCCTCAGTAACTCATTTGCATGGACCTCAGGAGAGGCCATGGTATGGTATTAGTATTCAAATGTTTTCAAAACCAGAACCGCCTCCTGATAAACACTAAACTTAGTCAAAGCAGCAAAAGGAAAACAATGAAACCATAAAAGATGTTTGCTACTGGCAGTTTTTGTAATTATTTTACAGATATCAGCCTGCACTTAACTGATTTAAGAATGAATGTTTATACTTCTATAATTTAATGAATAATATTTTTGATATTGCAGAATGGATGTCATACCTCAACAGCAAGATATACGCAACATGTCAGAGATGGCTGCTAGTTCTATAAGATGTCAGAGCAACAAGCTTTTTCTCCAAGTACAACAAAATATGGGAGTCTATTTGACACCTGATACAAGACCTGCAGTTTCGCTTGCCAAATCACCTCTGAATTCCCCTAGACAGAAGTGAGAATCCAGATTCCCTCAGGATTAGCTCAACCACAGATCCTACAGCATAAGACATCATCAAAACCCCAGGGTAGCAAAAGTGAGCTTGTCAGTTTGTGGCTGTTGGAAGCACTCCTTCCCTCTCCCAGTCTTGCAGGACACATATTTTTTGTCAGATGATGCAAGGCAGCAGATGTCCCATGAGGAAAAAGAATCTAATAATTCTGAATTACAAGAATCAAAGTAATCTAAATTCCCCATCTGTTGCCTAGTGTCTGTCAAAGAAAATCTCAGTGCTCTGAGAATGAGATGCAGAGTTCTTGATGCAATTAAAGACTGAAGGAAGGCACTAAGCTTTTTTTTTCCTAGGCTACTTTTCATAGTCCAAAGAAGAAACCCAGCACTAGCGAGATACAGACAGTAAATAATTTCCCACTTTTTTGCAGTTTGAACATCTGTGACTCTGTAACATAGAATAGAATAGACAAACCAGAAGTTACCATGGCTCTGATGAGCACTGCGTCTTTAGTGAATATATTTCTTTATGCTCACTCTAAGCCCAAACCAAGGTCATTATATCTGAGCAGAGAGAATATATAAGACTTTTCAGAACTGGAAAACAAATATAATGTAGTTAGTTATTGGGGAAGAAAAAGACTAAAAAGCTACTAAGAAAAACAAAAACAAAACAACAACAACCACATAACAAAGGCATTACTCCCAGCCAGTATAGTTTACTATTTTTTAATTGAGTGCTAGAACCATATAACCAGCCCAAATTCCTATGGTAGGTCTTGAGGGTGGGGGGTGGAGGGTGGGGACTTTTTTATATTCATTCCTCTCTGTAGTCCCACACAAAAAATTGCTGCCTGCAGATGGGTTTGCACAGAACACAACGGGATACTACTTATCTTTCTCGATTTACGAGAAAGTCAGTTCTAACAAGAAGCTAGCTCTCTTCGACGTCAGCAACACAGCAGAAAAAGATGACTAGTCATTTTATGAATAGGATTCCCAAAGCCATTCCTCAAATTCCAATTTCTCTTCAAGCTAGTTATCATATACATATCATATACAGTAATTTGTTAACAACACAATAAGGTGCAATGTCAGAAAATGTGGTGCTTCCCTCGTGTACTTTGCATAGGTTTCTTCGCATCCACATCACCATCACCTTCCATGACAGTGCTGTCTTTAGTTGTGTGCAGAAATATGTACGCAACAACTTGTTTAATCAAATCTTAACAGCTATTTTTCTTCCTATTCAGTTCATTGCATTCCAATCTTAGGTAATGATCACTTCAAAAGGTATATTGCTTAACTACCTAAACACTCTTTACGCCAAAGGCAAACCATTCTCTTCCATGACCACCAAAGCATGTGCATTTGCAACACCTTCCCTTTCCAGGCAAATCTATTTCTGTGATACACATTTAACAAGTCATAGAATGAAGTATAGAGATGAGCACTGATGTAGGCATATGAACATAGATCATTCCCTGATTCAGACAAATGCTCTAATCTCTGGGCTATAAAACTACTGTCTTCCAGTTTTGCTTCCTCTTCAGTTCTTAAGTGGTCAGCGGCCCAATTGCAACAGTGGACTGCCAAGTTCATTGCAGCATCATGGTCCAGAAACACTTCAGGAGCTGGAGACAGATTCAATTCACTACAGCACTCAGCAAGATACTGTATTTCACAGCAGTTTCACACTCTGTAGATGGGGACTGTTAGCCAGCTGGCTATTATGTGAACACTCAGCAGTAATAGCAACAATTTTCCCCTTGCACTTGGCACTGGTGAGGCCATACCTCCAATACTGTGTTCAGTTCACTTCACTACAAGAAAGACATCAAGGCCCTGGAGCACGTCCAGAGAAAAGCAACAAAGCTGTGAAGAGTCTGGAGCACAACTCTTATGAGGAGCAGCTGAGGAAACTGGGATTGTTCAGTGTGGAGAAGAGGAGGTTCAGAGGAGACCTTATTGCTCTCTACAACTCCCTGAAAGGAGGATGTGGTGAGGTGGGGGTCATCCTCCCCTCCCACATAACTAGCATTAGGATGAAAGGTAGCGGCCTCAAGTTGCACCAGGGGAAGTTCAGGTTGGATATTAGGAAAAATTTCATATCCAAAAGAGTGGTCAGGCACTGGAACAAGCTGCCCAAGGATGTGGTAGAGTCACCGTCGCTGGAGGCGTTCAGGAAATGTGTACATGTGGTACTCAGGGACATGGTTTAGTGGGCAATATTGGTGGTGATGTCTTGACAGTTGGACAAGATGATCTTAGAGATCTTTTCCAACCTCAGTGATTCTATGATGGAAACACAGAAAACCTGTTATAGAATAATCAGAAAAAATATTTGAGACGTTATCCCTAACATTAATATTCTGAGTTGTAGATCCAAGTAGAAAATAATATTTCTCCTATGTTATGTGCAAGTCATACAACTCCTGCAGACATGAATTACAAAACAATCACCACTCATACCTGTTAGATTTACCTTTTCACACTCCCTACTACTACTGCCAATTATCCAGATTTGTTTCTAACCACAAATCACATTTGCATTTGATGCAAATCACATTCTGCCATACAGAGCTGTTTTTGTTGGGATAGTGTCACAAAAAAGTACAGGAGGTCTCACTAGCAGTAATTTTATGTGTATTACAGTAGGAGTGTCAGAGCCTTCCCAACTGCAGAAGGAGATAAAATAATGGGTATAAAAAGAATTGCCAGTACCTTTTGGTACTGAAAATTCTTCTAATTCTAGCCAATTCAGTATCAGAGTAATATAATTTAAGGCATTGTAGGCCATGACAGATATTAAGCACCTGCTTTCTTTACAAAACCCCCAGTCAACTGCTTAGTGTATCTTCAAAAATAACTAACTAAAATTCAGCTGTAGATGTGGAATACATCCAAGAGTCCAACAATGTTAAACTTTCACAGCATCATAAAGAGAGAATGGCTGCCATGTTCTCCTTTGAAAGAAAATCAAGATAGTAAAAAGAAGGTGCCCATCAGGCTCTTTTAACAGAATAGTGCTAATGTATTTTTCTTGGTAGTCCAGCTTTGATACACAGCATAGACTGCAATGAATTTTGCAAATAAAAGCATCAAAGAGAAATGACTACCCAAGGTGAATGGGCAATTAAACAGCAAAGTTTTCAGAACAATCCTGGGCTCCTAGCTCCATATAATCAACAAATTTTGGGCCACTCTACTCTCACACTCATGCTTCACATAGCTCATTTCTCTTCTGGTCCCTCTTCTCAAACACAAAGTTGCTCATTAGATGCCGATTTATTTTCCCAGAAGGTCCTCTGTTATTCACATATTTCTGTAGGAGTCATTCACCACTCCTTTACTCCAGACCAGAGCTAAATATATAAAATGGCTTCAGCTGAAACAAGCAACAAAACTCATTCCTACTCTTGCCAGAACAGGAGCTCGCTGTGAATGAGCAGACATTTATTCTTCTGCTATAGTTTGTCCCAGAGGAGCTACAAGAAAAATGGTACTGAACAGAAGAAGCTAGGTCTCAAGACATCACTGTACTCTCAAGAACATAGCAAGGCCTTCAGTAACCAGGAATCAAGAGACTGCAGCTATTTTTCTTTTCTATCTACCCTTACAGCTGTTTATAAAAGCATGGTCTAGACTGCTAATTGATACCACAGGTGAAGCAAGACGTACAGAGTAACATCTCTGAACCACTTCCAGTCTGTGCCGCATTAGCTCTAGAGCAGCATGGACAGTGGTCTTCCTATGCTGCTGTAAGTTCACGTGTTTCTTACTCATGCCTTTTCTCACTGAGAAGTCATGTCAGTCAATTGACTCAAAGAATGAAAGCTGCAAGAAGGACATCACTCCTGCTGCAACAGCAGTATATTTTGGTATCAGTTTCCAAAGCACAGCAATGACAGTGGTGGAAGAGAATTAGAATTTGACTTATTTCTTAAACTATATAAAGGTATTTTTTTGTTGCTGTTACTTTCATTAAAAGTTCCTAAGTCCCATGTTCAGCACTGGTTGGTTGTTGAGTTTCCCTAGACAAGCCTTACACAGCAAGTTTCTGGAAGCTTGTGCTTGCAGAGACCCCCACCCCACTAACAAGCCACAAGCTATTATTATCTTTGCTGTTGAAATAAAGGCCAATTCCAACAATGGACTTCACAGCTCACAACTGTGGCACAGCAGGAACAGATGAACAGTTTGCATCGTTACACCACCTTGAAGAAAAAGAGCTTCAGAGAGGTATTCTCTAACTTCTATCTTCAGGCCAGGAAATTGTATTAATTAATTAATTAATTAAATTAATTAATTAATTAAATTAATTGTAACAGTGTATGGTTGCCATAGTTGGTAGTTCAGCATGATTTCATTAGCATTTGTTGCCAAATATAAAATAATGTTTTTCCTGTTCTGCACTTGCCTCCCTGCTCATTTTCACTGCCCTCTATTCCTCCCTAATTAAGTATCTGTGGAAACAGACAGCAGAAACACAGCTACACAGTTTGTGTAGCTGTGTTTGATCCTGTGTTACTCTGTACTTTGCTCATAACATGTGGCTTCAAATGCAAGGTATGAAACCTTTTCTCTAAATAGAAGTGTATCTTCTAAAACATACCTAGAACATGAAAGGGGCCAAACCCACTGACAAAGCACTGAAGAACTGTTTGAAGCCAAAGTTGCCCTTTCTTGACTGGACATAGAATCAAAGAATCATAGAATCCTTAGAGTTGGAATGAACCCTTAAAGGCCATCTGGTCCAAACCCCTGCAGTGAAAAGGGACAGGGCAGACACCGCCTCTCTGGGCAACCTGTGCCAGTGCCTCATCACCCTTGTAAAAAATTCTTCCTCATGTGCAATATAAATCTCTCCTTTTTTGTTGTGAAACCATTTCCTCTTGTCCTATCACAGCAGACCCTGCCGAAGAGTCTGTCCCCTTCCTTCTTACAGTCCCCTTTCAGATATTGAAAGGACATATAAATGGGATATGTGATAAATTAACAAAGCAGATCTTTTCCAGAACTTTTGAAATACTACATGTTCCAATACAAATCCTTAAAAAGTAATGATAATTTCTTATGAATCAAAACTATTTTTAATTCACTATACATTTAAAAATTTTATACCTAAAAGGTGTTTCAATTAATTTTAATTTCCTGCCATTTTCTGTAGATTCAATTCAGAATCTTAAAGCCCTACAAATTCAGTGTGAATCTCTCTATGGTTTGGAAATTAAGAGAGTTTAGCTTTCTTTTGTACTTGGTTTTTGTTGTTGTTGTTGTTTGTTGTTTTTTAAAGCAAGCTAAATTCAAACATGAAACTTTATTGAACAACTGAGATAGAAATCCATTGAGATATTGCACAAATCTCAACATCCCTTTTTTTTTGCTTTTGTTTTCTGCTTTTCATTTCAATGTATGGAGAACTGGAGAGAAGGCTGAACAGACGTAAATGGATGGCACAAGAGCCAGTTCAAAGAGGTTTTCTAGCAGCATTGCAACCAGCTTACATCAGCTTGGAACACGCAGATCTTTCTGTCTCATCTTCCAGTTGTATTCTAGCACAAGGCAACAAAGGCAGAGGGAGGGTGGGCAAGGGTCAGTTCTTTCAAAATGTCAAAAAAAAAAAAGCCTATGTTGCTATCTGTGCTGAGTACAAGACAGGGAATGGCTTCACAGGTAGTATCAGGATACACTTATTAAATAATCTGAAAAGATATTTAGGCCATTTACACTGGAAAGCCATGCATGAATTCAAACGTATGACACAAAGGCACAAGCTGCCTATTATGACAAAACATGCCAAAGAAACCAAGGCAGATGAGTTACTTCAGACAGCCGTGACATTTGTTAGCATGCGCACACAAAGAGCCTTCCCTCCCACCATTGCTCCTTGCACCCTACTCATTTATCTTCTGTCCCGTCTCACAAGCCTGACAACAATGCTCTGAGTGCCCACTGACACTGTACTTGTGTGAAACACACAGTTGAGCATTTTTACTGCTCTCCTATGCTACACCATGAAGGGAAACAACAGGTAATGCTCTTGGAATAAACACCTAAATCACAAACATTTTGTCTGCTTTTGCCATAGGGCTAAATTAATGCTACATATTCAGTTTAAGAGTGCTAAAAATGCTGTAGCTCAGAGCCGTCTGATTACCTGCACATTTATAAAGGAAAATGACCGTGCCTGCTAATAAAAGAGAAAGAAATTACATAGCACAGTGATATATACCAAACAGAAATCAAAAGTTACTGTATGTAATGAGCTGGTAAGTCTGAGAAGCACTCTGCTAGCTTTTAGCTGGTGAAATAGGGAAGGTGTGAACACAGCAGTTTTGCTGGTGACATCCATCAGAAAGCAGTACATTGAAAAATCTTCTTTAAAACATTATCTTCTGTTATCCAACACTGCAAATACAATGCTTATTTAAGATTCTCAAATGCTGTGGATGTGGGATGATATACAATGAAATATTATTGAGCAAATAATACCCATAGGACCAGCTGTTACACATAAAGGCTTGGGGTTCCCATTAGAGACTGTATATAATTATAATGTTGGGAAAGGATATATTTTTCCTCCTAACCAACAGAAAAGCCAACTTCTTTGGCCTACTCATTAGCCTAGAGGAAATTCATGCCATCAAAAACAGTAGGAGCTGGACTGGGTCTTTAATTGAGATAAATTATTGTTGACCTTAATAGAATTACTCATATGTAGTAATAATAGTGAGCTATTGCACATTGTTTCTACTTACATTTTCCAAATAGCTTTATAAAGACTAGCTATTTGATTCACAAAACACCCGTTCAAAGGAAGTGATTATTAGGTAAATACCTAAACAACATGGTCTGGAGGTGTTTTCTCTAACCTGTCTCATGCTTTGACTTCTACACGCTTCCAACGTAAATCTCTGCTGGAAAATCATTTGGATAATTATTGTGAATTATCATTTGGTGGGTTATTTTTCTACTTTACTGCAGAAGTGAACCTTTCAATAGGTAGCCTGCCTAACCTTATTTGAAAAGATTTTCCTATAATCCAAGGGCTTTCCATTCAGACAAGCACTGGGTGACCTTATGGAAAGTGGTTATTCTTCATCCTGAATGCTGTTACTGTCCTACCTGCCCCTTACATTTCTAAGCACAGCCAATTAGACAGACGCTAGACACCACCTTACTAACAGTAAAAGGAGCTGTTTCTTGTCTATCTTCCTGACAGCTCTCAGCCACCAAAATATCTTCATAATATTGTATTTGCGGAAGATGATACTGCCAGTTTCTCAATAGACAGAAAACAGCTTAAATAATATTTAATAAATTATGGTTTGACTAAAATAATAAGAGTTTGGTTGGGGGTGGGAGGAAAGTAGAGTTCCTTCTTTGAAATTAATCTTGCTGTTTTTATAGAGGCTTGCTTTAATGCACAGTAACTACACAGTGAGTTCTGTCCTCAGTTCTTCTGTCCATCCACTAGCTGCTTCTTCCAAAGCCAAGCACCTTTAACTTTCCTCAGCTCTCCTCCTTCTCTCTCTTTTGTGCCAATCCTTCAGGTTTCTGCAATGAGTCGAAGATGCCTGCTTCAGTAAGGAGGCACTACGCACAAGTCATTGAAAGAGTTATGAAGACACAATTTGTTCATAGGCTTCCTTGCCCAGACAGAGTCAAGTCCAAAAGGAAGGGCTAGGGAGAGCTTTCCCAGAGTGTAAAAACAGAATAACAAACCCAAGACATTTAATTCCTCAAAATGCAGCATTCCCTTTCAAGTCGTACAATTACGTATCTCAGTTTAGTTTTGTGACTGACTGAATGATAGTGTTCAAGTAACTGCCAATAATTCTGCTTTACTCTGGGCTCAGATGGGAACACTGCTCCTGAACAGTTCTTGCACGGTTTTGTTAGCTTCCACTGAACTAGTTGGACTGAAAAAGGACTCAGCATTATCTCAGCCTCTCTAAATCAAAGTGAAAACCCAAATGCCAGGACTGAATTGTAAATACTTTCGTTCTCCTGAATGAAAGGATATATGCTTAACTAAATCCACTAACCTTTGTTAATGTTTGCAAGTATTCTTCAGTATTTTCCACTGACTCCCACAATACCTATTGCAAAATGTCACCATTCTTCTTTCATGACAGAATGTATTTTGTTACACTGTTTGATATCTTATTGTTATACTATTTAATTTATTTTTTTCTAAAAAAGAAACTGTATTGACCTTTAAGGATTGCTTATGACAGGCATAAATTTAAACACACTCCCGCCTTTTCAAAGTAAATTCTAGTTCTTTTTCCCTTGTCACTTAGGCTGTCTTTAGTTTTCTCTTGTGTCAGTGTAATTTTTTTTATCCCAAGAGAATGCCATTTAGTTGTGCAATCAAGGTGTTTCCGGCACAGACTTTGTTTTTCAGATACATGGCAGATTAGAAAATCAAATGAATCAACAAGCCTGGTTATACTAATGAGGAAGTATATGCTCTGACTCTTTTTCTTTTTTGATGCTCAATTTGTCAGACAAAAGATACAGTTATCCATTTATAATCCACAGACCTACCTATTAGAGAACTTATTACTTTTTCATTTGCTTTTCATCTACCATACTGCATATTCCTTACAGAAAGGATCTATGTATTTTATATACAATGACCACCTTCCTCTGGAAACCTTAAACCTACCTATATTATTCACTAGCTTATCTGGTGATCTCTATACTTCCAAAAGGTGTTGCTAAAAAATCTAGATAAAATCTACAAACAGCTTCATTCAGAATGCCATCTCAACAGGATTTAGAAGAAATCAGCACAATTTTATATGATTCAAAAAACTGGTGACATCTAATAGAGAACAGTATTTTTGTTTTACAGGTTTTGACAATCTAATGCTATACCAATTTATATTTATTACGAAGTCCTATAGGAATGCCTATCATTTTCTGTTAATGCTCAAAGAAAATATAAACTGATACAGTCATATAAACTATCAACTCATTGTACAACAACAGAAATGACTTCTAGGTATCTGAGTAGTTGACACAAAAACAATTCTAAAAGAAATTCACTATCTGAAGTCCCATCTTCTAACAGAGTGATTCCTGTGTCTTGCTTATTCTAATCTATGCCTTACCCCAAGAGGTGGCTCCTTCAAAGATTTCTAAGGCAGGCCTGACCTATCCTGTCTGCTTGGCCACTCACCCTTTCCAATGCTAACACAAGAACAACCATCTCAATCATCTGCCTGGGCTTGTGCAAACCCTTTGGCACTGTCCCATGAGACATTCTTATCTCTAAATTGGAGAGATGAAAATTTGATGTATGGACCATTCTGTGGATAAGGAATTGGCTGGATGTTTGCATTCAAAAAGTTGCAGTCAGCAGCTTGAATTTAACGTGATCAGTGATGAATGGCATTCCTCAGGGGTCAGTATTGGGACTGGCTTTATCTACCAACTTTGTTGGTGACATGGACAGTGGGATTGATTGCACCCTCAGCCAGTTTGCTGATGACACCAAGCTGGATGACACTTTTGGCATGCTAGAAGGAAGAGATGCCATTCTGAGGAACCTAGACAGGCCTAAGAGGTGGGCGCATGCATACCTCATGATGTCAGTAAGGCCAAGTGCAAGAACCTGCACCTGAGTTGAGGCAGTCCCAAACATGAATATAAGCTGGGTGTAGAATGAATTGAGAGCAGCTCTGAATAGAATGATTTGGGGCACTGTTTGATGAGAAATTCAATATGAGCTTATAAACAAGACAGAGACTGACTTTTTACATGGTCTGATAGTGACCGAACAAAGGGGGGTGTTAGTTTTAAACTAAAAGAAGGTAGATTTAAAGCCATTCTATGATTGTACAATTCTAAAACATTATAACTGTTTTGGAGAAAATGAACAGAGAATGGTTAGTGTCTGAGTTTTTGAAAGAAGAAGTGCAAAGAAATTATCAGGCCATGGATTTTAAAAATGTACTTTTTGAAGTACTTTTTGGAACAGGACATTATTTATGTGTTGATCTCGCAGTCAGAGGATAGTGTATACCAAAACTACAAACAAAATCACTTTTGTTAGTTCTCAGTGTGGCTATTAAACACAGTAACTTACATGTGACCTCACTAAGTTTCAAAAACGACAAATACCAAAAGGCAAGACTGCATTAGATTTTTCCTGTTCTTTATACATCTGTAACAGAAAGCTGAAGCTGATCATGGAATTTTCTAAAACCAACACCACTTTTCTGAATTACTTCTTTCTATTCCCATGCTCAGTATACCTAACACTGGCACAGGCTGCCCAAGGAGGTGGTGGAGTCACTGTCCCTGGAGGCGTTCAAGAAAAGAATAGATTTGGCACTGGGTGACATTGTCTAGAGCAGTCACAGGCATGGGTTGATGGTTGGATTAGATGATCTTACTGATCTTACCAACATTAATGATTATATGATAGGGAATCAAGTAAATCTACAGCTTTAATTTACCTCCAATAAAACCAACCAATTTTCTTACATTCCAGATAAAAACCCCCGACTTTTCTTCTCTGAACATGACATTTGATTGGAAGGAGTCAGTAACGAAAACTGAAATAAAATTTCACTGTTTGACTTTTGAATGCTTATTGAAGTGAAATTAATATTAGTTGAGATTTTTTAAAAAATTCCATTGAAAGTGTTTTTCAGATAAAACATTTTTGCTCTCTACAATTTCAAATATTTTCTTAATGAAGCTTCTCTAAAATATCATCTAAAAATGTTTTTTTTAAACAAATATTTCCCATTGTAAAGCAAAACTTTCAGAAAAAGACTTCAATTTTCCTGAGAAGTAACTCTTTCAAGATGAAGTTGTCCAAGTTCTTGCTATTTACATTATCAAATGAAGTATATTTTCATTTGTGCCTGTTTACTGCTTCATTATTATAGAGATACTCAAAGGGAGTTTAGATTCAAAGTTATGTTTGATTAGTTAATCAGATTGTTTTGAAGATATGTAAAGGTGTGGAAAATCAGCATGCCAAATATGCACTTTTGTTTGGTGAATAATTTAGTACAAAGGATCTTACAAAGTAAGGAAAAATAAATTTAGAATACATAATCTTTTGTGTTCTGGACTTGCATAATTTTTTTAAAAACTGTTCTTCAATGCAGAAGCCTGAGTCTACTCTGGATTTCTAAATTAATAAGAACTTTTCCACTCTGAGAATGTAGCAGCTTCCCAAAAATCATAATATATAAAACTTACCCAAATGGAAGGTAAGTGATTATTAATAGCTTTTTTGCTGTTGTTGGCTCAGATATGCTGGGGTTTAGCAGGATATTATAAGAAGACAAAAGTATATTTGAGTTGGTGGAAAACTGATCAGCTTTTATGGTAAAATGTCTTCTCCCATTCTACAATAAATTATAATTTCCCAAAAGAGGAATCATTTTTAAACATGATTTCTTTAATTCTTCTTTGGTATGTAACAAAATGGCCACATCAGTATTTTCTCTTTTGCTGTTCTCTGTTACTACATCTATATGTATCAGAAATCCTTCAAAGTCCTTCCTTTACTGCACAGTCCTTTCCTGTGACCAGGTATTAAATATCCATAATATCGACAGCTATCATGTATGTTTATTCTAAAATTGGGTCAATTTACAACAAAAGGAGGACATCATTAAAAAAATAACCTCACTGAGAATATCCAACATGTAGGATCCAGGAGCCTCTCCTAGCACTTGGGTTCAGGACATGGTCCAATCATATCCAGATATGTCCAAAGTGATTCAAATTGATATGATTTAAACGCAGTGCATTACCCTGGGAATAACTAGCTGACATGTAAGGATCAACAAGAACACTATTAACAACTTACCCTTCTGGTAAAGCCCTCTGGACCAACAGGCCAAGAAAATTTGGCAGTGTGGCTCTAAGAGCTCAGGTTAAGATTTGGAGTAGAAAGGTATCACAGAGCTATGACATCTAGACTACATCCTCCTTTTTCTAGATAAAAAGTCTTACTTTTAAGAAGGGTCTGGACACCCTCCCTGAAATGGCTACACAGAAAACTATATTAGGCTTTCTACCATCTAACAACCATCTCCTCCAGTGTTCTCTTCCCCACTGGAAGAAGTAGATCTGAAAGTCTAAATAACTATGGCAGTAAGAAAAAAAAAAACAACAAAATAAAATACACATACCAATAATGCCACCAATAATAATAAACCAAAAAGCTTCAAGATTACGCTGAGAAACAAACAAAAAATCCACTGAAACAACTTGAAGTGAAGATGAAGGACAATCAAAAGAGTGAATTCACAAAATAAGACAGCATTCCACATAGAATTTGTTTCTGTTGTACTACAGATTCGGGATAAATTACACAGCACATGATTTGCACACCCAGCTATGATATACCCTAATAGCTCTGCTTCATAGTAAAGCAATATCAGAGGAGCTTTTTCCTCTGCTCCCTTACAATAACATATTAATTATTTAATGAATGTATGCAATTAATATATACACCAGTATTTATCTGTTAGACCATCCTCATTCACTTTGCTTATTTCTTTGGAAAATCTTGGATGTCTTGCCTTCCTTGGTTGCAATGAGGGATAGTGGGTGGTAGCCACAGAATCACAGAGTTGCAGGAGTTGGAAGGGACCTCTGGAGAGTGACTGAATCACTATCCTAGTTTAACAGAAGTCAGCGTATTTTTTGCTGGCAAAGACCAGCTGCTGCAAAGTAAATCAGTCTGTACCGATCTTCATTCTGCTATGGATGTGGTGATCTTCATGCCAAACAAATGTAAAAGTACCTTGCTAATCTCCATACTCTATTACGTTTTTACTCACAGTCATCATAATGTCCCTACAATACGAAAAAAAAGCAAGGGTCACAGCTCAGCAACACAAGAAAGGTCCTGAAAATCTCCCATTCTGAATACAAGGTTCTTATTCTTACTCTGAAAATCTTAACTCTTATTTTCTTATTTTCTTCTTATTTTTTTCTCTCTTGGAAAACAGTCATGGGGAACACCTCCGACTTTCAAGTTAATCCACAAGAATAAAAGAAATCAAAGACATAAATATGCATAAAATAAAAAATAATATTTAGAACAAGAGATCAAAAACTCTTAGGATATCGTATGAATTTACTGTAATGTAGGGATTAAAGAAAAACAATGGGAAAAAAAATGAGAGCCAGTAGTGTTCCAGGATCAACGATAAACTTCCTGTACTCACCTGGAACTACTGGAGCCTCTTTGATTAGATGAAAAATTAGCAGGGACATCACTGTATATAAAACTCTCAGTGACTAATGAAAAACATCTTCACTGCAATGTGAATTTAAGAGAGTAATTTACTTCACTGTTTCCTTTCTCTTAAAAGTTGGAAATTTTTATCTCTAAATCTAGTTTTACAATTCTGCAATGATGAGGAAATACCCTATATAGAGTTTTTGGATCTTTGCACTTTTCCAGACTTAACATCATAAAACAGAAGGGGTTTCCACTTGCCTGATGGCTCAGTGAAGTCAGTAGTAAAGACAGACAAGCTTAAAAAATACACATATATTAGGGCAAATTTCCACAGGATTTTGAGCTAATGCTGATAATTATTTCTAATGACACAATACATTTTATATCTCTCTGACAGTATATGATTCCATCATAAACAAAAAATGCAGAACACATTCTGCCAAAAAAGAAGATTATTTCAGTTCTCTGGGATGGGAGATGGTTCCTGAATTATCTGGTAAATTACACTGGTGAAGAGTCTTGAAAAACCCAAAGACTGTGGGACACAGAACATTCTCGCAAGAAAGAGGTTGGCAGAAAGGTGACAACATGCATTAATTAGCATATCAATATGAATTTGTCAGTCACATAAACCTGGAATACCGGGTTGCACTTCACTTTAAGAAAGAACAGTTTGCTCTTCTCAGATAAGACATGACAGCAGAGAAGAATACAGTTGATTGCTGCAGATTGATGGCATTTGGGATAAGGGAGAGGTACCTGGATAAAGAAAGTCTTTAAGTGAAATATGCTATTTTCTGGCCAGGGTATCAAACTGCAATTTTCTGACCCTAAGGCTTGGCTGCTTGTAAAGAGACAGCAGAAAATGAACAGTATGCCAAAAAGCCAGACTGCATTGTACAGACACGAGAAATTTCAATATGTATTTTGGTCCTGAATCAAGGTAAAAAACATAAACATAGAGCTCAAGGTGATTTTTTTCCTAAGTGGAAATTCTCATCAGTTTAGAACTTTAAAAATTCACCTAACAAAATACTTCGTCACATTTCACAGAAGCAAACATTTCAGCAATTCACAAGTCAAACACTTTCATGTCATTGCTTTGGAGATGTGTAAGGCATCTAAACTCCATGGTAATGGAGGCCACAGAAAATCCTGCCGATGAAAGACAGAGCCTAAACACAGTTGTTCTGTGTCCACAGACAAAACAGCAATATTTTTAGGTCTCCCAATGGAAGACAGACAAAACGTGTTGTTAGACAAGCGTTAATCTGCAGGCAAGGGCAGTTCATTTTCCAGTCCTTTCACTCAACCTCCAAAAACCAACTTGCTTCAACTTCCAATTATCTCCAGTGTTCTCCTTCCAATCTCCCATTTCCTTGCTTCTTATTGATTTCTCTTTTTCTGTTTTGCCCTTCATTTGAATTTCTTTTCTCTCCAGTTTTTGTTTTTCTTTTTGTTCTGAATGGCAGCTGATTTTTACCTGCTGTCCTTGTCCCCTCTCTCACCTCCAGGCTCCCACTGCCCTCCACTTTGCTTTCCTGGGCATCGCACCTGCTACCCAGTAAGAAACAAGAGCATGTGGCAAAAACACTGCTTAACAGCAGGGAACACAGATTCTTCCCTCTGGGATACCAATGTTTCATTAGGGCATTGCCAGAATTCACCTGAAGTATGTATGTCAGCCCAGGATTTCCTTATCTCTAACATCCATGTAAAAAAAATAAATCCATGCTGCACAGCAAGAGTGATGAAGAGCCTTTTCTCTGCCAGATTAATCTGTAAAAAAATCCATTATATAACACTGAACACTAGTCAAACACAAGAAATTAGTTTCTTCAGCCTGCAAATGCTAGTTCTACATATATTGCTATCACTACAAATCCTGCTTGACAAAATTAAATTATCTGAACAATTTGGTGAGACAACAAACATTTTATCAACATCCACCATCTGTATCTGGTTTTAAAAGAGCAGATTTATAAAACTTATTTAATCCCATGTGCTTGCCATGTATAAGAAAAGAAATTCTTTTCAAACAATAGCCTGAAGGGGTTATGGGAAATTTAATCAAAAGGCCCACTTCGTTTTATCCTGTCTGCCTCAGGAAAGTGAAGGAAGACTCACATTTTGATTTTAGAAATCCCAGATCTCTGAACTCTTTTTTATAGTCCTTTCTGTAGCTATACGCATAGAAGACATTGCACAGAGAAAAGTAGTTACCTGATCTGGGATTTTTGCATGCATCTTGTTTTGATTTCTTTTGTATGTATATGTGGGGAGGGTGTTGTGGGTTTTTTTGTTGTGTTGTTTTTCTAATAGTAGAGTTTCGTTTCTACATTCAAAATCCTGTAGAATCATGGAACTGTTTGAGTTAATTCGTTTGTCATTTTTTGGAACAATAACTTCAAGGTACAAAAATTTATTTTAGGACACTTATGTTTACATCTGCTTATGTTTTTGAACTGTAGGTTTGGGGGTTTTTTTTGTGAAAAACATCCAGGCCGTGAGACATTTTGTTTGCTGTTTTCATAGACAGGGAAAGATTTTCAACTTTGTTAAGAAAAAGCCCACTAAAGCTAAAAGGCATTTTTACCGTAAGATTACTACTTGCCAGCAACTCTAAATGGATGGTAACTTTGAAGAGAAAAATGTTACTGACAGAATCATATTAGTATGATCCTGTCATTCTCACATATAGTTAGAAAAATTTCAACTATCATCATTGTGGATGCGATACCAGATTATGTACGCAGATAAATTCAGTGACCATCCATGAGCCTTGACTCCATGATTAGGAAGGGTATAGCAGTGCTATCTACTAACACTGCTGTTATTTCCATGTGAAAGGGCTTCTCTTCTGCAGCAATAGCAAGACGGATCAGAGTTGGTTTGTTAGCTACAAGTTATAATAATACTCACAGAACCATTAAGGTTGGAAAAGACCACTACGATCATCTAGTCCAACCACCCACCTACCACCAATGTTGCCCAATAAACCATGTCCCTAAGTACCACATCTACACGTTTCTTGAACACTTCCAGGGACTCCAACACCTCCCTGGGTAGCCTGTTACGGAACTGTCTCAGCCTCTTCGTCATTAAATATATCACAGTGTTTCAGCTTTTCTTCCAGCTACCCTTGTTCTTAGCAAAACCTGAACTATTCAACAAAAGAATTGGTCTTAAGACCAACCTAGGCCTACAGAAGTTTAAGTCAATAAGTTAAGGGAATTTAAATCTGCAATTAAGGTGAAAACATCTCTAAGCTTATGGAAGGGGAAATTTCTTCCTATATCTGTTTACTGATTACTAAATTTGTTTAAAAAAGCCTAATTAGACTCTCAGTTAACTGGAACTTCCTAAAGAGGATCTACAACTTAGGATACAACTGAGTCCTTAACATTACACTCAGGCCAGAGACAGCCCTCAAATGAAAAAAACCTCTTCTCTGAAATTTTCTTTTCCTAGCAATGGAATATTAAACCACAATGAAATACGGGATTTGGTTTTCTTTCAAATCATTTTCAAAAATACCGCATCTTTTTCTACTACTCATTTGTACTGGACAAAATGAGAGTATTTTAAACATACCTTACTGGTAATACCTTTTCAAAAAATAAATGACATACATTTACTCTTTTTAAAGCAAGACAATAGCAACAAGAAACAAACAAAATTTTCAAGGCAACATTTAAAATATGAAAATAAAAATATTTAGTAAAGTCACTTTTCAGAAGCTGTTTTAAGATAGTCCCAGCGTGTAGCATCACTCAAGCTAGCAAAGCAGAAAATGCCAGACATATAACATATATGTTGGAGGGGAGGGCCAGGCTGATACACTACTTTTAATCAGTTCACACTTTCTTGTGGTCAAGAAAGTGATGAAGTGATAGAAAGCTTTTTTTTTTTTTTTTTTTCTGTCAAGTAAACTTCTTATGATTGCTACCTCCATCATCATTCAAAAATGAAAGGATGGCTAATTTTATCTTCACATACGTGTTTTTTTTTTTTCAAAAAAGACAACTCCCTTCCCTTCTTCCTTAGGATGTATCATCCAATTTTCTAGTCTTTTTAAGAGAGCACTATTGCCAGTGGTTAGAATATCTTCTTGATATAGCTACCAAGGTAATGACTCATACTACAATACCAGAGATTAAAAGGAACTGTTCACAGAATGCAGTAAAAGTAATATCCTTTGTGTCCCAAGATGCTTTTACTGAAGCCTTAATACTCTGACTGAAATCTGGACAACTTTACTGAAAATTAAATTTCTCTGACTGAATATATTCATAGTGCATAAAAGCCTGTCCAGTCCTGAATTAATTGTGATCTTTTGCAGATAAGGAGGCAATGGGGGGTTTGTCAGACCAGCAGGAGAGAAACTTCACACTTCCGTGGCTCCTTCAGCTTTGTATAATATCCTGCTAAAAACCAATAATCGATAACTGAATGACTATCTGCTTGGTTCTCCTGAAGGTCTAAATAAATTCATAGAAGGCACTCAGCAAAAGAAAAAAATAGTAAAATTGATCTAAAGCATGAGACTATATTTTAAAGGCTTGTAATGATGGGAAAATTATTTGCATTTGTACGGTCAGAACATAAATGACAACAAAATGGTAAAGCCATCACCCAGTTTGAAGGGACAGCAGCCTATCTTGCTTCAATAGAATTCCATAATATGTGTCATGTTTCTTTTATCATCTCTTAATCATAACACACCTGCACATACAGTGTCTAAACTCTGCATACTTTATGCCAGTTTAAAAAAAAACTTCATCTTTCTTGAGATCTTGATCATCTTTCTCATTATTCAAATGACACCCAGATGTGCAGATCACCTGCTGCACTGCTGTTTCTAAGCCATCTTCAGGATAAATAAGAGAAGCAAAGTGAGCACATCAGAGAAAGGTGCACCTTTATTTCATGGTTCTAGTATCACAAAAAAAAATTAATTTCATCTTGAAAAACAGAAGATATATGGAGGTATTTCCAGACCTTCCCAGTAGAATTACTCCCCGTGGTTTTTGATTCTCGTGGTCAGTATCATAGAACTCCTGCTGGTGCTGTAAGTATTGGTTATTCCTTGCAGTCCTTGTAAGCCTTCTCTTGGAAGATGTGTGCAAAAGAAGAACTCATACAGGAGGATATTCCCAAAATACAGTTCTAGCATAATGTGTGTGTTGCCGGTAAGGATCTAGTAGACTAGGTAAAATGAAAAAGGCCAAGTATCAGTAGAGATGTGGTTGATGCCCCATCCCTGAAGACTTTCAAGGCAAGGCTGGATGAGGACCTGGGCAACCTGATCTAGCTGTGCATGTCTCTGTTCATTGCAGGGGAGTTGGACTAGATGACCCTTAAAGGTACCTTCCAACGCTAAGGATTCATTGATTGTATGATCACCATGAAATACTGCAATTCTTTTTTTCAAGAATTTTGTGTCAATACAAAAATAAAACAGAATGAAGGAAAAGGCAGGGGTGAAAATCTCTTAGTTGACAGACAACAAATGATAGACAAATGAGAGAACTGCCAGTTCCTAGTTAGCTTAAAAACAATGACATTTTCTGCAAGTGAGATTGTAATCGGTGTTAACCAAACGCTCACTAGCGGCAACATTACAACAAATCTTGTTAACATTTGGGAAGTTTCAAAAGTCATTGAAATGAGTCAATGAGTTTGGGAAGGATTCACTAAGTACTTCAAACATATATTTTTGTTAAAGAAGATTGCCAGAAATAAATAATCATGGTTGTTTTTTTTTTTTCCTAATAGGTACTGATGAGGCTTCCATAGTGCAATGATAAATTCAAAGCTTGCAGAACTACTAATAGATTAATAACCTGCATTTGTGCCACAAGTTTCCCAAATACTATTTTACATTATTTCCTATTTTCTATAGTTACGGTGCACCAGAGGGAAAAAGGTCTGAGGACAGAACTCTGCCAGTGCAGAGTTCTGGAACTGCAGTGCAAGTAACTTGGTTCCAAGCAGAAAGGCACAGGGAGCTCTACAGACAGGCACATGGTACCCGTCAGGAGTTGCAGTAGTAGCTGATGACCACATTCTTCCTCTGGACATACCACCCCACTTAAATGAACCGGACAACTTCCCTTCCAATAGTCTATTATACTGATATTTTATGCATATGCATGTATTTTCTGTATGCATACAACATCTCTTATGTGCACACATGAAGACCAGATCTATGGCAGAATGCCCTTCTGTTATGCCCTGAAATATGGCACTACAGAACTGAGAAGCTAGGAGCAGGCTGGAGGCAACCATGTATTTTTAATCCTTATGAGGATCACTGTGGGAATTCTTGTAAATGAAACAGAAGAGGAAACAAGTATTTTACGGCAGCTTACCACCCTACTCTATCCAAAGAGCAACAGAAAAGAAAGGAAGATCTGAGATAGTCTAGCTTAGTATCTGAGTCTTTCCTTGAATTCTTGCTACTAGTTTAAAGCTAGTAAAACCTTTAAGGTCTTGGCCTAATACATTGCTAATAGCCACTACGTATTTGAACGAAGCTATCAGTTATGAGCATAACTATGCCAGTTCCTTAAAGAGTTTTGGAGAGAGAGAAGCCTGCTTTGACAAGAGAGTAGAGCCTACTTGAGAAAGGTATGAGCTAACTCACTGAAAAATAAATATAAACAAACAAGGAATCATACATTGCAAAATGTAGCTGAATTCAACCATTCCAACCCAAACCATTCTATAATTCTGTCACAAAGCTATCAGTCAAAATATTAATTTGCAACTGTTTTTGACAGTGGGACGTTTACACTGAGAATTTCAACTTTTTGCTAAGAAAACTTTTCAATTTCAAGTTCATCTTTTTGGAAAACGTAGAATGGCCATACCCAGAGATGCTTAACGAAAAAGTAGATGTATTACTTAGGGATGTGGTTTAGTGGGCAATATTGGTGTTAGGTGGACAGTTGGACTAGGTGGTCTTAGAGGTCTGACTCTATTCTATAATTCTATTTTGTGATTCTCTGAAGAGTAAAAGAAGCAAAGTTTCTATAAAGGCAAGTTTTCCATAGGAGAAGAAAATCTATAAATGACTGCAAAAAAAAAAACAAAATTTCCTAATCAAATCTTGCTCATGAAATAATACAGGAAAGCATTTGCCAGGCACAGTTTCTACTTTGCACTATAATTTATGACTACAAACACAGGCAATGAATGTCAATCAGTAAACTGGACAAGAAAATGGAAACATCAAAAAGTGATTAAGCAATATGGTAATTACAGCTCTCTTAAATGAAAGATGTTTATTCCTTTAGAAGGAGTGTTCAAGGAAAGCGATTTTGTCACCAACTCTTACTTTTATTAGCTATAGTAGAGCATCGCATCATATAGTACCGCATAGTCTAGTATAGTTTAGCTCAAGAGCATGCAGGCTCTGTCTTCAAATAAGATAAACAAAGAGACTGAGTCTAGATCATAAGAAAATGCCACATCATCACCATGGATTCAATAATAATGATTAAATAGAAAGACTTTATTGGAAACATCAGAATACCTTCCACAACGTTCCAAAATAATTGATAGCCAAATGTGAATGCTAATGTATAGAGGTTGTCTAGATAAATAAAGTTACAATTTATCACAAATTATATAAATTAATACCTTTTGTTTTTGTTTCTCATCCCCATTCTTTGCCTCTGCTTCTTCAAACTGGACCTGGTGATATATCTTGTATCCACAAAAAAAAAATTAGTCTAAATCATTTTACCTCAGAAAATAAATTACCTACTTCTCTATTGTCCTCACAATGTGTCAGGAACTTGCTAGATTATTGAGAAATTTCATATCATTTGCAATAACATTCATTTTCTGCCAAATTAGCCTGACACTTGAAACAGGAGAAGGGTTTTATGATGCAGTACATAAAAAAACAATCTGATCTTTTTTTTCCCCAAAGAGTGGCATATACAGAAAAACTTGGGACAAAATTGCAGACACTTGGCTTCCAAACCCAACAGCAACATTTGACAAAGGAGACTAGAAGGATAACAACTGTGAAGTTGGGAGAGGAACTGATTTATCCAAGCTAGTTTATGCTGCAGCCAAACTACAATGCAGGGCTGCAGAAACCTAGTTCAATGCTCATAGCTCTCAGCAATCTGTCTTTTGCCTGTCATTTCTCTAGGAAAAAAGCGTAAGAATAATCTGATTGATTTGTGTCAAGAATACTTAACAAAGTTGATTTAATATAAAAAGCGTAAGAGCTAGGTGGTTTCACAGGTCAGCACAATTAATTGAGATAAAACTTGAGCAACTTGGCTCTTTCTTTTCCATAATTTACAGAATACATAATCTGAAGAATCTGTGGTACCAGCATGCACAAAACCACTTGCTGAAAGAAGCAAAAGGTGAGAAATGCTTCTCCTACCTTTACCCTTCATTCACCTCCCCTCTATAGTACAATAAAGGCTAAGATGAAGCTGAAAAAAATTGTCTTCTTGAAAGACATGAAGCAAAACCTCACAAAATAGTTTTGAAAATAATTTGTAATTCGAAGTCACTTCTAGTCAAGCTTGTTAGTCATTACTAGACATATTAGAAGCAGGGAATGTAGTAAGAAAACATTTGCTTGAACTGCTAATTCTCCAATAACACACTGCCAATAAGTCAATAGCCTAATCCATAGCCTAGTCCAGCTGACTCTGTAAGTCACTGAGAATAAAAGTTCAGTGAGTCAGACTCCAAAAAGGGAGCAAGAACATCCTTATCACACAAGATGGTCAAAACAAGGAAGATATATTCAGCACTACAAATTATCCCAGAATTACCATGCACATAGAAATCATGGCTCACTTCATATCTGAATTATATCTGATCTTCTTAGATTATCTCCACTATGCCTGGTTTTTAGAGATGGATATTAAATGTGACTGTTTACTTTCTTCAAAGGCCTCAACTTGCAATTATTCTGTTTTCCCTTAAAATCTAGGCAATATAAAAATACAAGTGGAAAAGAAAGCTCTGTTGACTTTGCAAATAAAACTAAAATGTTTTAAAAAGCACTTTACTGAGCAAACAAACTGAGTAGCAATCTACAAAACTATTTGCAGTAAACCTGAAGGAAAAATATTCAATGTCTGGAGGAATTTCCTTCACTGGAAGGAAATTACAATAGCATGTTTCTAGAAATTTTGATTAGGGAAAACTACCAAAATTACCCCCTTTCTCTCTCGTCCTCTCCTTCACTTTTACTAGTCACTAGTTTTTACTCGCTTTTTGAGGGTCACTATGACCCAAGAGTCTTCCACTTGATTTTCTATTCAGTCATACTTTCTCATAATTTTTGGACTAAAATGCAGCTTGCTGAACACCAACCAAGTATGCAACCTTCAGCAGTTAATAAGCAATTGGCCAGACAACTTCAGTGTCATTCCTTGGGCTAACTGCAGGAATGAGCCCTCTCAGGCTGAAAAATTCTGAATGATGAAAGGCAAACGCCGATGTTCTTGTTCCTGTGTAAATAATTTTTCTTTCCACATGAATACAGGAAATCAAATGAATAAGAACCATTTTGCAAATATACGTCAGAGTAGAAATAAGTTGGTTCAGTGGTTGGCAGAAAAGGAGCAAGAAAGTGACTAACTCCTTGGAGACACAAATTGAATTTCACTGATCTGGTCAGAATTGTTTTTCCTTTCATCCCAATTCCAAAGGAGAAGCATCATGAAAACAGAAAAACAAACTGAGCATTAGGGAGAGACACAGAAAAACAGGGGGGGGAACCTACAAGAAAAAAAAAAACAACATTTAGCATTAAGTTTAATTAAAAAATAATAGTGCTTAGGACATGATTATTTCAATAACAGGTACCACAAGACTGCACATAGGCAGATCATATTGTAATATGAAATGTAAATAGTTCTGTTTTTCCTAAAAACAAATGAAATAGCAAACATTTTAGCTAAAGAGACTCTACAGTTTAGGAATAGAATGTGACTAATGGTATTTCTAAAGAACACCATACTCCTCATATGTCACTTTTGAAAGTTTTTTTCCAACTGACAGACACAGAAGCAAATGCACTAAACATTACAAGAAACTGCGAGCATGTACTCTGTGACACTGTTTTAGGATGCAGAAAAAAGTTCAGATTTCATGTCATTCTGCACCTCAACTGTCTGACAAAAAATTAATTCTGAAGTAGGCAGGTCACAAATCTCAGTTTCCAAAATGCAGGATGGGAGAAAGCAAAACTCTTCCCACATTTGACAAAGTAGCTATGTTTTCTTTTTATCCCTTATTTCCATTTCAAGAAGACAACTCAATACACAAGATCAGCCACACTGTGAAAACACTTCCTCCTATATTTGATACAGAATTTGCAGATACAACTTGTCTCTTTACTTATTGTATGTTTCCTGCAAAAGAAATTACAAGACTTATTTATCATAGCGTCATAGAATAGAATATTTTGGGTTGGAAGGGACCTTAAAGATCACCTCAGCCTCCCCAGCACCAACCACTGCCGTGGGCTGGGTGCCCCCACCAGCTCAGGCTGCCCAGGGCCCATCCAACCTGGCCTTGGGCACTTCCAGGGATGGGGCACCCACAGGTCTGGGCAGCAGTGCCAGCACCTCACTGCCCTCTGAGTAAAGAATTTCTTCCTAACATCTAACCTAAATCTTTCCCCTTCTAGTTTACAGGCATTCTTCTTTGTTCTATCACTATTAGATCATGTAAAAAGTCACTCCTCCTCCTGCTTGTAAGGTCCCTTCAAGCACTGGAAGGCCACAGTGAGGTCTCTCTGGAGCCTTCTTTTTTCAAGGCTGAACAACTCCCTCAACCTTTCTTCATAGGAAAGGTGCTCCAGCCCTTTGACTCATATTCTGTTCTTGCACTTACAACTTAGTATTTTTTTTATGTAAGTGGTAAGAATTATGTAATATCGCATGGAAGTTTATACTTTTTGCAATTTTTTCTTGTACAACAAAGAAAAAAGTAACTAATTATTGCTATGCTATCAGAATGTGGTATCATATAAGCATTTCAATCAGGCAGTCTTCTAAAATAGGGGAGATTATACTATTTTTTAGAAAGTCTGTAGATCTTATCCAAATCAGTGAACTGACTGTAAAGCTATATGAAGGATTCATGAAAATCCTTTTTTAATGAAGGAAGCAAGAAACATTGAATACGCTCTTAATACAATATTGAAAGTAAGATAATAGGAAAAATGCTTGTCATATAAATTCTGAAATCTTTATTTATTCTTTATAATCAATACTAGTAATACATATTAAACACAAATTGATTCAATCAGAGGGCATGCTAACATCAGTATTATATAACTAAGTATCAGCATTTAACTAATATCCCAGATACAAGTACGGACTGGGAGAACTCCTTGAGAGAGGCTCTGCAGAGAAAGACTTGATGGTTCTGATGGACAAAAAGCCAGACATGAGCCAGCAGCGTGCTCTTGCAGCCTGGAAGTCCAACAAGTATTCTGGGCTGCACCAACAGAGGTGCAGCAAGGAGGATGAGGGAGAGGATTGTTCCTTCAGCTCTGTCTTTGTGAGGTCCCATCTAGAGTAGCGTGTCCAGCTTTGGGGCCTTCAACACAGGAAAGATGTAGAGCTTTTGGAGAGGATCTAGAGGAGGCCACAAACGTGATCCAAGGGCTGGTGCACTTCTATGAAGATAAGCTGAAGGAACTGGCCTTTTTCAGTCTGGAAAAGAGGAAGCTATGGGGAGACCTCATTGTTGTTTTCCAATATTTAAAGGGAGGGAAATCAACTTTTTACAAGGGTATATAGTGATAGGATAAGGGGGAATGGTTTTAAACCAAAGGAGGGGAGATTTAGATTAGATGTTGGAGGGAGATTTTTACTGAGAGAATGGTAAGGTGCTGCAACAGGCTGCTCAGAGAGGTTGTGGATGTCTCGTCCCTGGAGGCATTCAAGGCCAGGCTGGGTAGGCCCTGGGCAATCAGATCTAGTACTGGACCTAGCAGTTCGCAGGCCTGCCTGTGACATAGGAGTTGAACTTGATGATCCTTGAGGTCCCTTCCAACCCAAGCCATTCTATGATAAGTCAATGATTCTGCGATTCTATGAAGTTGCTATAACTGAGTTTTATGAATCTTTTTCTTGCTTCATTTTCTAAATACTCTTTCACATTGTTATTGATTAATGTATTACCAAAATATAAAAATGAAAGGGCGACTATAGAGATGACTACATACGTCACTGTTATAACTATAATCAGAGCCCCACAGCTAGACAACTGAAATTCAAACAACACCTGAAGCCAAGTACTCCAAGAATGATTCAGCATATTCATGTAATTTCAGACTTTACATATACAATTGATCCAAAAACCTTTTGATGCCAAAATGATTTTTGTAGATTTATCTGTTGGTGTGAAGTATGTGGACCTATGAGAATAGCTCTGGAGCATCCTATTATTAAAAAGCAAATTGTTCTTCTTTTCAGGTAACAGTGAAACACACACGTGTCATTGACGCTTGTTGAATTACATGGATAAATTACCTGAAAAATCTTATTTCCTGCTTCCACTCAGCATTGAGTTATTATGATTCCATTCATGTCTCCCCATCTTGCTCAAGAGCTTAAAATATGCATTTTAGTACGTATGAATACACTTACACATTTTATTATATATGACATATATTTCAGTAACCCCAAGAGAGAGAAAAGTTACCAGTAAAATCCCCCTTAATTTGAATATTTAGAAGGAAAATAAGCACTGGAAAGAGCACTGTAGGAGGCAGAGAAAACTGTGTTGCTATTAGGTGTCTTTTTGATTGACATATTGATTAGTGTAGGTGTCTTTTCAATTGACGTATTTGAATGACTTACAAACACAGGCCCTGAGGAATTTCAGATTGCAACAGCAGCTAACCATTGGTTTGACAACTGTAGGTTCAAAACCTGCAAGATCTAATAGAAGTTCTTTTTGTCTCTAATTTCTATGACTCCATAATTCTGTTGTTAAATGCAAATTTGAAAAACAGAAAAGAATTATTAAAGTGATGTAAAAGAAAAGAAGGATATAGGACAAAGGTGTATGAGTGTGCACATGAGTAAGATGCTAGCTGATCTCAAGACATTAGACAGACACTTGAGCAGTTGGAGAAAGAGGAAAAGGCAGATATGCCTGTAATTATAGTTGCAAATAATTTGTCTTCCGCTGGAGAAAATACAGCGCAGCAGATAGAAGAACAACATTTTAATTCAGTTAAGACTTCACACTAATTTGTTTCAAGGACTGCACTGAAGAATGTAAAGATAAAAAGAATAATGGCAAGAAAGAAAAGTAATCACAACATTCCAAGACAATGTTTATTGCATCACAACCCATTTCACTCCTTCGCCCTTCTCTCCAGATATGATGCTATCAGATAAAACTCTTCAGATCAATCTACGATATTTAAAATACAGTTTATGCATCAAACAAATTTTTTTTAAGAACTTTGAAAGTAAATGGATAAGAATTATTTTTCACAGAACAGTCATACATTTCAAATTACATTTTGAGACTGGCACCTCACTGTACCAGCCATTCAGCCTCTATAGTCATGTCTCATGTGCGGCAGTTGAAAAACAGAGGGCTAAGCAAGGCTAGCAGCAATGGAAACTAAATGGATTTAGTCTTCCAGGAGGATCTGAAGATCAAAACTCGCAATGGCTGAAGTAACACTACTACTTCCTTCATCATCAAAGAAGAATGAAAGTTTTCCCACATACAAAAAAAAAATTGGCAAATATATTACTGATTCAGAACAGGCTTCATTCCTATTTATTGCTATTTAATCTCCCTGAAATAACTCAACCTGATGCATGCTGAATATTACTTTATTCTAAAAGCTGTTTCTGCGTAGCTGTACCTCAGTACCATATCCCAGAAGAAAAGTTGGCTTTAATCAATTCTTTGGCTCTGACAGCCTGAGCTCATGATCAGAGCAAAGCATGCTCCTGTCTGAGCAACACCTGGGCACTGAGCACCTGCTCCTTCAATCAGGGCTTGCTGCAAACACAGCTGAGTACAGGAGGTAGAAGAAAATAGCTGTATGCTTCAACTTGGTCTCTGATTTAGATCACAGGGAATCAACACTCCATGATACACACCATGATGTGAAATCTAGATCTTGTGAATAGCAGCAATCCCAGGCTAAGTGCTTGGAAATGCAGTTGCATTCCATGCATCTTTAAGCCCCAGTGCAACTGGTAATCTTTGCCTCGTGTAGCTAGTAAAAATACACACGGTGTGGGAAGGAAAACTATTTCTCCTGCAATGAAAATTCAGTTCAAATCAGGAATTGTTTTTCTTGTAAAAGTCTCTTGCAAAGGCTCAGAAATTGAAACTATTTTTTTTTTAACAAAAAACAGCTGAAGAAAGACTGTTAGAAACAAAGAAGTGTTAAACAGCAAGGTCATTGAGCAACATTGCATATTAGCTCTTCAGTTACATAAATCTCAGCTCATACATGCCTAAGTGAAAGAAAAAGAAAAGACTAGCATTTAGGATAGCACAAAATGAAATGAAAAAGTCTAACACTTTAAATGATAGAAGAATTCTTCATACAATGCATAACTAGACTGTGGAACTCAATAGACCAAAAAAACAGTACAGTGAGAGAAGAAACTGCACTATTATTTCCACAAATACCATAATGAACAAAGCTTTAAGCAATGATATTAATTGCCATACTTCAGAATTTCAGCCAGTTTTAAAAATTAAGCATCCAGCTGAGATGCTACTCTTTCCCACTGCAAGCTTCTCCTAATTCAGAAGTGTCTGAAAACAGGATAGTGGCTATCTGAACCTCTCATTCAACCAATGGTGCGAACCCAAATAGCAGGTATAATATTTTTTGCTACAATGCGAAAGGCTCTTCTTGCTTTTCCATTGTTTTCTAATGTATTTATTATACAGTAGACCCAAAAGGTGATGGAAAAGTGAATCTGGAAGTAATCCCATACCCACTGAGAAGACTGTTTCGTTTATGTACACAAGGCCTAACACAAGAATCAGATAACATCTCGGTAGTGTTATGATATTCTTGCTCAGAAGAGGAGAGATATCCTCTCATCTCCTAGGCAGTTAATAAAGGCAGAGCCAATATAGGTGGGTAAATCATCTCCCTACAACATATTTTAAAGAAACTAGTTCTATGAAAAGCAATGAAGCAAACACTTCACTGGGAAGTGACGCTGGGAAAAATATTTCAATTCCTAATCTTTTATGCTGCTTCAAAAGATATCTTTTGAAGTGAAGAAAAACCCTTTGAAATAACTTGCTAGCTAAGCATCAAGACATTTAATAGTTGCAGATACCTGAGAAAAGAGATAAGTGAGTACGGCTCCATGCCTTCAACGTGCCAAAAACAACAAAATGCCTCAGGTCTGCTCTAATGTCCAATCAGTTCCTCACTCCAAGAACTAATCAAGTTAAATTCTAATTATTTCACACTGAGAAAAGAAATGAAACAATAGCTGACAGACATTCCACAACAATGCTCACGTTAGTTCTATGTAACTCTAAGTAATATCCCTTTTTTGAAGCCTCCAATTTGAAGTTTTCTTGATCTCTTAAATACAAAACTATTGGACAATTAACTATATTGGCAAAGTTTCTTTGTTCAATTATTTTGCTAATATTTTTTATGTTCTACTATACCTATTCTCACTTGAAAATTTTGTGTAACCGAAGCACGTTTCAAATTATTATGCCATAAAAAGTGCCTCTAGCAAGCATGTTGAGTAAGACAGGAAAATACTTTCAGTCAGTAAGTATCTCTTCAGATATTACCCTTCAAGCAGAAGATAAAGGTGCTTCGAAAATGAAATTCTTTTGAGCAGCCCCCTAAGAGAACAAAGTCTTCTGGGACATGGTTTTCTGAAATTCTGCTACAGGGAAATGACATCTGCACACTGAAGAAACCTGCTACCTCCCAGTTTGATTATATGTGAGGTTAAAAGATTAATTAAAAGGAAGATGGGTTGGCACAAGTGGTAGCTTTCTACACCAAGCCTCCAAAAACCAGTAACAGCAGATGCAACCCTATTATACCACACCAGTTACTCCTACCAACAGATCTTAAGAGTCTTGGCATTACTGTTATCTCAGTATTTTTTATACACAAACCATCATTCTAGAAAATTTGATGGTCATCATTTATTCTAATTATTTTCATCTTGTCTTTAGTTTAAGAGGTTGAAAGGGCTGGAAAATATTCATTCCAATTTGCAGCTGGTATAAATATACCAAGGGGGGAGGGGGGGACAGAAAAAGAAAATTGAGAGGAAAGAAAGAAAAGAACAAAGCAATGGAAAAAATCTGATAGCTTTAAAGAAGCATTTCAGAGCATTGACTAGACATACACAAGGCACACAAAGAACATTGTAGTTTTCAGACACAGGTGCAAGAAACAACGCAAATAAAATCTATTTTTTGTGACCAATCCTTTTTTATAGGCTGATCAAAAATGGAAATTCACAGTAAGATTTCTACTGATTCAAATGTAGTTGGTGTGTTTGTGAGAGGGAATAGCATTCTATTTGTTTGTTTTCCAAAAACAAGTTTTAGAACAAAGCTTAACAGTTTCTTTGTAACCATGTAGAAGTATTAACTCCAGAAAATTGCTCACTCTCCACATTTTTTTGGCTACAGATATTAACTGTATTTAATTACTAATTGCCATTTTTGACCCATAGCTTCATTTTTTAATGAATTTATTATTCACCCATCAAGAGTACTCATCCTGGCGCAATTCTCAGTGTATGGGGAAAGCTATCACTTTGAGAAACCCACCTGCCTCTATGGAAATCCTTCAAATGAAAAGAAAAGGAAATATATAGTTCCAATAATTGTGATAAAGCATGATTTTAATTACTGAACTAGTAACTCTACACAATAGTTTATTGCTTCTTTTGTTCTTTAACATGGAAAAAAATAGTAACATTTCTCCTACAGGGCATTTTACAAGAAAAACAGTATTTTTTTGCTATAAAAATAGGAACAAAAAAATAAATGGGGCACTCATGCAGAGACCACATACTTTTGGAAACACAGGTGGGAGGCTAAGGATCAGGGAACCCGGGAACTAAATGATCTGGCAATGGACTGGATTGTTCCCAGTTTTTTGGCTATGAAGAAGAGCCACATACTATACTTCTGGGTTTGACCTGCCCCTTTGCTTCAACAACCTTACTCACATGCTTGTATAGTTCCTTGATATCCTACTGAGAGAGCTTCAGTTGGTGATGGCAAGAAAGCCTTTGCATTCGTAAGCAAAAATCAGAAACCAGGTTCTAACTGAGTTTTCCAGCTATGCTTTAAGCCACATCAATAAAAGCAAACCGTACAAAATCCAGGTAGACTGACATTGTCATGACAGCAGCACAATGAGAGCAAGCAGTCACAAAAAATAGGACAGTGTTAAGTACTTTTAAACTTCAAAATTTCTCCTATCATAACTAAAATTTTGCCTGACTGATGGACAGAAGATACAAAAGCAGCTGAGTAACACCCCAATGAAGAAAACAATTGGGGCCACCACAGTTTCTGATGAAGGAGCACTCCCTCCAGCTGGGGGCTTGGGGAAGGAGGTCGAGAAAGGAGGTCATGCAGTTAAGCGTAAGCAAGCAAATCCAAAAAGAAAGCCAACCTAGTAGTATCCTTGGTGCTGCATGCAAAAGAAAGAAACTACACAGGACAACTGCTGTGATTTACAGTGATGCGTGTTAGCACACACACCATATAAGTACGCTGTACAGGATGTTGTTTTGCTATAAACCCCTACTAGTGTACTGCTGTTGATATTCTCTAGGTCTCTTTCCAATGCTGTACAAGTGTATTTAGTGGAAGAGTGACTTCAAATGAAAACTTCAAGTTACATTGTAAGACCTGTAGAAGATGAAATCATAGTTTCATAAATAGCAAAGAACAGAAAAAATTCTAAATCTACCTTAGAGTCAAAATGCTAAGTAAGACAAGAGCTTAGCCTCCGCCTCGAGCTCAGCAGGAGAGCTTTGGCTGGAACTAGGAAAATATAGCTTCAATGTAAGGGAAAGGAAGAATACCGACAATCATGGTTAGTTTCTTAATCACAGTTTAGATGTTTCTTACACTTTCCTCAGTAATTCTGTGAAGCTATGGCATAGGGAACTACTAATAGCCACAAGTTTAACCACAGGTGACTGTACATACACAAAGCTATCAGTGGAAGGACAACAGAGAACAGCAAATAGCATATGATAAGAAAACTGCCACTCTCAAATTGATTACAGTATTACCCATACAAAAATTCCCACTATGAATATACATACCCTGGAATGAGCAAAAGAAATTACATGCTTGTAACGGTTTCAGAAGAAAATGCCAGAATAGACACCCTCTACAACTACCTTATTTTCCACAAGAATGAGGAAAAAAAAAAAACACAAATCTCGGTCCTTCGCGTTGCTCCTTTACATAAATTTCACCAGTCAGACAGATTTTGCTACATAGAAGTTACCAGTACAAATGCTTTCACCAAAGTTGCTGTAAAACTTTAGAACCTGCTGATGAGCTTCAGCTGATCAAACTTCAACCAGTACACCTCTAATCAATACAAATTTTGACAGACAAACACAGCTGACTTTACTGTTAAAGTGAACTACCCTTCTAGGCAAGAGCCAATTGCTGGCTTCCTTACCTCTTAATTAGTTAATTGCTAGTAAGGTAAGTGCTTAAGGACAGGTCAACCTACCTCTCTGCTGTAGTCTCTTGGACATAGCAGGAGCTTGTTCTAAAGCATGTGTGGAAAAAAGGACTTGGGTATCTCATGTGGGAAAGTGGAAAACAGATCATCTTAGTAGAAGGGCACAGCCTGGAGTTCTCAGAATGGGCATAAAAGTAGAAAGGGACAGGGCACAGGGTTGGTTTTCTGCTTTCTGGCTTAGAGCCATATGAGAGTCACAGATGAAGATTCTAAGGTCAAGAACTGGGTGTCCAAATCTCTGCTGTAATTAGTGAGTCCAGTATTCTGCGTGTATTGGAAACAGTACTTGAATTCTTCAAGAGACTTAGATTCACAGTGTTTGTCTTCACCACAGTTAATTTGATCTTTTATTTGGATTTTCCCCATGATTTGAATTGTTTGTTACAAGCCAGACTTTTTTTGTTCAGGTATGGGATTCTCTCAGTCTATCCTGATGGTCTATTCTGGAGAATATGACACAACATATGGGTTGGCATCCCACTGATTTTTGCTAGGTAAGTGTACCCAGATTACTCAATTGTACCCTCTATGTATGTCCAAAAGGCAGAGAAGCATAGTTTACCATTCACTGTGCAGCTAACTTAAAGAGTAGTTCATGTCACTACAGCAGGTCTACAGCCTCTGCTGTCCCTGTGCTTCTTATTATGGACTCTTGTGAGAATATGACACAAGGAGTATTAGGGAAATGGTGCGTGAACTGCTACTCCCTCCTTCATGCTTAGGTCCAGGGAGAGGATGAAGATTGATGCAGACAGGGAACAATGAGATTGACTCCCACGGTTTTCCTGTGAGAAGGATGTGCAGAGCATGGATAGGTTCTAGACACGCTGTAGCAAAAAGTGGATTTCAGAAGAGCTCTGGTAGGCTGCTGGTTGGGATCATGTCAGTGAGTGGATAAGGCCTCAGAAGAATATAGAAATAGCCACAATTTCAGGCATTCAAATTAAAACTGCACTGAAGATATGGCAACTAATATGCTGTACTTCCAGTGGGTAAATAAAACAGGAAAGAAGTGGTACACAGGAATATTTTATTTTTCTGTGAATCTTTTATCTAAAAATATGTAGAATGTGTGATTGCTAATAGGGGTTTTGAACTGCTCCCACTGCTATGATAGCTGAAATCTCTTGATGATTACAAGTAGCAGATATAAATCATTGAAGTATGGAGTGGATCGCACTAAAGCACATTTTCTCCCTGAACACTGCAGCCAATTGAATGGCAAAGATTTGCTAGCTGAAGTCCCTTGCAGTCAACCCTTGCACAAAGGATGTAATCTCTATGCCAGCTACTGCTGACATATTAAAAAGAAAACTGATTTCTTGGATGTGAAAACATGAAGTGTTCCATTCACTCATTTACCTTTTTCTATCAGTATAGAAATCACTGGACCTAAAAATCATTTGCTCAAAATAATAATAGTACTAAGTACTATAATAAATAATAATAATAAATAAACTCAAATAAGTAAAGAGAAGTCAAAATACGCACTTATTTTTTCAAACACTAGTTTTTCAGACCACTAGTATTTTACTCATATACAAATACATCTACATTTAGGTCTGTATAATGTTTCAACAAACAGCCTCTGCTGAATATGCAAATGGCTCTGCAGGAACCAGCATTAGTGTTGTAAGGAAAAAGTAGCCACATCTTAGTTTTGTAAGTGTTTTGCGATGCTAATTACATATTACAGACTGAGAAGTGAAATTAGAGAGCAACAAGATGTATTTCTTTACCTGAAAGGGGTCACTATTACAATTCTGTATGTAACAGAATGATTAAAAGGAAAGCATGCACAAAATAAAAAGACAGTAGCAGAAAAGCAGATCTAGAAAGAATTGTAATAAAAAAGTAGTCTTGGTCTTTCAGACGTTCAAATAAGCCAGCTAATTAACCTCTGGTGCAGACAGAGCAAAAAGGCTGTTCAAAAAGGATGTGCAATAATAAAACCTAAAGAAAGGCAATATAAAACAAATCTCAACAGAAATGAGAGAAGAATTCATATTCCTCTAGTGCTCTCCACAGCTCCTGAAAGTGCCTGCTGCTGACAATGAATGAAATAAAAGGGGAAGAGAGAGAACAGAGAGAAAGAAGCGTTGTCTTACCAGCCGACGGAGCTTATCACTCCACTCCCTTTGTGACGCTGGCAACTCATAAGCCTATAAAATGCACCTTAGCTCCCAGTCCCATTCTCCTTCAGCAAAATCAGAAGCAAGAGGTGGCTGCACAGAGGAGGAATGAGACTCTTTTCTACCGAGAGATGGCTCTTCTGATTCAGCTAGTACAACGTTTCTAACAGTTTGAACAGTGCAGCCAAAGCTTTCTCTGACAGCTCTCTCCTTCCCAGTTCTTGCTGTGCTGCCGAACTTCTTTTTTTCCTTCTTTCCTCTTCTTATCTTTTTTGGGGGGATTCTGGAGGGTTGGGAGAGGGAGGTGGGAGAGACATTCCCTGAAGAAAGGAGAGGAGCATCCAAGATGACTTCTATTGCCACAGCCAACTGGAATGCGAGCATAAGCAGCAGGTGGAACACAAGCCTTGCAGCAGCAGGCGACCCCTGGGGACAGGCGCTGGGAGCCCCAGCTGAAAATGCTTCTACCCTTGTCACAGCCAACTTCTCCAACCAGTTCGTGCAGCCCTCCTGGCGCATAGCCTTGTGGTCTCTGGCATACGGTGGTGTGGTGGCAGTGGCCATTTTTGGAAATCTCATTGTCATCTGGATCATCCTGGCTCATAAGCGCATGAGGACAGTGACCAATTACTTCCTGGTGAACCTGGCTTTCTCTGATGCCTCCATGGCCGCTTTCAATACTCTCATCAACTTCATCTATGCACTGCACAGCGAGTGGTATTTTGGAGAGGCTTACTGCCGTTTCCACAATTTCTTCCCCATCACAGCTGTCTTCGCCAGCATCTACTCCATGACAGCGATTGCTGTGGACAGGTGAGAAAAGAGAGAAAAAGCACAGGGGTGAGCTGGTTAGATCAGACTTCACTGCTGAAATAAATATTCAAAGATAACAACCATTAAGTGATGAGAGGCAAAGTCCTCAGTAGTTCATCGATTGTGCTCTTCTGTGCTTCTTCAAGGTCTCTCTCTAAACACACTGTTTTTTCCTCTGTCTTTGGTCTTTCTCCTTCAGCCTTTCACTTGTTTTACTCTTTTGCTTTCTTTTACAACAAACACTCCCTCTCTTTCACTCCAGCTGCTCTTTGTGCTCCATCTTCTAGCAATAGTCTTGTGACAGCAGTCATTGCTCAGGGTTTTGTTTTCCCCACCTGCAAAAACAACACCTGTCCCTCAGCCAATGCCATCTAATTCATATCAATCAGGATTTGTAGAGATTTCATGTGAAGGGACAGCATTTCAAATTTCCCTCCTCTTTGTATTTCTGCAACTGGCATAAGCATTTTCCTCCTCCTCAGAAATCACTTCAGGCTCTGTTTTTCATAGCTCTTCTCACAAAAAGCGCTGAGCTGCTTGGTTGCTCCTGATTTTAACTGATGAGACTATTTAGATTGCCATCTGTGCATACCCAGAGCTCTGGTAAGAACATGGATTCGGAGTGCTTGATTTTTTCTGATTACTTGCAGCAAAGCAGCACCTGAGACTGAAGGAAAACAGGACAGGAAAAAACTTTACCTTTGTGCTCTTGACAGTAATTGAATAGGACAGCTGTAGCCTCTGTAGAGCACGGGGGGAGATGTAGTTGTCAGATTTCCAGCATAGATGCTTTAATGGATCATTTTTCTCAGAAGGTGCTGTGATTTTCCTGTAGGAAATGTTCCTTTCTTTATGATCATTTTCACATGTGCTCTACTGGCGAGCTAACTTAACACACACTTCAGAAAACCAGCACTTTCCAGGATTTTCATTCTGAAAAACAGCTTACTTTGTATTTCAAATCTCACTTCATTATTTTTTTTCCTATTAGCAATGCAGTGAAATTACTCACAAAACTCCTTTCCACATATTAAAATCATGTTATGCATCCTGCACGAATTGACGTGGCACAGCTGCAGCACTTCCAGTAGTTCAGATTTTGTAAGGTATAGTTGATCTTCTGAAACTTCAGAAATTACTTGTTTCCAGGTGAAAAGATGGAAATATGTTGCTGCACCTTTCTCAGTGCCGTCCATAAGGACATGATGATTTTCTGTTGGCTGTACTAATTGTGGATTTTGGGTGGCATTCTCATACAGATGCTGAAAATTTTTGTTCTGCAAGCTAGAAGCGCAAGAGGGAATTAGAGTCTTAGCAACTCTTCTACCTCTTTGCTCTTGGGATAGGTGAAGACAGGAGGAGATCAGAGCTCTTTCCTCCTGCCAGTGATGCATCTTGTTCCCAACTGTTACTTCCCATAATGGAGAGGTAGTGTAAAGCCAGCGATTCTGTCTTTAACCAGCCAAAGATTGCCAATTCAGGTTAGCCAAAGATACTCACCTTGCTTAAGGTTCTGAGAAAGACAAAAGGTTTTTAATTGATGCTGTTAATCCTGCAGCTGTCCGTGGCACCAACCAAGCCAAGTTACTAGGATGTTCTGAGGAAGGTTTTTTCATTTTTCTGACAAAAGTATCCACAGATACATAGTGTCAGTACTATCCTGAAAGTTCCTAAATATGCTAAGAAACTGAAAATGAAGGTCAGGATGTTTTATATATGCAGTTCCTTGGGAAAAGGAAGGATGCTTTTTCACTACACACTGACTGTTAAAAACACAATAGCCAGATATAAATGCATTGGAATGTTTTCCTTGCTTTAACAGTGTGAAACACTTGATGCTCAGTAATGAGTTAGTTCCTGCTGCGGCTCCCTCTAATCCATTTTTTTTTCACAAATGCACAAGGGAATCACGTTGGATGATTTTGCAACAGAAACTGTTAACATCTCAAGATTTACTCTGTTGATCATCATAGACCACATTAACATTCAAGAGAATAAATGAGTCCCTGTGACCCTAAGCATCACTGAGCAGAGGTCATGGCCTGTACTACTTTCCTTTCACATCTGATTTTGTGCATGGGGTTTCTGTAGGCCGTATTGTCTAAGATGTGTGCACTGTGAAATTACTGGACTGACACAGACTTCTGTGGAGTAGGCAATCCCAGAAAGGGGGTGTGCTGGGTCTGGAGTTCAGCATCCAAGACTGGAAGTATCCAAGATTACTATCCCCTTCAACGTATGACCACCTGGCCATTGAACATAGGCTAAAATATGTGAATTTATCTATGTTTCTGAAGGCTCCTTCTTGGTGATCTTTTTCCACATTCTTCTGTTCAGGCTGCCTGCAGTGTACTGCAGAATTGCCACAGGCAGCTTTAAACAAGCCAGCTCAAGTGGCAGATGTAGCATAGATTCTGTACTGCACTGCTTCACAGGCATTCTTTTATTTCTTCTTCTGTAACCTACGCCCAGAGTTGCACAGTTCCACACTTACCTTGCTTCCAGCACTCACTATAGTTTCTTTAGTTTATGGGGAAAAGCATATAAAGCTCTCCTAAAGGGTCATGTTTATTAACTTTTGGCTGCCCATGCAATTTTGGACATCTTGATCTGGCCACTGAAGACCTACTGTCCCTTCCTAGTAGTTCTTAGCATTCAGGAAATAGTGGTTCGTGTGTGGAGACTTTTCATGTCCAATCCCAAGACTGTCTCATTAGAGGACCAGTCCTGTGTGTAGACCTAGAAATACTCTGCAGGTGTCTGAGGGTTAAAGAAGAACTTTGGAGCCAAAGCAATATAGCATAAAATATGCCTTTAGTAGAACATTTTTCCTGTATATCTACAGAATGACCTTCACAGTTATTGTTCTCAGCAATTCCATAATGCTTCCTTTATTTCATTAACTGTTTGTAAAAGCAACTGCTGTGGAATTAAACAAGGTGTTCTAAAATTAACAGTGAGTAGTTGCTGATCCAATTCATATCTCACAACTTTTCTTTTTCCTAGTATATAAACAAACTTCTGCAGTTTGAAGAACTATTACTTAGGTATTCAATTTCTTTATACACAAAAGTAATTCAAAAGAATGATTTACATATATTCCAATAGATCATACAAATATAAATACGCAGAAATTCTGCATTACTGCTGCTCAACCCAAGGTCAACACTATAGCATCAAAATGGGGTGCTAATATCAGAGAAAAGTCTTAAGTAACTTTTTGCTACAAATTATTAGGAAAAGAAGAATTAGAAAACCATGAATTTGACCTAATCTTTTTAAAGATCAGACTCCACTTCTTTTGCATGTGGTATTGACATAAATTCTGGATTTTTTTAAATTTGCAGGCCTCGTGAGCCATTCATAATGATAGTCCCACAATTATCTTCAAATCAGAAGCTTATCAAAGTAAATCACCATTTTTCTAAACTCTATGCGTCCCATTTCAATAATAACTTCTTCTTTTCTCCTTTTTTTTAGTCCACCTGATAGAATGCAGTGCCCTTTTTCTTGTGCCACAGAAATGCACCTGCAACTGTATTTTTTAGGAGGAATTAGATATTAAAAGTAGAGCTGAGAGTTAGGTTCAGTAGCACTCATTTCTGGTAGCCCAGTGAGCACTCACACTGCTGAACTCCCATCAAACCCCAAATTAACTCAACCTTCACTAATAAAATACTGATTTATTTAGTTATAGAATAGTTAGAGAATCTCTGTGTTTCAGACTATGATTGAGTCTTACCATTGTCCCTGCTCCCTTTTGATTACCCTTCTCATTTCTTTTTAATAATCTTCCTTAAGCCACGTCTACTTTGTGCTTCTCCTTTTAGATGCTCCATAGAGGAGTCATTAATGTTGTCCAAACATTTATTTTATGTGTACAGCAAAGTTACTGTTACCTTCTGTTATTATTGCATTAGCTTCCCTTGTAGCCTGATTTCCTTTGGCATGTCACCATTATTACCGTGTATTAGCCAAGTGTATAACCCTAAAGTTTACTTCTTCAGAGTCACACTTGGAGCTTTAAACCATAACATTCTATATTGTTTATAAATACATTTGTTCTACCTGATTTGACTTTAAACTATATTTTAAATAAAGTTTTATTACTCTTGCACACTCTAATCTCTTTTTTAATAAACCGTAATATTACAATGTTATGTTCCTAATACCTAGTTTCTAGTATGCTTATTTCACCAATATCCTTATCTAAACTTGTCATCTTGTTTCCCATCCTACTTCTTAGACTTCGAATATATCTGCAGAAGTACACATATTCATAGGTCAGTTTTCTATCTTTAGGTAACACTGCTCAGTTACCGATTGTTATTAATAATCCCTCTATATAGTCATAGGTATTCTAGTTGTCTTCTATAACAAGCTTGTATCACAAGATATAAACATATGATTCATAAGGAGCATGCAGGATATGATCCCATGTTGTGGTCATGTGGTAGTAGCATCAGTACATGCCAAAAACATGTACACCAGTTCTTGTATAGGTAACTGAACACGAACATGGCCATGGTATCAAGTTTTTTGGACTTGGCTCACCACTATGCAGTAAAAAAAAAACTGTATTGCCTAGCCAGCTGCCACTGCCTGCACAGAGCTCAGCCCAAACAGAACTGCAGCCTTTGGCCTCTCAATTCCCTCAAACTCTGTCTCAAATTAAATGATTTTCACGTACAGAGACGAGAAAATAGAATTTGCACTGAATATCAGAGAGAGAGAGATGACCACAGAAGTGAGAAAAGCAAAAGAAAGGTTAGTTTCTTTACAGCTTTCTTGTGCTTTACAAGCTATATTCCCCAGAGATTTCTCCCCTTATAGTAAGGAGTCTGTTTGCCCAAAGAGATGGGTGAAAAGAGTTTCTGTAACCTCACTAGTCTGTTTTTCGTATGTTTGGGTTCTCATTTCTTTTTCACATCTGATTCTTGATTAGCTTTATCTGCCTCTGATATCTCATAAATTTACAGAAAACATCATCTGCTTTTTCCCCAGACTAAAGTTCAACACAGCTTTTTTTCCAAACTAATGGTTGACTTTATAGCATTGCATCAGCCTTGATCAAGATATATCACAGAAAGAAAAATGCAAAGATAAGCTCTGAAAATTATCACCATTATTTCTATTTTTACTATTACTACTTTGGCAGTCAAACAATAGAATCCAAATGGGAAATCCCTTCTCCATACTCTGTGTTCTAAAAATGTATATTTTAAGATGAATTGTGTGATATTTCTGGATTCCAGTAACTAGCCTGCCCTCTAAAAATATCAGTCCTCAGATATTGAGAGAAAATGTAGAGCAGAAGAGCATTAAGTGATCAAAAATCAACAGGTGAATCATAAAGGACTCAATTTTGAAATGTCATTTCTAAGTTCACCACATGACCTGGGGGCCCTGAAATGATTTTCTTGGTTTGATGATTCTCTTTCTTTTTTTCTGAGAAAAGAGGTGAAATATACTGCAGAATATCCTGATCCAATAAGCTACAGGGTTCAGACTGTCAGAGATGAGAAAAATAATCCATTTCTTGCTGTTGTATAAGCTCATAATGATCTAGCAACTATACAGAATCCTAGAGTTTTTTGTAAATATTATTGTCAGAGTTATGTTATTGATAACATACTGAGACAGTCTGGGAATAAATATAGGCATCACCACTTTTTTTTTTTTTTTGCATTGAGTAAATGCTTTATTTGACAAGCTGCTTTCAAAAGATGCAGTGAAAACAATGATGTTGATAAGCCCATGTCTCCAGGAGTAAAAGCAATGCTTAGAGCAGCAACTAACTAACCCCAAGTCTTCGCATCCAAGGCATGAACAAACATCTGACAAGTTCAAATTATATGTCCAAATAAGTTCATTTCAGACAGTGTCTCAGACTTTGATACATTTTCTCAGTTCCCTTATCAATAGCTTAATGAAAATTATTAAAAGATGTATTTGTAGTTTTCTATAGAATATAGCCTGCAGCACTTTTCCACACATAGTCGAGCACTTGGTTTTTGGTGTTGGTTTTTTTTTTCCTTGAATGTTATTATCTATAGGCATGTATTTCTGATTTATTTTCCAAACAAGAGACAAATCTGTATCATTTACAATATTAGTGTCTAGCTAAAACTAAGTTATTTCAGAACAAATGCAGCTTTCTAGACAGGAGCTTGAGTAAACCTCACATTTCAGTAAACCAGGTATTAAACTCATTGTTCTATTTTAAAACAGACTGAGTCAAAAGTTTATCGTTGGCCTCTAAATCAATTCTAGGCATGAGAAAGAAATCACCTGAGGATAATTTTTGCTGGCCACCTGAAAAGCCCCTGATTTTGATGGGATCTGTGAATGACTTGCATTTCTCCTTTGGTATTAGCCAGCAAAAGTCATCTTAATGTAAAGCAGAAAGCTTCTTATCACAAAGAACTTACATTCATGCATAAGCAGCTTTAATAGGTCTATATGTTTTACTACTGTTAAGTAAGGTTTCTTTTTCATACCTTGCTCGGAAATAATTAAACTTTAACACATAATAAATGATGACTCCTTACCAAATTGCTATAGTCAGTTAATGATCCAAGGTGTCAACTAACTTCTTATGATCTGACATAGTGAACTGTCAGATCTATAACTGGAGAAAGGAATAAACTATCTATCTTCATATTTGCCCTAGGTATTTATCCTGGCACGAAAAAAAGAGCCATTCAGAATAGCAGCGTCAGAAATGTAGACAAGAACAGAATGCGTTGTAGGCTGTGCAGATGGAGCAGGTTTTTCATATTTTGCATAGAGACTGGAGATCCTAAATAGCCATTTGGACTCACTTCAAAGAACAGGAGAAACAGAAGCCATTCTGTCAGGGGAAGTCAGTCCACCAATTTGAGACAGACCAAAGAAAATGGTTAACCCTTTTCTAATAGTATGCATAATTATAGCACACCTTTTGTAAAATCAGTGACACACTTACAAAAATTTAGCTCAGTGCCAACATGAGCTAAATGAGTGAAATATTCCTCAGGTAGAAAGCATTGCATATTTTATGAGAATTCAGCCATACTGCAGAATTTCAGTATTTCTGTTTTAAAGCGTCTGGTAAGAGGTGGCGAAAAGCAAAGCTCTGGACATTAGTCCTGATTTTGCAAAAATTACAATGGTACCCTTAACCCAAACCAGGTCAGCCATTCCCCAAGAGCAGCATATGTGCCTTTGGGTAAATCAATGCCAACTCATCCCCTCACAAAGCAAGCACTGACCTCTCAACTGCACAATGTGTTTGTTTTCCTATCACATTGCCATACTCTCTTTATGCTGTTAGTTTCAAGATGAAAACTGCATAATAGCAACATCGCTCAGTGCGAATCCTTTTGGCCAGAAAAAAGCAGTCTCATTCAACAGTCAGAAACAGTCCTAAAAAACACCCATAGCCATGCTTCCTCCAGAGAAAATCAGCCTAAATGAACGAACACAGATTGGCTGCACAAGAAGGGACTGATCCTTGCACTAAGTAGGCAGAAGACAATGTAAAAGTTGAACATTTGTTTTTCATCAATCAAAAAATGCCTCTAAAATCTCACAGTTCATTCTGTCTCCTTTAATCTACTATGCCCACCTTACAGAGACATTTAATAGGATTTTTCACAGCTATGTTTTAAGTAAGGGGCAGGGAGTCGTAGCAATTTCCCTAACAAAGTCTCTTAATTACCAGCTGATTCCATGCAGTACTAGGAGACAAAGTTTCAAAACCAGCTTCTATTTTCAGGGAATAACAGCATCTGTGTATTCATGAAGTGCACCGTGCTTTCTGCAGTTGACAAGACACTTACACACAAGCATTATGATTTTCTCTCAGCCTCTTCCTTTGTTCAGCCCCAATTTCCCGTCATAATTTGGCACTGAATTGATTACTTTTCTCTCCATTTGATTTTATAAACACACTGTAAACAGGTGAAACAAATCACTTACGATAATTAAAGGGTTCCAACTGTGCCTCCAGATGGGCATCTGTAGGATCCAATTTTGAACATAGCTTTTTTCAAACGTCCTATGTGTTTTTGCAACAATTTTCTAAATAATGTGTTAAAAGATGAAGATTTTCCTGCCTGTATTAACCAGTGCATACTGTTTTACAGAAAAGCTGAATTAGGATTTTTTTTTCTTTTTTCTTTTTTTTTTTTACCATTTCTGTTGTCAGAATGATAAAACACAAACTTAGGACTTTTATCAGAGAGCTACAAGATTAATTGTCACTATAAACAGTGACTTAAAGAGTTCACCAATGTTATTCAAATGAGGATTGTCTCTATTATGGTTTCAGAGAAAACAAGGTGGTTGTTCTTTTTTTTTTTTTTTGACAAACCTAAGAAACAAGTATCAAACAGTAAACAGTGGACTTTAGCTAAATTGAGCAGATCAGAAGGAAACGATCTACTGTAACCCCAGCAGATAAGAAAACAGTCTAGAAGGAAAAAAGCACTGCAGCAAGAACATCATGGTGAACCAGCTAATATATTTTGCAGCCTGACTGATTCTCATTATGTTCAATGGAAGGACTCTTGCTGACTTCCACAGAAATTAGCTAGGGACAAAGATTAACACAAGTCACAGCTGGAAGAAAGAAATGTCAGTGGGATACAGTGCGATCACAGTGAACTGAACATTATATGCCAGTGATTCTAGTACTATCTAAAAATTCTTTAGAATAATATGTACACTCAGAACACAGTTCAGATGTTGAATAATTCACATTCTTGCAGGCGTTGGCTTGAATCTCCACCTGTACATGTTTACATCCTTAGATTTCTAAAAGTTCATATTCCATTTTATAATTGCCTTGCAAGAGGTAGTGTTTATGTTGGATAGGGCACTCATGGTTTTTGCTTGTTGTCGTAAACAAGCATAAGTCTTTTCAATTCACATGTACTTCAGATTCAGCTTCTCCTCTTTGCTGTGTGGAACAAGCTACCTGTGTCATCATCAACAACTCCTCCTGGAGTGAGAAAGCATCAGAGATCTGGTCCTGAAACTGAAGACCTCAGTGAGAGTTCTGAGCCTTTGTTTGGCAGGGGGTCCCATTTCTCCAACCCAGGGACTGACTGAACAATAAACATTCAACGGCTGCTAAGCAAATTGGCACATCACCCTCTGAATCATGTCTGTGTGGCTACACAACTTGTTTCACCAGAGTAACAAATTGCTTGTAGTCATCATAAATCCTCCTTCAGCTAAGTTCTTCGCATCTCTGCTTAATAATTTCTTTTCATTCTCATTTCACTTCATTCCTACACATTTGCGTTCAGAAGCATCTTCTCAACCTCAGTTACTTGGCTTCTCCACATCTTGTCTCACCATTCTCCCTTTTATTCCTGGCCTACTCACACAGTCCTCTTTCTAGTAGATCTTAAACAATACTTTCACCTGACAATTCAGAGGGTATGTCTGATGTTCCCCCTTGTAAATAACACTTTGCCATAAAAAACATATGTAATGATATAAACAGAGTATGGGAATGAATGAAAAAGCCATGGATAATTGGACTGTATAGGTACAATATCCTGCACCATGCATACATGTTATACCACATTTAGCCTCCTCATCTTTACTGATTTTCCGAGCAACATCCAAGCATGGCACCTGTAGCCTGTGCTAGTAGGGGCTCCTGTTCCTGATGGAAACACTCTGGATAAAAAGGACAGAGTGCAAAGGCAAGTGCCACTTAAAAAGCAACCACCACTCCTTTAGAAGATAGACGAACATCTAACAACCCTTAGTACCAGTAGTGGTAAGGTAACATCATCAACCAACAAAATTATAGGCAAGAGTGGCTAAGCCTCCTTCACAAATGACAGCTAACAGTGCGTAAAGGACTTTTGGTATCCTTTGGCTATAGAGATATTTTTTTATTTTTTTTTTTAATAAAGGAAGGGATCCTCGTTCTTTGCCTTACTTCATTCAGATAGCCAATAGTTAACATTTCCATTAGCACAGATGTATGAGTCATTTCACACAAACAACCCACCACTTTAAAGGGCAGGCACCAGACAGAGAGATATAACAACAGAATTTTATCTTAGGCAAAGATAGATACTGTTCGTACCTACTGGGAATAAGAATAATGTAACTGGGAATAAGAATAATGTGAATGTAATAAAAATCTGACAGTAGCACATAAAATAATGTCACTGCCACAATCTGAAGAAAACTAAAAATTGAAAGAAATTATTCTAGCCTAAGAGGAGATGCCTTAAGACTCCCACAAGCATATGAAAAGGATGACTTGTTTATGGGTTATCGAATACTACAGGTACACAGAGCATCTCAAGGTAGATCAATTTGAAAGTCAGGACTCAGGATTACAAAGTTATCTTTATTTTCCAAGTTGTACTTACTCCTTGGAGGAGAACAGAACTTGGGTGTAGAGGGTAACAAGGGTAATAATCCAACTGAAGTACATTTTCATGTGATCTGCTATACTCAACACTAGAATAGAATTATTTCATAGTAGATATGTAATACCAAAAGCACTGGCTCTAGGTGAGAAAAATTAAAAAAAAACAGCATACCAACAGGTAAAGGAAGGAAATTAATTACCCTGTGGGCAAAATATCTGAACACAATAAAAGCAATGCAAAAAGAAGAGGCTTGAAAATCTAGATATGGAAACTGACGATTCAGAACTGAAGTTGGTTTAGATCACTCTCTATTTCTGACAGCATTTAGATGTTTTAAGGTATTAGCATTTTAATGCTACAAGAGGCTGCCACAGTGATGGTAGGTGTTGGACTTACCTTGGTTTAGGTTGACCACCAAATACAAGGGTTATTTTTCCTAAAATAAATATCTATCCTACAATTATGCATCTCTCAAGTATGAAATTTTCAAAAAGTAGAAATATCTTGACTGAAGTTTGTTTGCCATATCAGGTAACTGTAGATGCAAGAGATTACTTGCACAATTTTTTTTGATGAGGAACATTTCTATTATAAATGTTATTGCTGTCTTGTAGCTAATGTTTGTATCTAAACCTCTTGGGCAAATCTTTAGTGTTTGATGTGACAAATCATACCTTTCTTTGTTTTAAATGAGTGCTACTCTCCTAACTGCACTAGATCGGAGCTATCATCCAAAAACAAGATTGATTCAAATCAATGTCAGCTTCTCTGTTGGTTTTAATAGACTTCAATTCAAACTCTGGTTAAAAATCTAGCAAACTGTATGGATTTGGAAGTATATAGACTCAGGCAGTCAACTAGCATTAAAAGAAAGGTTTTCATGTTCTAAAGCCAAAATAACAACACAAAAAGTAAACAACATGAATAGCTTTGAAAACTTTATGATTTATGAAGGCCCGAAGGACTAACATAGACGAGAAAAATAACAATAATCACATATACATGTCACTTGGAAAGGGCATCTACTAATTCATCCTTACTTACCTACTCTCATTATCTGTGAGTATAAACTGGTATTATAACTTTTAATTCCCACAGCAATACCTAAACTCTCAACAATAGCATAAAATCTACAAATGCTCGTGAGAGAAAGTGCTTTTTATCCACACTATATTTTCAGGACACAGTATTGCCATACAATGCCTATTATTGTCCACGTAATTTTCCATACAGAAAAATAATCTCTGAATCTATCCCCATCCATCTTTATATGAGATAGAAATGTAGAGAAAGAACAGATGAAGAATCATAATATATCTTTTACTTACTGCAATTTCTCTGGAAGGTATAAATGACTCAACGATAGTAGTAGTACTGGAAAGTGATGAAAATATTTTCTCAATGCTTGTAGGCAGGAACAGCTGTGGTTTGATTTTCTAACTGCATTTAAAACCTGAAACAGACAAGGACAATAACATAGTCATGAGGTTTGTAGATTGAAAACAAAATCACAAATAAGAGGACATTTAGGAAATCACTGAGATACTCCAATAATCTTGTCAAAGATGATCAGATAATTAAACGTGCTGTGAAAGACAGTAGAAACACATGGGCTGTGATTATTCTTTGGCAATGAGTTGGTTTCTTCCAGAATCGGTATTAACCTCTGTAAATGATAATCAACTGCTGAAATGAATCCAGGTATACTCCAAGAAGTCTGTAAAACCGTCAGCAGTAGAAAAATTCAAGCTGGTTTTCATACCTATCACAGTTTCCTGTCTGTTTCAGATGTTTTCATACAATATGAAAACAAAGGCACAACAAAAACAGAATAGTTCAAATTTGTTAGTTTATTTTTTCTTGCTTTAGTTACTCCTGAGAAGCTTCTCACATCATTGCTATTTTAACTCTCATTTCAGAAACACAGTGTAGAATGTCAGTGCTACTAATGGCCAAAGAAGAGCAGATTTTCAGTCTCCTGAATAAGCAGATACAATGAATAATTCCTTGTAGATCTGCTGATTTAAATTGCTCACTTGCAAACAGCACTGCATTTCAATCTTGAATCAAAGAATTTCCTTGCATGCTTTCAGTTGTATCTGGAGCAAAACATTACTGTAAAAAACATTTCCTTGTGTTGCAGTGGCAAGCATTAGGATGTCATATTAAAGAGTGTGCAGTTAGCTACCCTGTATGCTCCATCAGCATACGTGGAAAACGAGATACTATTTCACTGGTTTTACAGAAGGACAAAAATTCCTTCAAATGTGATTCTGGCTGATAGTTAAGAGCATTCCAACTAATAGTGGAAGCAACTAGAAACAGCGTTCCTATTTAACCAAAACAATTAAGGTTCTTGAAGATCTTTACTTGGTCATCGATAAATGAAACAAAATAGACTGACAGGGAACTTGGTGGAAAAGGCGTTGATTTAGGGGTTGGTCTAAAAATCAGAGGTAGCCATGAGAAGAAAATGTAAAAAATGTGAAGTTTGGGACACAGAATGTGTAAAATACAAGACTTCTGGGTCTCCCGAGTTCCTTGCATCTGTACAGACATCAGAAGGCAGAAAACAAGTTATGTTTTTCTCTTATTGTTTGTCTTGATGCCTTCCTGTTACTCTATTTTCTAAGCCTTTAAATTGTAATTGTTTAGAGTAATCTTTTCAGTTATTTTATGTAAGTTGTTCTGAAATGATCAGTATACATGGATTGCCAATACAATTACAGGGCAATAAGAATGCTATTCCTCCCCATGACACAGGAACTGAGAAAGCAAAAGAGAGGTTTTCATGCGGTATTTCTCTTCTCCATTAACTGAGGCAAAGCTCACATGTTTCCTTTCTGAACTAGTTGCAGCTGCAGGATCTTTGACCAATGATCTGAAGTCAGTTAATGCCTACTGAACAAAATGTATGGTAATTTATCGAGTTCCTGTAGCTCTTGGGCAGATTTCTAATAATCCCAAGAGCTTGACCATTAATTAGAGATATATCCTGTACTATGTAGCAGAGTAACAAAGGTTCCAGATGTTTCATTGCTCTTCAGTCAGATTGTGCCATCAGAACTCCAGTAAGACAAACATCTCTGTTTTTATCCTCCCAGACATAACCTGTGGCTGAGTCTAGATGCATGCAAATCTCTGAAGGCTTCTTATGTACAGGTTTTTGCTTTCTTTTACAGGTACATGGCCATTATTGATCCCTTGAAACCCAGGCTCTCTGCAACTGCTACCAAAGTGGTCATTGGGAGCATATGGATTTTGGCTTTCCTGTTGGCCTTTCCCCAGTGCCTCTACTCCATAACCAAGGTGATGCCTGGGAGAACTCTTTGCTATGTAGCATGGCCAGGTGGTCCAAAACAGCACTTCACGTAAGCATTTTTCTTTTCAACTTGTGATGTCTACACTTGAAATGGATACTACACACAAAATAACAAATGGCATTGAGAAATTAAAAATGGAATTGCTAAAGTTGGAAGATAGTGCATTTAAATGATAACTGGAAGAAAACTATTCTCTTCCATGAGCGTCTTTCTTTCCGTGTTGCAATGTTTACCATCACTGCTTCACTTAAGATGGCCACATCTATACAGACAGAGTTGGTTAGAAACGGGGACAGAATATACAACTCAAAGTAAGCTTATAGTTTATCCTAATGAGTAAAACAAGCCTCTCCTTGTCATAATCAGATTTTTTTTTTCTGATTCTATTTGGAACTTCATCCTGTTGCACTGTCACAACTACTTATCTCAGGTATGAGCTGGAATAAGAAAACTGTAATTCCTTCCACGTTCTGAAGGTGTAAAGCACCAGCCAATTAAATTGGATGTATCCTGTTTGTCCTTCTGGCAGTATCAGGAATAAGTGGTTACCTAGACATATAAACATTATTTCCCCTTTCAGATCCTCACTGGCATTTAAGATGAACTCTGTGTCCAAGGTTGAAAACCTGCATAGCCACACAGCATCAAATTTGACCTTTTGCCTTCCTTCAGGCAGGTGAAAGATGCTCTGATCATATATAATTTTTATCACTGTAGGAGCCATCCACAAGTACTTAATCTTAAGGGCAGCAAGGTCACTCTCAGTGACAGCTGGGAATTCTTCACTGATCATTCACCAGGATTTTATGTGATGATGACATTTAACAAAGACCTAGCAGGAGGCAAGAGAAGCTCTCTCTTTTTTTCCCCCAGTGCTCACACTGGCAGAGTTGACTGCGTTGCACATAGGCAACAGAAGGGCCATATGAAGTACAAATACAAAGGATGCCTCTGTATAAAGACAGTATTTAAATACTGGTTTTCTACTTTCATTTATGGTCCAGATTAGAACTCAAAACCCTTAGCTTGGCCTTAGGATACTTGACTGTGCAATAAATAAATCAGTTCAGCTAGTTATGGACAAAGATACCTTATATTCTGAAGTCATTAATCATTATTACTATGGTTGTTCTTAATTTTGCTAGTAGGAGTTCAGAATCATCACTAAAGACCCTTTAAAGCACTTGCATTAAAATGTAAATACATTTGCAGTGAAATTCAAGACTTTTTGAAAAAGACAGTGAAAGCACCAAGGACTAGCCCACCAATATAGAGCATGCTTCTCATAACAATAGCACTCTCTTTCCAGCAGCCCATTCCATCAGCTCTGAAAGCACTTACCAGCTTAATGCTTTTTCATTGCAGGTATCATGTCATTGTGATTCTGCTGGTCTACTGTTTTCCACTGCTTGTCATGGGCATCACTTATTCTGTAGTGGGAATTACCCTCTGGGGAGGAGAAATACCAGGTGACACGTCGGATAAATATCATGAGCAGCTCAAAGCTAAGAGAAAGGTACTGTTCCATTAAACCTCACTAAGAGAATTTTAATAACATCACCTGCAATTGTGATGCAAAGTATTGTGGTATTCTCTTTCAGAAACACAAAGGCATTTGAAATCAGAGTAATGAGACTGACTTCAGTTTTTTTAAAAAGACAAGTTTTCTTCTAAGTTCACTGGCTGATTTGTTGTATTTATTTTTTTCTAACTTCACTGTTCTTCATTAAATAAAGGCAACATTTGGATTTTAACTTCTTACTCCATATATAATGTGTGGTAAGTGTGTTTGATACTGGGAAAGTAAACCCAACTGTTTAGCCTTTATAGACCTAAAATTCTGAGTTTTGAACAGTGGGCTGGCAAACCATTAACTCCCCGTGGGTCAGATTCTCACTCTACTGACACTATTTATATCTATAGTGACACTTACTGCAATTTTCAATAGATTAGGGACCATGAATCTTTGGGATGATCGGTCTGTTAGTATTTAATGCTTTAGGTTTTATATCAATACCTTCTGGTGACAAATACATCAAATTACTTATTCCAGTAATTTTCTTTGAAAGTATTTGACTGTAAGTATCGCCTAGTCTAACAGGACTGCAGATTGCCTAAGACCAGAATATTTGACTGTTTCCAGTTCACTTTGCATGATGTTTCTATGTTGTAAAGTTTTCTTTTAACTTATTCTTAACTGCACAGGAGAAATATTTTGAAAGCAAAAAGAATGCAGAAAAAATAATAAGCAAGCGGCTCTGCTTTTTAAGTCTGATGATTTTTTTTTTTTACACCGAAGTCTATCTAGCTTTTAGGATTTGCAAAAAATTTACAATGAGGAGCACATTTTCAATTACCCCCTTGGCTTCCTGATACCTTCAGAGTTTGAACAGTGGTATCTGCTACCATGTATCTGCAGCATTAGCAGAGTGTAACTTGCTAGATACTGCCACAACAGGAAATCTTGTGCAAATACTGGGAAATACTGATGTTTCCATTTCTATCTGGATGCTCCCAAGAATATTAAAGCATTTTTTTCAGAGATACTACACAATAAAAGTAGTTATGGCAGAGGATACATGAACGATTAGGATTTTCCCACTCATATTTCTTCAGACTTGTAGGAGACAAACGTAAAAGCCTCTACATCAAGTTTCAGTTGTCAGAATGGCAGATATGCCTAGACATGTTCACAGTATCACATTCAGTGTTTCCCATGACACCAGAGCTAGGTGGGGATTTTTTTTGGGGGGGTGAGGAAGGGGGGAGTTCATATACCTCTTTTAGGAGGGCAAAATTTTAACTTATTTTAAGGAAGTGAATATATTTTGACTACTATTGTATTGTAATAGCTCAAAGATATTCTGGAATGTGAACTAAGAGGAAATAATGGAAAAGTAACCAATATGCTTTGACTATCTGCCCCCAAGTTAAATTATTGGACTCATTTCCAGAAATGCTGAAAGCATTTCAAAAAGATCAGCATTTCAGTCTTCACCATCATCCATAAAAAGTCCCACTCTATCATTACAGTCTTTGCTGTGCATGTTGTTTCTTACCCAAAGGTGTACGTTCAAAGTTACAAGATGACATTTGCTAAAGAACGTAAGCAGGAATTGCTTTTGCTGGTCAACTAACTGGGTTATTATCAATAAAGCCCTTCCAGCCTTTGAAAAAAGGAAGAAAATATTCAAGGAAGTGTGTGCGCGTGAAGACATTGAGATATATCACCTTGTATAACAGATATAGTTTGCAAAAGCAAGTGCAGAAAAAATTATTTAAAGCAGTAACTTGGAAAACCAGAAGATCTTATAATAACTGAGTAAATTAAACACCTTATTTCATACACAGTAAAGGCCTCTAAAGAGAAAAGCTGGCTCTTACTGTATGCTATGAAGAGTTCAATTAAATCACTTAAATAGTTTAAAAACAACTCTAGATATAAGCAAGAAAAGGAATCCTTGATTAAAGCATTTTAAATGTGAGAGTACTTCATGTCTTCGACACATGCAAAAATGAGCATCCAGTATGTGCAGACACATTTGTAACTTCATCAGCGACTTCATTGGCAGAACTCCATGACAGATCTTCAGTTCTACTGCTGCACTCCCCAACAGGATTTATGAAATGATTTATGTTTGGAAAGATGAATCATAATCAGTCATTCAGGGTAATAAACTAACAGACTAGAATCCAGATAAAACTATCCCTCAGTCAGCTGCTGGTAACAAAGCTATTGTTTTTTCTTTATTCAAACATAGAAACTGTATGTTTTTCTTGCTATTTAGTATGCAACTATCTCAGTACAAGGAAAGCCTGTACTGGCTGTGCTTACTACACAGGAGAACAATAACAGTAGGCAGCATGTTTCACATTATGCAAAGCATGTTTGATTAGGGCTGTTTGAAATGGTATTTAGCATTAAGAAACTAGTGAACAATTGATGTAAGACCTTTTAAAGAAACAATACTTGCCAAGAAAAGATTTGAAGCTCGAGAAAGTTGACAGTAGATATTCTCATCAATTGGTACATCCAACAGTGTGACACACTCTGAATTCTTCTGAAAGCAACCTCAGAGAATAGAGAATACAAAGAATTTCATTGTACATGCTATAGCTTGGACAACACAAAGTCATACTTAGTACACTTAAGGGTCAAAGACTTGACATTTTTAGAAATTCAGGAGTGGATAAGAATACTGATATGAGGAAACATTCTGAGACAAGGTATTTCATGACAGAAACTAATCATGTACTTTTCATATAATCTGTCAGTTCAGGGATAAGCATTAGACCAGGGGCTTCAGATCTCAGTCTGTTTTCAGTCACTTTCTGTACTACTTCATGCTTCAGCATTTGAACCACATCTTCTCCTCTTCTTCCTCTTCTTTTTCTTTACTCTTTTCCTGGACAGATCACATGCCTCAGGGACCTACCCATTTAATTAGACTTACTCTCAGATGTTTTCTCCCCAATCTGTTTTCTAACCTTACATTCCAATCCCTCTTCAAATTTAAGTAACCTATAAGAAGGAATAATCATGCACTGTAAATCAAATTAATCCATTATTTTCTTTGTCAAGAGATGCAGTTCTGATAAGACTTTTTCTGGAAAAAAAAATAAAGTTTCTCAACAGAAAATACCATTGCCTCGTCACAGTAGGAAGAATACACAAGAACTGGAAGTACTCTCCTTAGTGTATCTGTCCTTTACAATTCTCCTTACCTCTGATAATTTTATAGTAATACTTCACTGTTTTTTGGGGGTTTTGTTTTGTTTTGTTTTTACAATTTTCATGATTCCTCCATATTTATTTTTATTTAACAAACACTGCTATCTGAAAACAAAATACATTGCCTCAAGTACACATCACTCAAAATTTCCATATGGGAAGCTCTTACTATATAAACAGGAATAGCCAGGTGAAGTGTTAGAAGGACTACAATATTAAATATTAAAAAGTAATTCCAAAATTTTAAAATAATTTTCTGAAATACACACGAATTTTTTTTTATTATTATTTTTCTGCAGACTACAGAAATAAGCAACAAATAGGATATAAGCAAATCATGTCTGGAAGAATCAGTGAGCACTTTGCACATCGCCAATCACACTTAGCTCTCTCATGGATTTAGAGAATGACGATCAAGGTTCATATGAGGAGAGACTAAAATGGCTCAGACTTCTCAGTCTGGAGAAGGAAAACCTTCTCAGTCTGGAGAAGGAAACCAAGGGTGAGATGATTTAGGTTTACAGATTCATGAAGGTGGTGGATAAAATGACTGAAGGACTGGTGGTCAACATAGCCTGAAATGCAAGAGCTAAGAAGTGCTCAACAAAATTAGTCAGAGTGCAGCTTAAAGCATGTAAAAAGAAAGAGTACCTAAGAGAACAAATTATTGAGCGCTTACTAAGGTTTATAGAGAATTGGAAAAACAAAGTCATACCCATAGCCTAAAATTTATTAGCCAAAAATAGGTGATGAAAACATCACACTATGAACTCATATCTCATGGTAAGTAATTCTGAAATCAAAGATCCTTACTGTTAGCAAGCAATCACTAAGTCTTGACGCACAGACTAGTTAGGTATTGGCTTATTCACAAAGATGCACATGGAAGTTTGGATTCTAACATTAAAAAAAATAGTTTTGATACTGTGGGTCCAAGGCATTGTCTTTCATGTGACTTCCTATTTCCAACACCATCTTGAAAACCCATTTTTTCCTAGACATTTGTTCAGGTCTATTCAAGATTAGAAAATATTTGCCAGTGAAAGTTACGAAGACATGGTAAGTTTTTCTTCCCAGTAACTTAAGCAGTCAGTATTGTCTGAGCTTCTCCCAGCAAGAGGACAAGCATTCTAGTCTCCAAGAAGTCATTTATATACATGATATATTCAATGTTCAAAATGACATAAGGGATTTAAACTGTTCAACATAATAGAAGGTCACTACAATGTGATTATCCTAAAGAGCAGTTGCAATCAACTGCTCTACACACTTTTGTACTATATATTTGAAAGGACAACCCTCGCGTTCACAGCTGATGTCTTAATTTGTACTGAATCATCACCTATGTTTTTTAAAAGTTAAACACTAACAGAATTTTTTGAGGTAATGGCCTGCCAAGGCTGAGCACCTGTCTAAATATTCACTTGTCTACATTACTCACACACAGAGAATCAAGTCCTGGAGTGCACAGGCACAGAAGGATGGCATCTAGGTTACAACTCATGCAAACTGACCGTGTAACAGCAGACTGTGGGAAAGACACATTAACTTCTTGTCTTTCCAACTACTTATTTTTCCATGTGGAATGAATACTTTCACCTAACAGATTTGTGCTTGCACTTCATGGACAGAACTGACTGAGACAGTGATGCAGTAGCATGTTGCTTATATACTTACAGCATGCCACTTCCAGAACTGTGCAAACATGCACAAAGGGACACAAGAGACACTCCACGGGAAAAGACTCCTTCACTCTGGTTGATTTTACATTTCTCTGAGTGGTGAGTGAAATGACCTACCCATTTTATCGTGAAGTAATGAGGTGCAGAAACCTAATTTGTTATGAATACTATATGCCTCATGCCAAAAATAAATGTCTGTGTAATTTTTTGGTCCATCAGGAATCCTCTCCTACAAATGGGTCTACTCTTTGACCTTGCAGAGATTGACAAGGAAAACAAAATGTAGAAAAACAGAGAAGAATATGTTATAACAGAAAAAGAGAAAAGAGGAAGGTGAAGCATTAAATTCCATTTTATCAACAGGTAGTCTCACTGATACTGTATGGATGACTGTATAGTTTGAGTATCTGAAATTTCTTCTAAGCAGGTGACTTACCACCACTATAAAGTGGTTATTCTCCTTACTGACTCAGATGTCTGTTTGAGGATCAGCACCTCCTACAGAAGCGTTTCCAAAATATTCACCTTCTAAGTCAAAAGCAGAAGGAAAAATGTTGCACTGTAAATACATATTGTTTTGGAAAGCCACGTAAGTGACTGTATGAAAGCATGCTGAAGAATAGGGAGGGGAAGAACAGAAAGCATTTAGAGCAAGTCTAGAAATTAAAGGTAGGTCAGTTTCACTAGTGGCATGACTCAGGTGAGACTGTTCACTCAGATGTGCTATCACAGACCGTTTCTCAACACGTGAGGCCTTCATGACAGGTCACGCAAGCATATATTGCTATGATCAAAAATAACCCTGAAATTCTTTAGTCTGTTCAGGCCCAATACCCTGTATTTTCTGCATGGGATAAAAAGGACAGATGGACTACTCTAGATGGCTTCGTATTTGATGGAAATTATTCTTTGTTTTATGAGATGTGAAACTAATAACAAGCATGAGGAATTACAAAGCCATTCCTCTCAAAAGTTCTTTTCAAAGCTTCATTTGTACTTCAGCTGTCATAAAACAGTCATAGCGCAGGTGAGGTAGCACCACTGACAACAGAAGACAGCATTTGCAATTGAGGCAGTACTGGTAAGCTCTATGAAGTAAATACATGAAAAGGTATTTAATGTGGCAGACTTTTTTGA